>NC_092090.1:87998036-88362202 GCF_045679555.1 Salvelinus alpinus
GTATGGTCTGATGGTCTGTATTTTTCAAGCTCAACAGTTTCCCGTGTGTATCAAGAATGATCCACCACCCAAAGGACATGTCCTAATGTTTGGTATACTCAGTGTATTCTTGAAGCCCAGCTCTATTGTCCTCAAGACACCATTTTAGGCTGGCATTAAGCAATTGTCAAATGCATGATGGTTGGCAATTTCGACCACCACTTGGCTATTTTCAAAAACTTGTACCAACATTGGTAAAATATCTGTCTTATGTGATGTTTCTTGCGTTGAGGTGAGAGGGGTGGCAAAATCTGAGGTGTCCTAAAAAAGGGACAATTTCAGGCAGTGCTGGTGGGGATATTTAAGACCAAAAAATGGTCTTAGTGGTAACGCAGTGCAGTGCAGCCCATTCAGCAGTGTTGCACAGTGCTAATTCAGTGCATTTTTCCACATTTTGTTACATTAGCCTTATTCTAAAAATGATTCAATCGTTTTTTCCCCCCTAATCAATCTACACACAATACATCATAATGACAAAGCAAAAACAGGTTAAGACATTTTTACAAATGTATAACAATAAAAAAAACTGACATGTCACATTTACATAATTATTCAGACCCTTTCTCAGTACTTTGTTGAAGCACCTTTGGCAGTGATTACAGCCTTGAGTCTTCTTGGGTATGACGCTACAAGCTTGGCACACCTGTATTCAGGGTGTTTCTCCCATTCTTCTGTGCAGGTCCTCTCAAGCTCTGTAAGGTTGGATGGGGAGTGTCGCTGCATGGCTATTTTCAGGTGTCTCCAGAGATTCTCGATCGGGTTCAGGTTCAGGTCCGGGCTCTGGCTGGGCCACTCAAGGACATTCAGAGATTTGTCCCAAAGCCACTCCTGCGTTGTCTTGGCTGTGGTCGTTGCCCTGTTGGAAGGTGAACATTCGCCCCAGTCTGAGATCCTGAGCGCTTTGGAGCAGCTTTTCATCAAGGATCACTGTACTTTGCTCCTTTCGTCTCACCCTCAATCCTGACTAGTCTGCCAGTCCCTGCCACTGAAAAACATCCCTGCAGCATGATACTGCCACCACCATGCTTCACCGTAGGTATGGTATTGGCCAGGTGATGAGCGGTGCGTGGTTTCCTCCTGAGGTGACGCTTGGCATTCAGGCCAAATAGTTCAATCTTGGTTTCTTCAGACCAAATAATCTTGTTTCTCATGGTCTGATAGTTCTTTAGGTGGCTTTTGGCAAACTCCAAGAGTGTAGCTTCCGTCTGGCCACTCTACTATAAAGGTCTGATTGGTGGAGTGCTGCAGAGACGGTTGTCCTTCTGGTGGGTTCTCCCATCTCCACAGAGGAACTCTGGAGCTCTGTCACATTGACCATCAGGTTCTTGGTCACCTCCCTGACCAAGGCCCTTCTCCCCCGATTGCTCAGCTTGGCTGGGCGGTCAAACTTATTCCATTTAAGAATGATGAGGCCACTGTGTTCTTGGGGAACTTCAATGCGCACAACTATTTTGGTACCCTTCCCCAGATCAGTGCCTGGACACAATCCTGTCTCTATGTACAATTCCTTCGACCTTATTGGCTTGGTTTTCGCTCTGACATGCACTGTCAACTGTGTGACCTTATACTTATATAGACAGGTGTGTGCCTTTCCAAATCATGTCTTAACTATTGAATTACCACAGGTGGACTCAATTCAAGTTGTAGAAACATCTCAAGGACGATCAATGGAAACAGGATGCACCTGAGCTCAATTTCGAGTCTCATAGCAAAGGGTCTGAATACTTATGTAAATAAGGTATTTCAATTATTATTATTTTTTAACATGTGCTAACATTTCTAAACCTGTTTTAACTTCTCAATTAATGTTGTTTTGTCCTTTCCAATGCATTCCCCAAGTAGTCAAGACGATCGATAAAGGGTTTGGCTGTGAGACCGCTTAATCACCAAAGCTGTATTAAAAGGTCAAGTTTGGGAGCAGTGGGCCTCCCGGGTGGCGCAGTGGCCTAGGGCACTGCATCGCAGCGCTAGCTGTGCCACCAGAGATTCTGGGTTTGCGCCCAGGCTCTGTCGCAGACGGCCGTGACCGGGAGGTCCGTGGGGCGACGCACAATTGGCCTAGCGTCGTCCGGGTTAGGGAGGGTTTGGCCGGTAGGGATATCCTTGTCCCATTGCGCACCAGCGACACCTGTGGCGGGCCGGGCGCAGTGCACGCTAGCCAAGGTCGCCAGGTGCACGGTGTTTCCTCCGACACATTGGTGCGGCTGGCTTCCGGGTTGGATGCGCGCTGTGTTAAGAAGCAGTGCGGCTAGGTTGGGTTGTGTTTCGGAGGACGCAAGGCTTTCGATCTTCGTCTCTCCCGAGCCCGTACGGGAGTTGTAGAGATGAGACAAGATAGTAAATACTAACAATTTGATACCACAAAAGTGGGGAGAAAAAGGGGGTAAAATTTTAAAAAATAATAATATTAATAAAACATTTTAAAAAGTTTGGGAGCAGCGAACATTTCAATGGACATCCTCGTTTTATCTCCTACATTATTTTAGCCAGCTCCTTTGATTATTTTGGATGTGCGTAAAACCCCTCTAAGCTACATGGAGACATGAAACAATGCCGGTGACCCTATTTAGAAACATAAGTTATTTTCATGTAACAATTGCTTGTTTTCCATTTCATGTGATTAAAAACAAGCCCTCAGTTGGCTACCCTTACCCTTCTATAACGAAAGCTGTTTCAACAGCAATGCAGCAGGTGGTTTTTGTATCCTGGCCATGCATTAGCCAAGGAAACTATCCATGAAAGATTTCTAAATGGTGTCCTTCTGAAGATTTTGCAAATTTACATAGGCCTACCTGCAGTGAATTTTCCACTCAGCTTGTATCCATCCAGCAACTCTTGTCTAGTTACCAAATACACACTCCAAACATATTCAAGCATTCAATCCTGTAATACCATATTAATGGTAGGCCTAGACTATGTCTTGCTTATTGAGAACAGGACTACACATACAATACAATTTAGGTTAACCTAGTATTTTTATTTGAGGAGAAGAGTGATGTGTAAAGACGTGTATGCTATACTATATTGAGCAAACACTGCATTTTTTTTTACTAGTTACTAGCCTATGATATTTAATAAACTGTAGTATAAATCCACAAGGATGAAATTGAGAATAATCCGTGCCCCCAGATAAAGTGGATATGAGGAAAATGCAAAGACAGTCAATCTACAGAACTTGAGACAACGGCATGCAGTCTTATGCCATGAAACGTGTTGATCGTCACACCTCCAATTCATTAATCAAAAACCAGCCCTTTCACACCACCACCAGCTATTCCACTCATAGTTCCCGCTGTGAAAATGGCACAAATGATTCTGACAGACACCTGGAGGCAACATTTACCATTGCATTAGATTTGTTCAAATAAAACCCAATACTTAAAGTAACTGCCCAGTGACAATATAACTTTCCAAAGTTAATATTCTGTTAACTCATACACTTCAAAAAACCCATCTCAAACTTGTATCTCAAACAGGCAGTTTTAAAAATGCTTGCCGTTTCCTCATAGATGATGTCATCCTCTTGCAGGGGATGAGCTGGCCAATCAGCAGTCTACTTGCATGATGTAGTTGGGGTACGCTCACACCATTCTAACACAGAAGCTGCTTTTTTTTCCCTTTTTTGGAAGGAAAACAATTTAATTCATATTGTAATTATAGGTCACATTTCATAGAAACCTGGAAACACTGAACAGTTACCTCAACATCAAAAGATCAACAGAGCAGGTATGGTAAAGAGATAGTGTTGACTGTGGGCTTCCTCTTTAGTTGACTGGTTTTTCTCTAGTAGTTCCAAACGCTGCCGGAGACTAGGAATTCTACATGGGTTGTACTGTAAATTAGAAGGGGTTTCATCCACGGGTGGGGAGCGTCTGTAAAACCTACAGGGAGAAGAGCGAACTGGGACAGAAAACACACACATACTTGCCAAAGCTACAAAATAACCAAATGAAATCAGCAGAAAATAACTAGGTAAGATACTCAAGTGAGAGAGTGGTGTGGAGTCTTCCTCAAATGACTTGGCAGAACGGCGACCACACCGCTGCTTGACAATACTGCCGGTGACAAAACAGGGGAGACTGAAGTACTAGCACTAATTCCCTAGCAGAGGTGAAAGACAAAACCTCCCAGCACTGATTGCTGATTGGCTGGCAGAGGTGAAGAAAACACGCTCACAAATTAGCAAGACTGTTACACAAATAGACCTGAAACTAAGCTAAGTCCACAACGATAGTCACAGGTACTGAACAACCAGACAGTTCAAACAGCAATGATAAAGTGGTCTATTAGGTAAAAGACAGCACTTATATTCAATTGCCCTAGCAAGACAGTACAAACAGCTACTTATTGAGTCAAAAAATATACTTGCTTCTTTTGTGGGAGCTGATGTCCTTCCAAACTATAGATGATGTTAGATAAGGAGTTAATGTAACCCCATATTAAGTGAGCTATTAGCACCATCCGAAACATACCATTTACCTGTCAAACTGTTGCTTAGGCCCAGAGGATTTAACAACTGCAATTTAATTAATCTACCTGGACAACTCTCTACCGAAAAACAACCCTTTGATGTCACATTGACAGCAGCACAAATGTGTAAAACCCTTCAAAACCACTGTCGCTCAATGTGAACCGTTTCGCCCTGTGTCCCTGAGTGACCTTGCTTTGAGGTGATTCTGTCAAGGAGGGCTGTGATGTTTAGTGAGAGGAACTCGACAGTTGTCTAGTCTAGAGGGATATCTGTTCTCCTTTCTGGATCTCTTCGACAGAAGTGGCTCTCAGGGAGCCGGCAGCACTCAGCGGATGCCCAGCGTTGTGGAGTGTGTGGAGATTGATCGCTCGGTAGGACACTGGCTCGTGCAGATGGTGTCCCTGTGGCATCTGATGATGGACTAGCCAATCCCTCCCCCCTGGTTATCCATATGAGTGTGATAAGCTGCAATGGGCCTCGTTAAAGAGACTGGGAAATGCCACTCTAACAGTGATGGACCCTGAGTGCTGGAGATGCTGGCTAACATTGTGGCCAAGGAGAGAGGGGGTGAATGCATCAGGAGACAAGCATTGTACCCACCTGCACTCATTTGATAAATAATATACTTTAAAATATAAAACTTTGATGTTATCCTCTTGCACTTGTTAAACAGCCAATACCTTATTCATCTGAATTCATGAGATTGCTTGTGATGGTGTTGTGTGAATATTGAAGCCCTAGACAAATGTACTTTATAACAAAAATATCCAACAATCCATTCAATTGGGTTTTAATTGTGCTTTCTATCAAAGCATATTATTTTGAAAATCTTACTTTTTGTGGAAAGTGTGGAAAAGTATTTGTGAAAGTACACCTTTTCATATTGTATTTATGGCTTAGCCTTTTTTCAGGCCATGTTTACAGGGACATATTGATTTCAGACCGACACATTTATCATTGGTGTTTATGTCCAACCTATTGATGAAGTTTTCCCTCTCTCCCTAGCGCATTTGCAGGAACATTACGCTGAACAAAAACATAAACCGCAACATGTAAAGTGTTGGTCCCATGTTTCATGAGCTGAAATGAAAGATCCCATAAATGTACAAAAATATTATTTCTCTATAATGTTGTGCATGAATTTGTTTACATCCATGTTAGTGGGCATTTTTTTGCCAAGTACCTGACATGTGTGGCATAACAAGAAGCATATTAAACAGCATGATCATTACACAGGTGCACCTTGTGCTGGGTACTCTAAAATGTGCCGTTTTGTCACATAACATAATGCCACAAATGTCTTATGTTTTGATGGAGTCTGCAATTGGCATGCTGACTGCAGGAAAGTCCACCAGAGCTGTTGCCAGATAATTGAATGTTAATTTCTTTACAATAAGCCACCTCTAATGTTGTTTTCGAAAATTTGGTAGTACGTCCAACCGGTCTCACAACTGCAGACCAGGTGTAACCACACCAGCCTAGGACTTCCACATCCGGCTTCTTCACCAGTGAGATCGTCTGAGACCAGGACAGCTGACGAAACTGATGAGTCCCACCTGAGAAATGAATGGATGCTCTAGTGACATTTCCAAGACCTGTTTTAGTGGTAATGGCGTAATTTGGATTTGATAAATAGCTCTGGGTTTAAATGGACCAAAAATAAGGTCAGAAACAACTTGTGCATCATTAACCATTCTCACTGCTTTATTGTCACACATGATTTGCACTTGATAGATGATAGAATGTCACTACACTGCCTGTTTGATTAGACACCACTTCAGGGAAGACACAGAGGACTGGAAATCAGGTGTCTGTTCAAGATATGGATTACATTAGAGGAGGATTGACAATACCACATAATCAATTTAGCCGTACTGTGTTAGGTTGGCATGTATTCATATGAAACACATTTAATTAATGCAGGAGCAATTGAAGATGACATTGCCAAAAGTATTAGATTACATTGCTTATTCTGTGTGTAGCTACATTGTTGGTTATGCTACTACGCAATCCTGACTGATTCTAGGTAGAACAATCAACCTGGTTTGAAAATTAATAAACATTTATTTCCAAAGTGATTTAATATTCAGAAATGCCACATTTACATATTTATTGTGTATTATCTTTTTTTTATCCACTGTTCCATTATCTCTTTCATCATGGCTTTGAAACAACACACAGTAAACAGCTAATATACTGCCTGTGTACTGGATGTAGTAATAAAACGTTCCTTTACTGTTTGCTCTCATGTTCTACGTGATTACCCTGAATCAAAAAGTTCATTAATAAATAAAACATGTTGGATGAGCTTAGTAGGATGAAAGGGGAGGCACGTTCTGCCCTTGTCCAAGGCAGTTAACCCCCAAAACAACCGGGTGCTGATGACGTTGATTAAGGCGGCCCCCCGCACCTCCCTGATTCAGAGGGGTTGGGTTAAATGCGTAAGACACATTTCAGTTGAATCCATTCAGTTGTGCAACTGACTAGGTATCCCCTCACCCTAGTAAAGCTTGCATTCTGTCATTGCATCTTAAACATAATCGAAACACAAATCCATGCAGTCAATCCAGAAACAAATATAGTATACTATATTTGTTTCCAGCTAAATGTTGAAGGACACAAACGTCATTACACCACATCCACTAATATGGACTGGATTGACGTGGATCATGTGTAAACAAGATTAAGTGACATTTAAAGACTCAAAACAAAAACAACAAATACATCTGTATATATTTTGATTCTCTCTCTAAAGTGCAAAGTTGCCTTTTATAATTTAAAAAGTAATACTATTCACTTTCTCACTGCTATGACAATAATTTCATTTAGGCTGTTTTTGCCCTGTTGGATTCATTGGATTCATTTAGTTGGTTCTGAGAACAACAGTAAAAGCAAGATGGACGTCCTTCAAAAGGAATTTAAGTTTAAGGAAGTTCAAAAGTTACCATTTAAAAAAATGCACATTGAAGTATATCACATTCTGCAACAGATGAGATTATCTGCTTCCTTTCTTCCTCATTTAGAGCTTGTCTTCTTTTATTGCTACTTTGCACATTCATCTACTGTCAAATCTACCATTCCAGTGTTTTACTTGCTATATTGTATTGACTTCGCCACCATAACCTATTTATTGCCTTTACCTCCCTTATCTCACCTCATTTGCTCACATTGTATATAGACTTATTTTTCTACTGTATTATTGACTGTATGTTTGTTTTACTCCATGTGTAACTCTGTGTCAAACTGCTTTGCTTTATCTTGGCCAGGTCGCAGTTGTAAATGAGAACTTGTTCTCAACTTGCCTACCTGGTTAAATTAAATTAAATTTAAAAAATTGCGATGACCAACGCTGTGATTGAAACATCTGGAAAAAATTGGTAGATTTGAGGACTGGATTTGAGCAATCACAAAAGGGAGGACCTCGTCTTCATCACAAAGGGAGGACCTCGTCTTCATCACAAAGGGAGGACCTCGTCTTCATCACAAAGGGAGGACCTCGTCTTCATCACAAAGGGAGGACCTCGTCTTCATCACAAAGGGAGGACCTCGTCTTCATCACAAAGGGAGGACCTCGTCTTCATCACAAAGGGAGGACATCATTTTCATCACAAAGACAGGGGGGAAATGGGGCGGAATCACTATACATCTACAGTACACTGAGAGTGAATCAAATGTCTGTTATGTCTAAATAATTGTCAAGTTATAAGGTTTAATCCTCATGCATTAGCCACTCTTTCTCAGCGGAAACTCTAAGAAAAGGTATCTCCTAGTCCATGTTACTTTCAGTTATCTTATGTGAGAATGTGTGTACTATACAGTTTTGTGAAATGTGCTCTTTGATTATGCATTGGACTCTGGCGCATCAAATCATTAAATAGCCTAATCAGATACAAGTGGTTGTATTGAGTTTCCATAACAATCTCATTACAACCTAAGCAAATACCAATTGAGCAATATGGTACTAATGAACACTGAATCCATGTGATCACAGTAATGTATTTAGGCTAGTCAATTACATTTCCAAATACTGAATAATCCCTGAGCCAATGAATTTAAATGGGATTGTGAGGATTATATTGGAAATAAAGAAGGGAATTAAATGCATTATGTACAGATTAGCGTAAACCCCATAATCTGTTTGTCCTAAAACGACTTTGTCTGGGGGAAGCCTCAGTCCACCTGTCTCTAGAGGACATTGCGTCACTGTGTCTCAATGCCCCCATCTTTCTTCCTGTATATTTTACTCTGAAAAGATGAGAACATGAAAGCAATTGGGCAATACTTAAAACCCGTTTTGTCAAACGTTTTAATATCTTGCAGTTTCCTAAAATAGAGCCGTTTCCATGTCCCACTGGATTTATTCCACATGGATATCCCAAAAACCTGCAGTCTTGATTCCCACAAGGAATGGAAAAAATGTGCTTCCTGTTATTAGCTGTGTTGCTGTGAAACCTGACCGTATTCCTGCGAGAACGGCCCCAATTACCACAAAAAATCATAGACATTCCAAATGTAGGGGATAGGATACCTTGTCAGTCATCTGCTAAGTGCACACAACTAGTCTGATCCAGTATAACGTTTTGCATTTACTTTGGCAATGATCAACATCCCATCCCATGAGCATGAACATTTGAGAATACTCAAAATTAAATAATTCCCTATCCCAACTTGCTAAATTTCTGTTCCTCAATCAATATTTTTGAAAGTGAGGAGTCCGGCTGGTTTGGAAGCCACCCAAAGATGTTTGGTTTAGGAGCAACATCATCAAATGAAGCAGAGTGATTGGTTGTCTTCTGCAGCTAATCTTGTACGTTTGTTTATGTGTAACTCTGTGTTGTTGTTTTTGTCGCACTGCTTTGCTTTATCTTGGCCAGGTTGCAGTTGTAATGAGAACTTGTTCTCAACTGGCCTACCTGGTTAAATAAAGGTGAAATAAAATGTAAAAAAAATAAAAAACAGCTGTGGAGCCATGACATGAAGGATCTAATCAGCCCACTTACATAATCGGTCTAATAATCCATTTAAAAGCTCATAAAGAGTGAATTATAAAAGCCAGAAATAACCACAGGCCTTAATCTATTGCACAATCTCTCACTTCCTGTCCACATCCATTCACTTGAATGGGGATATTAATGGCATGTTTTAAGGATTCGTAATAAAACATTTCCTTTAAATTCTGTGGCCATGATTTAGCCAGTTAGACACTTTCTCGTGATGGGTTTTGTTGTGGCAAGGTCACACAGACCTATTTCTGTGAGTTTTTCTTAACTGTGTTTTTTGTTGAAATCTGCAATATGAGAGTAATATTTTCAGATTTGAGTCAACAAAATGGGCTCTGTTTTGATAGATGGTACCCGAATCCATTGGGTTGGAGTTTTGTAATCAAAAGCTCCTCTAAGTGAGTGCAGAACACAGTGACATGAAATGCAATAAGAAATGCAATAATCTCCACACAGGGAAAATATATACTTTAGTAAGAGAGATTCAATGGTGGCAATGAATGTGATAACACTCAAACACTGTGTGTGGCCATGTGGCCGTGTGTGTGTATGTGTAGACTGTCGAACCCTGTGGAGAAACACCATTAACTTTTAGCAGCTCCTCAGCAGGGTTGGAGGTTCAAGGAGATTAGAGGGGGCTGCAAAAGGCTGATGGTTCATCTAACATTACAATGTTATCATGTATGAGGGCACAGTTGGCACTTTTCCCTGCCGCCTCTTCTCCACTCAGCCAGATACAACACAAAGATTCTTCTCTTCGTGAATTTTTCCCATCCACCAAGCTTCAATGCAACCAAACACAGTGGGAGAGACAGAGCAATAACGAGACAGCGAAAGCAAAAGAGAGAGAAGGGGGAGATGGAGAGAGAAGAAGAAAGTAACGAACCTAGTACAGCTGGACATTCACTAATGGTTCTGTTTCCCTCAAGTTGGTTCTAGCTTTGCTTGCAGTAAAGCTTATTCATTCAGCACTTTAACTTATGAATTACTTAGTTTTAATCAGAAATTACATTTCCTTATTGCCTTCCTTCGGCTTCCGTTATTGGATATATAAATTGTAGCTGTATCAGTTTAAATATGAATGTATACTCCAGAAAATTAGAATTTCTTGGAGAAATAAATCATGCTTGTCAGAGAACTATTAATTACATATTGATTTAAAAAAAAACGAATTATTGTGAATAGTTTATATTGCTGATTGGTTTTCAGTTTTTGCACTCTAAGCTAAGAGGCCGACGTAGGAAACCGAGAAAGATTAAAAATACTTTACATTTGATCGCAGTTCGAGGGGCTTGAGTCATTAACCTCATCCATACTTTGGATGAGATGAATATGGACAGTCAATCTACATATTCTGACTTGAACTTCCACTACAGTTCAGGTTACTGTGTTCTACCCCTGCTGTAGAAGAGGATGGGACAGAGTTGAAACAAAAATAGACAAAATTATGAAAAAGTGAAAAACCCTTGTCTGATGTAAAGATTAATGCAGTCATATAAGTAGAGTAAGAAGATTACTCATTTAAATAACCTTGCTTAAAATAGTGGAAAGCTTCATTAATCTTCATGTCACTCCCAGGGGTACATGGGACAAGTAATTAGAGCTAATAGGAAATTCATATTTTTTCCCCATTTCACAGAGTTATTCTTCAGAGCTACAGTATCTGTCAAATGGGAAATTGTGGGACAGAGATAGTCCCTGCTACCTAGGTGGCATATTAGATGGAGATAGCATTTTTTCATTAAGATGTTCCCATTGAGTTTGAATATATTTTAGATTTTAAATTCTTTACAGTAGCCATTCTCTCAACTAGCTTCACCTGGAATGCTTTTCCAACAATCTTGAAGGAGTTCCCACATATGCTGAGCACTTGTTTGCTGCTTTTCCTTCACTCTGCGGTCCAACTCATCCCAAACCATCTCAATTGGGTTGAGGTCGGGTGATTGTGGAGGCCAGGTCATCTGATGCAGCACTCTGTCATGACGTTGGCCTATTTGGGTACAGAAAGCCCATCCCCCTCTCCCTGCCTCTCCCTGCCTCTCCCTGCCCCCTACAACTACGCTGCTGTGGTCAGAGAGAGGTCGTAAATTCCTGAGGAGAAGACCCAGCCACATGGCCACGCAGTATAAGAGGCAGAGTAAGCTTTCATAGAAAACAAAGGAATTTCTTCCACCTCACAAAACTTGAGGTCCGAACAACATTTACGTTCCGGAGAAAGTATAAAAGATCGGTGAAGAATCCAGCTACGAACTGATCCGTTTGTTACAACTTGGGGAAGCTCATGGGAAACGGTGTGGCCACATTACCATAACGCTGTTTATATAATAGCCTCAGATATGAGGTTTACATCTAATTGTTGTATAAGATGAATGAGTGAGTATGATACTGTTTGTAAAATTGTGTAATATGATGTTGGACTGTTTAATGAAGGAAAATCCAATTCCCTTTTGATTTGAACAAAATCAGAGGACCGCCCCTGAGCCCAGTTAGGGTCAGGCATCCTGGGACAGCCCTTTTCTGCAATTCCGAATAAAACCCAACTTTGAGAAATTATCACCAGACCATGTTTCTCTCAATCACGGGAGTACAAAGGTTGCAGACCATTGCTGAATCTTTTAACTATACCACGTGGTTAAACTCTTAGACTATTCATACCGACAGAATAACAACAAGTCTTTGATATTAATTACTAGTCTGCAGCTAGGAATTCGGTATCATTGAACGTGAAGAACGACAACCGCCGAAACATCCATTCTACAACAACACGAATGAATGTCACTCTGAACTAACCACTCTAACCACGACAGAGAGCGAGAGAGAGAGGACGGAAACTCTCCAACAGAAACTAACTTTTCAACAGCGATCAAGACGACACACTGAGCGTAAATATATATATTGATTGCAATTGATCCCTAATGAGTGAGCGTTCATGTGCAAAGGATTAGCATTTCAATTGTTATAATTATTAACTCTGTAGTGATTTCCCAGTCTACCCCCACTTCCTTTTGGTCTAACAAGCCGCCATGCCGGTTTAGCCCACTAGGGCACATTCTCCTATCATTTCTTGTAACCATAGTTACTTTGTTTGTTTGTTTATGCATTTCTGTGAATTACTTAGTTAGTAATAAATAAATGATTTAAGACAATTGATGTATGGAAGACTGGGTTCGTGCAGATAACCAACAATTTACGACGTTTGGAATGAGACTAACGTGAGGTAAAGTAAATAATTCATTAATTAAGAAGACTATTGATCAGATATGAAAATATCTGAAAAGTTATTTTAGGAAATTATAACTTTGTGATCTGAATATTTTCCTTGGTGCCCCGATTTCCTAGTTAATTACGGTTACATGATTAATCAGTGTAATCGCGTAATACTAATTACAGAGAATCTTTGATAAAACTTAGTCTTCAATTTAATGATAGTAAAGACATGACAACTCCATCACTCTCTTTCTTGGTCAAATAGCCCTTACACAGCCTAGAGGTGTGTTGGGTCATTGTCCTGTTGAAAAACAAATGATAGTCCCACTAAGCCCAAACCAGATGGGATGGCGTATTGCTGCAGAATGCTGTGGTAGCCATGCTGCTTAAATTTGCCTTGAATTCTAAATAGATCACTAACAGTGTCACCAGCAAAGCACCCAAACACCATCACACCTCCTCCTCCATGCTTCATGGTGGGAACCACACATGCGGAGATCATCCGTTCACCTACTCTGCATCTCACAAAGAAACGGCGGTTGGAACCAAAAGTCTCAAATTTGGACTCATTAGACCAAAATACAGATTTCCACCGGTCTAATGTCCATTGCTTGTGTTTCTTGGCCCACGCAAGTCTCTTCTTCTTATTGATGTCCTTTAGTAGTGTTTTTTGGGGCAATTTGACCATGGCTCCTCTGATCATTTCAAATCAAATCAAAGTTTATTTGTCACGTGCGCTGAATACAACAGGTGTAGACCTTACATTGAAATGCTTACTTACAGGCTCTAACCAATAGTGCAAATAAAGTATTAGGTGAACCATAGGTAAGTAAAGAAATAAAAACAACAGTAAAAAGACAGTGAAAAACAGTAGCGAGGCTATATACAGTAGCGAGGCTATAAAAGTAGGGAGGCCACATACAGACACCGGTTAGTTAGGCTGATTGAGGTAGTATGCACATGTAGATATGGTTCAAGTGACTATGCATATATGATGAACAGAGAGTAGCAGTAGCATAAAAGAGGGGTTGACAGGTGGTGGGTGGCGGGACACAATGCAGATAGCCCGGTTAGCCAATGTGCGGGAGCACTGGTTGGTCGGGCCAATTGAGGTAGTATGTACACATGTACATGAATGTATAGTTAAAGTGACTGTGCACATGTGATAAACAGACAGTAGCAGCAGCGTAAAAGAGGGGTTGGGGGGGCACACAATGCAATTAGTCCAGGTAGCCATTTGATTACCTGTTCAGGAGTCTTATGGCTTGGGGGTAAAAACTGTTGAGAAGCCTTTTTGTCCTAGACTTGGCACTCCAGTACCGCTTGCCATGCGGTAGTAGAGAGAGCAATCTATGACTGTGGTGGCTGGGGTCGTTGACAATTTTTATGGCCTTCCTTTGACACCGCCTGGTGTACTGGGCCGTACGCACTACCCTCTATTGTGCCTTGAGGTCGGAGGCCGAGCAATTTCCGCACCAGGCAGTGATGCAACCAGTCAGGATGCACTCGATGTTGCAGCTGTAGAACCTTTTGAGTATCTCAGGACCCATGCCAAATCTTTTTAGTTTCCTGAGGGGGAATAGGCTTTGTCGGGCCCTCTTCATGACTGTCTTGGTGTGTTTGGACCTTTCTAGTTTGTTGGTAATGTGGACACAGAGGAACTTGAAGATGTCAAGCTGCTCCACTACAGCCCCGTTGATGAGAATGGGGGCATACTCGGTTCTCCTTTTCCTGTAGTCCACAATCATCTCCTTAGTCTTACGTTGAGGAATAGGTTGTTATTCTGGCACCACCCGGCCAGGTCTATGACCTCCTCCCTATAGGCTGTCTCAACAGTTGATATTGAGATGTGTCTGTTACTTGAACTCTGTGAAGCATTTATTTGGGCTGCAATTTCTGAGGCTGGTAACTCTAATAAACTTATCCTCTGCAGCAGAGGTAACTCTGGGTCATCCTTTCCTGTGGCGGTCCTCATGAGAGCCAGTTTCATCACATTTCTTGATGATTTTTGCGACTGCACTTTATGAAATGATCAAAGATCTAGACATTTTCTGGATTGACTGACCTTCATTTCTTAATGTAATGATGGACTGTCATTTCTCTTTGCTTATTTGAGCTGTTCTTGCCATAATATGAACTTGGTCTTTTACCAAATAGGGCTTCTGTATACCACCCCTACCTTGTCACAACACAACTGATAGGCTAAAACGCATTAAGAAGGAAAGAAATTCAACAAGAACTGTCAACAAGGCACACCTGTTAATAAAATGCATTCCAGGTGACTACCTCATGAAGCAGGTTGCGAGAATGCCAAGAGTGTGCAAAGCTGTCATCAAGGGAAAGGGTAGCTACTTTGAAGAATCTCGTATATAAAATATGTTTTGACTTGTTTAACACTTTTTTGGTTACTACATGATTCCATATGTGTTATTTCATACTTTTGATGTCTTCACTATTATTCTACAATGTAGAACACTGTAAAAATAAAGAAAAACCCTGGATTCTTTTTTTTTTAACTAGGCAAGTCAGTTAAGAAGAACTTCTCATTTACAATGACGGCCTACTGGGGAACAGTGGGTTAACTCTCTTGTTCAGGGGCAGAATGACACATTTTATCTCGTCAGCTCAGTGACTCGATCCAGCATCCTTTCGGTTACTGGCCTAACACTCTAACCACTAGGCTACCTGCCACCCCTGAATGAGTAGGTGTGTCCAAACCTTTGACTGGTACTGTACATTTGGGAATCATATTCAGTAGTAGGCCATACAAGGCACAGAAACGCATGTTTTTGATTCTTACTAAGATTAATAAAACATCTCAAATGACCTACTCACTTTACCATAAACATAATTGTTTCTCTTGTTGTCAATTCGAACACACACTATTTACACATTCATCTGTGGCGCCCAAAGAAAAATAAATTACAGTTAGAACTCCACAGCAGAAAAACATGATTATTGTTGCTAGGCTACCATTTCAGCGCTTTTACCTAGCGGTTTGAGTGTGCCTTTATTCCAGAGGGAATACAAAAATGAGAGCCAGTGTTTGAAAGAATGATAAGGATTTTATATTTGTAAAATTATTGATAATGTCTTCAAAACTCAAATAAGCATCAGCCATTGCCTTTGTTTAGCATGCAAAATGCATATAAAGATCATGATATGGAACTCAGTCAAGAGCATATGCAAGGTATGTGCTGAGAAAATACACTACACTACACTGACCAAAAGTATGTGGACACCTGCTCATCAAACATCTCATTCCAAAATCATGGGCATTAATATGGAGTTGGTCCTCCCTTTGCTGCTATAACAGATTCCACTATTCTGGGAAGGCTTTCTACTAGATGTTGGAAAATTGCTGCGGGGAGTTCCATTTAGCCACAAGAGCATTAGTGACTTCGGGCACTGATGTTTGGCAATTAGGCCTGGCTCGTGGGTCAGCGTTCCATTTCATCCCTAAGGTGTTCGACGTCATTGAATGCTGAAGCTTCCCTTCACTAGAACTAAGAGGCCTTGCCCGAACCATGAACAACAGCCCCCAGACCATTATTCCTCCTCCACCAAACTTTACAGTTTGCACTATGCATTCAGGCAGGTAGTGTTTTTTCTCGCATCTGCCAAACCCAGATTCGTCCGTAAGACTACCAGATGGTAAAGTGTGATTCATCACTCCAGAGAACGCATTTCCGCTGCTCCAGAGTCCAGGGGAGGCGAGCATTACACCCCTCCAGTCGACGCTTGGCATTGCGCATTGTGATATTAGGCTTGTGTGCTGCCACTCGGCCGTGGAATGAGGCTCACAAAAAGTTTTTGTGCTGATGTTGTTTCCAGAGGGAGTTTGGAATTCGATAGTGAGTGTTGCAACTGGAGATAGACGATTTTTCAGCACTCGGTGGTCCCTTTCTGTGAGCTTGTGTGGCCTACCACTTCGTGTCTGAGCCGTTGTTGCTCTTAGACGTTTCGACTTCACAATAACAGCACTTACAGTTGATCGGGACAGCTCTAGCAGGGCAGAAATTTGGAATGGTGGCATCCCATGACGATGCTACGTTGAAAGTCACTGAGCTCTTCAGTAAGGCCATTCTACTGCCAATGTTCATCTATGGAGATATTATTGGCTGTGTGCCTAATTTTATACACTTGTCAGCAACTGGTGTGGCTGAAATAGCAGAATCCACTAATTAGAAGGGGTGTCCACATACTTTTGTATACATAGTGTATTCTATGTAGGCTTACTGTCAGTATTTGTCATCATATAGAGAAAATAAGATGTCCACATAGGCCTATGTCAAGATATCTAATGAGTCAATATCCTGCCATACCATGTATGATATCCAGAGGGAATCCAACAAGTATTTGCGCATGAAGGAAAAATATGGATTTCATATTTGTCAAATTATTGAGCATGTATTGAAAACTCATCAGAAATCATCCTTATTTTCAGCATATCAAAAGAGTAGCATATCTGGAATCAATATAGCATCATATCTTGAATGTGCTGAGAAAACACAGAAATGCAATGTATTTGTCAACATCAAGAGAGAAAATATGTATATCCATATCCGGCCATAGGAAATGTCCATATTCGGAGTAACAAAACATTAACAACACCTGCTCTTTCCATGACATACTGTAGACTGATCAGGTGAATCCAGGTGAAAGCTTTAATCCCTTATTGATGTCACTTGTGTAAATCCACTTGGGCCAACATCCCTGTGGATTGAGGAGGGGGGGTAAAGAATAGGAGAAATTATTCATTTGAACACTGATTAAGATGGAATGTATTCACAAGGTAGATGTAGGAATAGAAGCAACACATCCAAACAAATGATTTATAATTGTTTGGACTCTCTCCCACACAGACATCCATTTTCAATATGCTGCAAATGTGGGATCATTTGTACACACTGGGGACGGAGTAGGATTAGAAACTACACACCATTTTTCAAGCTAGTTGGATTGAACCACGGTTCCACAAATACAATGACTCCCTTAGCGGCATCGCTTAACCCGTTACAGTCTAAGCCCTGTCTAAGCCTGTCTAAGCTAGATGGAATTGTTTTAAGAAGGCCATACCAGGGATAATTTAGTTTTTTTATTTAGAATTTTAAGACCCCTAGAAGTATGAAAAATATAGAAAAAATATATTTGATGAACATTTGTTGGGGCCTCACTGCTATTATCCCATACAAATGCATTGCATATAAATATTAATTAAACGGAACAACAGATATTCCCCCCAAAATATCTAAAGGAAGTTTGTTCTGAAGTGTCTGTCCTATATCTGAGAGATATAAGAAAGATCAGGAAATAAATGTTTTTGTTAAGGTTTTTAACCCCTTATTTTTTGCACTTCACAGTCTCCATATATAGTATACTGTACTTCCATAATTTTTTTAACTGGTACCTTCAGGACCTTCAGACAAATCATGTGAGGCCCATGTGCATCTTAGAGCAAAACAACCAACATTCACATATTTGTGAGAGTATCACCTTTCCACAGTGGGGTCATATTAGTGTGTAGCCCAAACAGACAGAAGTTGGCAGATCGTACCGACTTCAGATGAGTCCCAAGACGCTTGTGGGGGTTGTGGAGCAAAACGGAGAACACTCTTTCGGGGAGTGGTCATAATAGTTTGTAGGCCAAACCATTCGGACGCAACAGACTTTTTGTAAGAAGACGGATTTTCAGGATGTCTCATTTTCTGACAAACACCGCTCAAGCTCTGTCACCGCAGATGCGGAACTGTGAAATCCACGGATGCGGTGGATTGAGATGCATCCAGTGCAAATAGATATCTAGCTTAAACTGACCGATTTTTATGGCGGACCGGACATCGACACTTGGGGGGTTTTTAATAATTGTGGAGTTAAACATAGCCATACTGTAGTCCACATGCCTCTCTTTACTAAGCTAACATATGGAATTGTTTTAAGATGGTCGTTCCAATGACCATTTAGCTATTTGATTTAGAATTTTAGGACCCCTTAAGGTGTTGATGACACATTACATTGGCCTTACTGCTATTAGCCGATAGAAACACATTAAATAACAGATTCATACATCGATAAAGGAAGTTTGTTCTGAAGTGTCTGTCCTATATCTGAGAGAAATAAGAAAGATCAGGAAGCAAATTATTTATTTTTGACTTATATTTAACCTGTTATTTTAGGCACTAAAATATCTCCATATATACAGTTGAAGTCGGAAGTTTACATACACCTTAGCCAAATACATCTAAACTCAGTTTTTCACAATTCCTGACATTTAATCCTAGTAAAAATTCCCTGTATTAGGTCAGTTAGGATCACCACTTTATTTTAAGAATGCTAAATGTCAGAATAATAGTAGAGAGAACGATTTATTTCAGCTTTTATTTCTTTCATCACATTCCCAGTGGGTCAGAAGTTTACATACACTCAATTAGTATTTGGTAGCATTGCCTTTAAATTGTTTAACTTGGGTCAAACGTTTCGGGTAGCCTTCCACAAGCTTCCCACAATAAGTTGGGTAAATTTTGGCCCATTCCTCCTGACTGAGCTGGTGTAACTAAGTCAGGTTTGTAGGCCTCCGTTCTAGCACACGCTTTTTCAGTTCTGCCCACACATTTTCTATATGATGAGGTCAGGGCTTTGTGATGGCCACTCCAATACCTTGACTTTGTTGTCCTTATGCCATTTTACACAACTTTGGAAGTGTGCTTGGGGTCATTGTCCATTTGGAAGACCAATTTGCGACCAAGCTTCAACTTCATGACTGATGTCTTGAGATGTTGCTTCAATATATCCACATAATTTTCCTTCCTCATGTGAAGTGCACCAGTCCCTCCTGCAGCAAAGCACCACCACAACATGATGCTGCCACCCCCGTGCTTCACGGTTGGGATGGTGACATTTCTCCAAAAAGTACGATCTTTGTCCCTATGCCAGTTGCAAACCATAATAGTCTTGCTTTTTTATGGTGGTTCCTTGCTGAGTGGCCTTTCAGGTTATGTCGATATAGGATTTGTTTTACTGTGGATATAGATAATTTTGTACCTGTTCCTCCAGCCTCTTCACAAGGTCCTTTGCTGTTGTTCTGGGATTGATTTGTGCTTTTCGCACCAAAGTACGTTCATCTCTAGGAGAAAGAATGCTTCTCCTTCCTGAGCGGTATGACAGCTGTGTGGTCCCATGGTGGTAATACTTGCGTACTATTGTTTGTACAGATGAACGTGGTACCTTCAGGCGTTTGGAAATTGCTCCCAAGGATGAACCAGACTTGTGGAGATCTACAAGTTTTTTTCTGAGGTCTTGGCTGATTTCTTTTGATTTCCCCATGATGTCAAGCAAAGAGGCACGGAGTTTGAAGGTAGGCCTTGACATACATCCACAGGTACACTTCCAATTGACTCAAATGATGTCAATTAGCCTATCAGAAGCTTCTAAAGCCTTGACATTATTTTCTGGAATTTTACAAGCTGTTTAAAGGCACAGTCATCTTAGTGTATGTAATCTTCTGACCCACTGGAATTGTGATACAGTGAATTATAGGTGAAATAATCTGTCTGTAAACAAATGTTGGAAAAATTACTATGTCCTAACCGACTTGCCAAAACTATAGTTTGTTAACAAGCGATTTGTGGAGTGGTTGCTAAACGAGTTTTAATGACTCCAACCTAAGTGTATGTAAACTTCCGACTTCAACTGTACTTCCATACATTTAAAAAAAATGGTACCAGGTTACCTTCAGACTAGTTTTGAGGATTGTGGGCATCCTAGAGCAAAACAAAATGCACGACGCGTACGTGTTCGTGAGCGACTCATCTTTCCATAGAGGGGTCATATTAGTGTGTAGGACGATACAAATGTTTTCTTGTGAAGACCAATTTTCGGGATGTCTCATGGTCTGACAAACACCACTCATCTCTATCTTAAATTGATATATATATATATTTTTAACTATGCTAATTGAATTCCCTTGGTGGAAAAGTTAGCTACTCTAGAGGGTCTTAAGCATGTACAGTGCCTATTTTGTTGCATTACAACCTGTAATTTAAATAGATTTTTATCTGGATTTCATGTAATGGACATACACAAAATAGTCCAAATTGGTGAAGTGAAATTAAATAAATAATAAATAGACAAATAATTTTAAAAAATGTGAAAAATATGAAATGGACAAGTGGTGCGTGCATATGTATTCACCCCCTTTGCTGTGAAGCCCCTAAATAAGATCTGGTGCAACCAATTATCTTCAGAAGTGACATAATTAGTTAGATTGCACACAGGTGGACTTTATTTAAGTGTCACTTGATCTGTCACATGATCTCAGTATATATACACCTGTTCCGAAAGGCCCCAGAGTCTGCAACACCACTAAGCAAGCAGCACCATGAAGACCAATGAGCTCTCCAAACAGGTCAGGGACAAAGTTGTGGAGAAGTGCAGATCAGAGTTGGGTTCTAAAAAAATATCAGAAACTTTGAACATCCCACAGAGCACCATTAAATACATTATTAAAACATGGAAAGAATATGGCACCACAACAAACCTGCCAAAAGAGGGCCCCCCATCTAAACTCATGGACCAGGCAAGGAGGGCATTAATCAGAGAGGTAACAAAGAGACCAAAGATAACCCTGAAGGAGCTGCAACAGCGGAGATTGGAGTATCTTTCGAGAGGACCACTTTAAGCCATACACTCCACAGAGCTCGGCTTTACGGAAGAGTGACCAGAAAAAAAGCCATTGCTTAATAAAGACAAACGTAAGCAAACACGTTTGGTGTTCGCCAAAAGGCATGTGGGAGACTCCCTAAACATACAGAAGAAGGTACTCTGATCAGATGAGACAAAACGTAGATTTGTCAAGGAAAACGCTATGTCTGGCGCAAACCCAACACCTCTTATCACCCCGAGAACACCGTTTTCGTCGGCAGGGACAGGGAAACTGGTCACAATTGAGGGAATGATGGATGGCGCTAAATACAGGGAAATTCTTGAGGGAAACCTGTTTCAGTCTTCTAGAGATTTGAGACTGGGACGGAGGTTCACCTTCCAGAAGGACAATGACCCTAAGCATACTGCTAAAGCAACACCCGAGTGGTTTAATGGGAAACGTTTAAATGTCTTGGAATGGCCTAGTCAAAGCCCAGACCTCAATCCAATTGAGAATCTGTGGTATGACTTAAAGATTGCTCTACACCAGCAGAACCCATCCAACTTGAAGGAGCTGGAGCAGTTTTGCCTTGAAGAATGGGCAAAAATCCCAGTGGCTAGATGTGCCAAGCTTATAGAGACATACCTCAAGAGACTTGCAGCTGTAATTGCTGCAAAACGTGGCTCTACAAAGTATTGACTTTGGGGGGGATGAATAGTTATGCACGCTCAAGTTTTCTGTTTTTTTGTCTTATTTTGCATCATCAAAGTGGTAGGCATGTTGTGTAAATCAAATGATACAAACCCCCAAAAATGTTAATTCCAGGTTGTAAGGCAGCAAAATAGGAAAAATGCTAAGGGAGGTGAATACTTTCGCAAGCCACTGTACAACATGGCCTGAGTGTGTGTGTGTACGTGCATGCCCATGTGTGTGTGTGTGTGTTGTTTAATTTACGGTAGACACTAATTAGACGATATCAGAAACAGACACATCTGGTAATAGATAAGCAACAGTGGCAAAGGTGAGGAACTTTGCACCAACTTACTTTGCCTTAGGTTTTGATTGCAGCGATGATTTACTTTAATTGATGATAGCTTTTCTAGTTATCACCAAACCTCTGCTGTCACAAAATGACTCAACATTTCGTAATGTTCTTAACTGTCTCTACATTTATCCACAAGCTGTATTCCTACTATAGTGTGCATTCGGTCTGAGGACTAACAACAGACAGTAAATACTGTAGGTCCATAATAACCAGGCTTTGAAGAGTGCATAGAGATGCATAGGATGGAGTCTGAGCTCATAGTTTGTTGCCACTGAGGTATTTGCTTGAATCCTTTCCTCCACTTGCACCACAGGCATCCACTTATTATCTGAAGTTTTTTGCTAACCTTAATGTGCATAAGCTGCTTTGAACTGTGCCCGGAAGCTGCCTTAGACCCAAGCGCGCCTCGGCAGTATTCCCTCTCGCAATGCCTGAGCCACTTTTCCCACTCTGTGACAATGACCATGGTCAGGTTTTCACTCAGGAAAGGATATAGAGTGGGAATCACACCTGGACATGCTGATATGTCTTGGGAACCTGAGAACTGCTGAACAGAAATGACTTAGATGTCAAAACATCCCTCGTCCCATTGATGTTTTGTCTTGTAAATTGTAAAGTGGAGTAGAAAAAAACACACAAGCATCCATGGAGCCAAACATGTATTACTTGATATTTTACCCCCTTTTTCTCCCCAATTTCGTGATATCCATTTTGTCTCATCGCTTCAACTCCCCAACGGGCACGGGAGAGGTGAAGGTCAAGTCACCGCCCTATGGGACTCCACTTCACGGCCTGTTGTGACACAGCCTGGGATCAAACCCGGGCCTGTAGTGACGCCTCAAGCACTGCGATGCCGTTCCGTAGACCGCTGCACCACTCGGGAGGCCCTATACATGTATTTTTTCAATCAAATTCTACATTTACTTTCCATTCCAGCCTTTACAATGAGCCCCTCCTCCTATAGCTAATGTCACTAGCCTTCTCTGGTGAGATTAGGTAACAGGTTTGGGAAAACATGAGCACATCTAAATTCATGAACAATGCTACACTTTCTTGCATTTGATTGCGATTTTGTGTTTGCTTGTGTGTGTGTGTGTGTGTGTGTGTGTGTGTGTGTGTGTGTGTGTGTGTGTGTGTGTGTGTGTGTGTGTGTGTGTGTGTGTGTGTGTGTGTGTGTGTGTGTGTGTGTGTGTGTGTGTGTGTGTGTGTGTGTGTGTGTGCGTACAAGAGCTCTAGACAGTTTCATAGTTGATGGGGTTATTTTTTGCACACTGCAATATGCTGATGCAGTTGTTACACCCTGCCCCCAAAACTGCACATTGAGATCGCACTATACAGCTGACTCTGAAGTGCTAGGAGCACATGGTGATGCTCATCCTGGTTAAGCTCTTCAGAGGAATAAAGAAATAAGGTTACAGGAATAAAGTATAGTACAAGGAAAGAACAGCGAAGCAGCATCATCCTGAATGTCTCCTTGTCACTTGTACTCTAATTCTCCTCTATCTATCTATGTCTCCCCTCCCGGAGGACCTGAGCCCTAGGACCATGCCTCAGGACTACCTGGACTGATTATTCCTGGCTGTGCCCGTCCCCAGTCCACCTGGTCGTGCTGCTGATCCAGTTTCTGCTGTTCTGCCTGTGGCTACGGAGCCCTAACATGTTTTCCTGCCTTTCTAGGGAGTTTTTCCTAGCCACTGTGCTTCTGCGAGTTGAATTGCTTGCTCTTTGGGGTCTTAAGCTGGGTATCTGAAAAGCACTTTGTGAGAACCTCTGATGTAAAAAGGGCTTTCTAAAAATACATTTTGTTGATTGAAATGTGATACTGCTACTGGTTGAAAACTGAACTACTAAAACCATATATCAGCAAAAGTACAACAGTCAGAGAAACAGAATTAGGGTAAGTGTTAAATGTTGGAGGACTGCTACAGTGAATTTACCGTATTGCAGTTTTTCTACTCGACTATAAACAGACCATGAACACAACCAGATCAATGTTCTACACTGTAGAATAGAATACCCAGAGCCAACAACCCTAAATCTGTGATAACTTCTGAATACGTAGGATTATTGGGTGTAATATTGGTCCAGAATGCGTTTGTTGTGGATGTGTATGATTACTGAGTTCATAACCTAAGTAACACAAACACTGCTGTCTATCTTACAGTAACTGTTATCTGACAGTAGACAGTGTCCTGGTCATTTTGTGTGCTGTTGTTTCACTTAAAAGCATTTACAGATTTATTTTTACATCATGATCACATAGGCCTTTATAATATGTACATATTTGTGTTGATTTAGTGTTGATTTAACAGTTGAACCTGTAAAGCTTAAGATGGAAGTATACAATAAATCCCTTTGGTAAATATGGGATTTGTATAGCCTAAGAATGCAATTCTTTTTTTCAGTCCATACAGAAATAAACTTACTTGGGTCGTTCCACCAATTAAGTGCCTTTTGAGAGTTTAACATGACGTCATGAAGAGCACTCGTTCAACTTCATAAAAAACATGTTTTCCCATCTCAAGAGGTAAAACAAATAAAAAATTACTATAGGAAGTGCCAATTAAGTGGAAAATAATGTAATAGGGTTGACGATTTGTTCTTAAGTCAGCCATAAATCCCCTTGTGACAGGGAGAACGTAAGCTTGTTGGTTACAACAGCGAGTGGCAATTGAATGCAGGCTTCACAAAAAAAGGAAAATGTTAAAACATTTCTAGCATGTCTGTGGGTAACAGGGTTGACTTGATATGCGCGACCCGCTCAGATTCCACCATGAAACACCAGAAAAAGTCAGAAAAGAGTAAAACCAGTTCACCTGCTTTTACTCTATGATTTGACTATTTGATGTTCAATGTTTCTTTTGAATAAAATATTTTAAAATAAATAGTTTCACCAAATTAAAACGAGAGTTTTGTTCACATAACAGGGTTGACTTTAAAATCAGGGACAGACGTAAATTAATTACTTATCACATTAAATAAATAATTATCTTCAGATTTGACTGTCAAAGCAAGAAAATAACTACGGATGTTGGTACTTACATATTTATTGAATTATCCATGCGGTCTATATTAAAGGGCACCTCATTTAATATAACAGGCTTCTAAAATGAAATATTGGTGCACAATTTCTACTTTAAAAAATAAAGAGATGCAAAAGGCACTCATTGCGTGGACCCACTTATCCTCATTCCCTTGGTGGCTGTGGTCTTTTTTTGCTTTCTAACACCCATATATTTCAAGTAAATCCTGAAATATATCACTGCAGATTTTCATCTTCCTACAAGCGCAGGTGGTGCTGTCATTTCATTTGCTATGCATATATTTACATGCCATGCTTTGGAAATTTGGGCAAACACTGTATTTTAAGGTGGGAGGATTTGGTCCTATGTAGAAAAATGTCTAATTATGTTTTATTATATTGGATAAAAGTTGAGACTCAGAGCTAGACTGCAGTTGAACAATGGGAAGGTAATTATACTTTGAAAGTTGATAAACATGTAACCACACATTTGAGAAAATGGCCCTTGAATGTTTTGGTACACCTACTGGAGAGCACCTCTTTGTCAACACCCATACAGCATCATTCACACCCTCTTACAGTGGATTGCAAAAGTATTCACCCCCTTGGCATGTTTCCTATTTTTTTGCATTACAACCTGGAATTGAAATTGATTTTTTGGGGGGGGTTTGTATCATTTGATTTACCTAACATGCCTACCAGTTTGAAGATGCAAAGTATTTTTTCTTGTGAAACAGAAAATAAACTACAAAATGAAAACTTGAGCGTGCGTAACTATTCACCCCCCAAAGTCAATACTTTGTAGAGCCACGTTTTGCAGCAATTACAGCTGCAAGTCTCTTGGGGAATGTCTCTGTAAGCTTGGCACATCTAGCCACTGAGATTTTTGCCCATTCTTCAAGGCAAAACTGCTCCAGCTCCTTCAAGCTGGATGGATTCTGCTGGTGTACAGCAATCTTTAAGTCATACCACAGATTCTCAATTTAATTAAGGTCTGGGCTTTGACTAGGCCATTCCAATACATGTAAATGTTTCCCCTTAAACCACTCGAGTGTTGCTTTAACAGTATGCTTAGGGTCATTGTCCTGCTGGAAGGTGAACCTTCGTCCCAGTCTCAAATCTCTAGAAGACTGAAACAGGTTTCCCTCAAGAATTTCACAGCATTTTGTGCCATCCATCATTCCTTCAATTGTGACCAGTTTCCCAGTCCCTGCTGATGAAAAACATCCCCACAGCATGATGCTGCCACCAGCATATTTCAGTGTGGGGATGGTGTTCTCGGGGTGATGAGAGGTGTTGGGTGTGCGCCAGACATAGCATTTTCCTTATCTGGCAAAAAAGCTACATTTTAGTCTCATCTGACCGGAGTACCTTCTTCCATATGTTTGGGGAGTCTCCCACATGCCTTTCGGCGGACACCAAACATGTTTTCTTATTTTTTTCTTTGAACAATTACTTTTTTACTCTTCTGTAAAGACCAGCTCTGTGGAGTGTACAGCTTAAAGTGGTCCTACGGACAGATACTCCAATCTCCGCTATTGCAGCTCCTTCAGGGTTATCTTTGGTCTCTTTGTTGCCTCTCTGATTAATGCCCTCCTTGCCTGGTCCGTGAGTTTTGGTGGGCGACCCTCTCTTGGCAGGTTTGTTCTGGTGCCACATTCTTTACATTTTTTAATAATGGATTTAATGGTACTCCGTGGGATGTTCAAAGTCTCTGATATTTTTATATAACCCAACCCTGATCTGTACTTCTCCATAACTTTGTCTCTGACCTGTTTGGAGAGCTCCTTGATCTTCATGGTGCCGCTTGCTTGGTGGTGCCCCTTGCTTAGGGGTGTTGCAGAGTCAAGGGCCTTTCAGAACAGGTGTATATATACTGAGATCATGTGACAGATCATGTGACACTTAAATAATGTCCACCTGTGTGCAATCTAACTAATTATGTGACATCTGAAGGTAATTGGTTGCACCAGATCTTATTTAGTGGCTTCATAGCAAAGGGGGTGAATACATATGCACGCACCACTTTTCCGTCTTTTATTTTATTTTATTTTTTTAACCTCTCTAGGGTACGTGAGACGGTAGCGTCCCACCTCTTCAACAGCCAGTGAAACTGCAGGGCGCCAAATTCAAAACAACAGAAATCCCATTATTAAAATTCCTCAAACATACATGTATTTTACACCATTTTAAAGATACACTTGTTGTTAATCCAGCCACAGTGTCCAATTTCAAAAAGGCTTTACGACGAAAGCAAACCAAACGATTATGTTAGGTGAGTGCCTATTCACAGAATAACACAGCCATTTTTCGAGCCAAAGAGAGGATTCACAAAAAGCAGAAATATAGATAAAATGTATTACTAACTTTTGATGATCTTCATCAGATGACACTCATAGGACTTCATGTTACACAATACATGTATGTTTTGTTCGGTAAAGTTCATATTTATATCCAATGCATAGAATTTTAGATGCACATCTCCTTAATGAAACCGCTGTGTCAGATTTCAAAAAAGCTTTACGGAAAAAGCAAACCATGCAAAAATCTGAGGTCGGCGCTCAGAGCCCAATCAAGACAAAAATATATCCGCCATATTGTGCAGTCAACAGAAGTCAGAAATAACATTATAAACATTCACTTACCTTTGATGATCTTCATCAGAATGCAGTCCCAGGAATCCCAGTTCGACAATAAACGTTTGTTTTGTTCGATAATGTCCATCATTTATGTCCAAATTCCTCCTTGTTGTTCTAGCGTTCAGTACACTTTCCAAACTCACGACGCGCAGGCAAGTCCAGCGGAAAGTACACACGAAAAGTTAAAAAAGTTATATTACAGTCCGTAAAAACATGACAAACGAAGTATTGAATCAATCTTTAGGATGTTTTTAACATAGATCTTCAATAATGTTCCAACCGCAGAATTCCTTTGTCTTCAGAAGTGCGATAGAACAGAGCTCGCTCTCACATGAACGCGCATGGTCAGCGCATGTTCAGGTCATGGTAGACCTTACTCAATCCCCTCTTATTCGGCCTCACTTCACAGTAGAAGCATCAGACAAGGTTCTAAAGACTGTTGACATCTAGTGGAAGCTTTAGGAAGTGCAACATTACCAATATCCCACTGTATCTTCAATAGGAGCTGAGTTGAAAATCGACCAACCTCAGATTTCCCACTTCCTGGTTGGATTTTTTCTCAGGATTTTACCTGCCATATGAGTTCTGTTATACTCACAGACATCTTTCAAACTGTTTTAGAAGCTTCAGAGTGTTTTCCATCCAAATCTACTAATAATATGCATATTCTAGCTTTTATGGCTTTGTAGCAGGCCGTTTACTCTGGGCATGCTTTTCATCCGGACGTGAAAATACTGCCCCTTACCCCAAAGAAGTTAAACAAGTAATTTTTTTCATTTCACTTCACCAATTTTGACTATTTTGTGTATATCCATTACATGAAATTCAAATAAAAATCAATTTAAATTACAGGTTGTAATGCAACAAAATAGGAATAACACCAAGGGGGATAAATACTTTTGCATGGCACTGTAAATCTTAGCTGCTCCCATCACATGTGAGGCCATCTGCTAAACAGCGTGAGTAACGTAGTAAACAGATTTCAAGACTAAAAGTGGTAAAAGTAGTAGCCTACAATAAGGAACAACTCCAGCTAAAAATAAACGTTATCTTGTCCTTGGCCTATAGTTTATTTGGAAATTATTCAGATAATGAATTTTTCCACATTTTGTTATGTTACAGCCTTGTTTTAAAATGGATTAAATAAATACAAGCTCATCAGCAATCTTCACACAATACACCATAATGACATTTTTTGCAAATGTTTTACAATTCAAAACAGGAATACCTTTTTTGCATACGTTTTCGGACACATTGCTATAAGACTCAAAATTGAGCTCAGGTGCATCCTGTTTCCATTCATCATCCTTGAGATGTTTCTACAACTTTATTGGAGTCCACCTGTGGTAAATTCAATATATTGGACATTATATTGGAAAGGCACACAACTGTCTATATGCAAAAACCAAGCCATAAGGTCGAAGGAATTGTACGTAGAGCTCCAAGACAGGATTGTGTTGAGGCACAGATCTGGGGAAGGGTACCAAAACATTTCTGCAGCATTGAAGGTCCCAAGAACACAGTGGCCTCCGTCATTCTTAAATTGAAGAACTTTGGAACCACCAAGACTCTTCCAAGAGCTGGCCGCCCGGCCAAACTGAGCATCCGGGGGTGAAAGGCCTTGGTCAGGGAGGTGACCAAAACAGAGCTCTAGAGTAACTCTGTGGAGATGGGAGAACCTTCTAGAAGGACAACCATCTCTGTAGCACTCCACCAATCAGGCATTTCTGGTATAGTAGCCAGACGGAAGCCACTCCTTAGTAAAAGGCACATGACAGCCCGCTTGGAGTTTGTCAAAAGCCACCTAAGCACTCTCAGACCATGAGAAATAAGATTCTCTGGTCTGATGAAACCAAGATTGAACTCTTTGGCCTGAATGCCAAGTGTCATGTCTGGAGGAAATCTGGCACCATCACTACAGTGAAGCATAGTGGTGGCAGCATAATGCTGTGGGGATGTTTTTCAGCGGCAGGGGGCTGACTAGCAAGGATCGAGGCAAAGATGAACAAATCAAAGTACAGAGAGATCCTTGATGAAAACCTGCTCCAGCACGCACAGGACCTGAGACTGGGGTAAAGGATTCACCTTCAAACAGGACAACGACCCTAAGCACACAGCCAAGACAATGCAGGAGTGGCTTCGGGACAAGTCTCTGAATGTCCTTGAGTGGCCCAGCCTGAGCCCGGTCTTGAACCCGATCAAACATCTCTAAAGAGACCTGAAAATAGCTGAGCAGCAACGCTCCCCATCCAACCTGACAGAGTTTGAGAGGATCTGCAGAGAAGAATTGGAGAACTCCCCAAATACAGGTGTGCCAAGCTTGTAGCGTCGTATCCAAGAAGACTTGAGGCTGTAATTGCCGCCAAAGGTGCTTCAACAAAGTACTGAGTAAAGGGTCTGAATACATTTAGAAAAACCTGTTTTTGCTTTGTCATTAAGGGGTATTGTGTATAGATTAATGAAGGAAAACATTTTTTAAATCAATTTCAGAATAAGGCTGTAACATAGCATAATGTTGAAAAAAGTCAAGGGGTCTGAATACTTTCCGAAGGCACCATATATCCTAATCTGACTTTGGTGCAGGTCATGTTGTTATTCACATTACCGTCTGTCACGACTTCTACCGAAGTCGGTCCCTCTCCTTGTTCGGGCGGTGTTCGGCGGTCGACGTCACCGATCTTCTAGCAATCACTGATCCATTTTTCATTTTCCATTGGTTTTGTCTTGTCTTCCTTCACACCTGGTTACAATCTCATCTTTTACATGTTGTGTATTTAACCCTCTGTTCCCCTCATGTCCTTGTTGGAGATTGTTTGATTGTATGTTAGTGCTAGTATGTGTTGGTGCGCGACGGGTTTTGTACCCATTTTATATATTTTTTGTATATTTTCGTTTTTGGAGTTTGTTTTGTGAGTTCTTATTAAATACTCTGTTTATACCAAGTTCGTTCTCCTGCACCTGACTTCCCTGCCACCAACACGCACACCTTACACCATCTCTGGAAAACACACACTATATGAAATAAAATCTAAGTTGATTTGTCACATGCACAAGATACAGAAGGTGTAAAAGTTACTTGCATATTTGCATAGTAGCAATAAAAAAACTATGTGTCCAGATAAAAATATTTCATAAATATTTTATAATTATTAGATGATGCTTACTCGGACGCACTTGTCTAAATTGATGGGTCATGTGAAAGAAATGCTTTAACCACCTCCCTGCCATATTTAGCTAAGTGGATGGGTCACTATTATCTAGACATGTACACATGTTCATGAATTACAATAGATGGCTGTAATCACCAACAGACACACCTGGCTAACTTGATGGGTCATGTAATCCTCTGGTCAAGTGGAATCTTTTGTTTAGACATGTAGCTAGCTAGTTATCTTAACAATGCATGGTTGATAGCACCAAGAGTGTTCAAGGGTGTCATGAAGGCAAAGGGTTGCTACTTTGAAGAATCTCCATAGTTTGATTGTCTTCACTTTTATTCTACGATGTAGAAAATAGTACAAATAAAGAAAAACCCTTGAATGAGTAGGTGTCCAAACTTTTGACTGGTACTGTTTATACAGGATATGTTCAAACGCCTCTCCTGTGAAGTAGTGACGTGCGACATACGCCTAGCTTCCTTAACAGGGTCACAAATATGACTTCCTCAATACTGTACATAGACTTAATCCAATCAAATGTTTACATGTGTGGATGTAGGATCTTAATTTGCTACAGCAGGAATACAATCCTGCAACAACACAAAATGTGAATATATCTATTTAAAAAAAATACTACTATTATTTTTATTTTTTATTCAAATACACTACAAGTTTGCATTTCCTGCTGTGAGCCTCATTGCAAAATGTGTAGAATAGCAGTGGGACTAGACATAAAACTGCAACAACAAAAAAATGTGGCCCATGGCAATATGTGTTTATTTGAAGGAAATGAGCGTTAAAACAGCAACATTTTCTTTCAGCCTCATTGCAAAATGTGTAAAATAGCATGAGATAGCTGTAAAAGTGCAAAAATTTGTAAAGATTTGTTTAAAAAAATATCTTTGCCCCATGGAAAAATGTGTAGAATTGTCGGAAGATTTCTTGGTTGGGGGAGTGGATGCTTGCTCAGACCTTTGCGGGCTGGGCCCCGCAAACGGTGGCATGCCACTGATTGTGACACACAAACAACATTTGGCAAACACACTACTTGTGACTGCTGTGAGATACAACAGAAAACCTTGGCTCACAACATTGTTCTCAGAATATCATCGTAAGACGAAAACTGCCAACTTAAAACCAAATAATGCATTCTCATTTAAATTACCAGATTACTGTGTTCTGATTATTCACATCTATGCCAAGAATATACTCCATAGGATTTATCAGCTTAGAGCGCTGGAAGAAAAATAAGACTTCTTAAGACAGAACACCCAAGTCTGCATGAAGAAACCCTGAAAACCTGCATCAATTATGTGAATTCCTTCTTTTCCCCCTGAAACATGACCTAATTCTTCATACCTAAGGGACCCCATCTGAAATCCCCTTTCCTGTTTCCTATGTGTGTAGTGAAAATGGTTATAAATGCAGCAACAGAAGATAAAAGGAGGGCTGTACCACTGTGAGCCAGGGTGGGTTGGAAGAGGACCAGATACTGACTACTATTAGCAGCAATGCGCTGAGGTGACATCTTCTAGGTCAAAGTAAATCACCTCTGTATCATTGCTCTTTTTATGTCTCTCCTTGAAGTCAATACAGTTTGAAAATATGTTCTATTCCCGTTGATGCATGATTTACTCCATGATAATATTGGTAGCAGAAGAAATCATATGATATGTTAATTACTATATTATTACTATTTGTATAATTGCCCTCAAGTGAATTGGCCTTAAAAAGGACAAAAGAATAAACATGAACCCTTTAGATTGGTCAACCTCTCATATGGTTGACCACTCATTAGTATATGTATTAAGATGAATGGAATGCTTCTCTAACAATACCTCATATCATTACAAGGAGAAGATGAGGAGCCCACTGCACCGCTATTAAGGAGTGTTAGGGTCAGATGTAGACCACACCTCCTTCTAAACACAGCCCTGTGGTGTACACCAACCGCATGGCTCCTTACACAAGCATAGGTATGGCATATTCTAGGATTTCCTGATTGATGTGGAGATGAAACATTAGGATATCATGCTTTTGTGATAAATCATTATTTAGTTATCTGTAAAAGTTCTACTTGGCAAGTGCAGTGTGCAGGAGTTTCATTTCTTGGATGTTCCCTGTAATAACCGATGCACCATCTACATAATACTGACTACAGCAGCTATTAGTGGTAAGAAAATAAAACGATCATCCCCATTTCATTTATATTATTTGTGTATACTCTGGGACCATCAATGAAACAAACCAAAAAACTGTGAAGTAGGGTAAAAAGAAGAAGGGGAAAAACGAAGGATATGATTGATTCTAAGTACAGTCATTAGACCATGCCCAACCCTGAGCTGGAGTTGATAAGGCATAATACCAGGCTTAGGATTTGAAGTGAACACTGGCTTCTTCTTCATACGTACGCATCCCAATCCCTAAACTTCAAACCAGACTGGAGGGTGTATTGACGCTTAGCTTGATATGCAAAAGAGCGTGGCAAGGCAACAGCAATAAGCAATAAACATGCTAATTTAAGAGAGTGTGTAGCAACAACCTATGTGTGACCCCCCCACCAAAAAAAGTGTCACATCAAAAGGCTTAACATTCTGTAAAGCTCAGGAACAGAAAGAGTGGGCATGGCGCAGGTTGAGCCACATAGTTTGTTTTCTCTTTTCCACCCGTAACTTATGAAATATTAAAGGGTGTTTTGATAGGAATAAAATAATCATCACTCCTGACATTTACATATAAAGTACTATGCATTCAATGGAATAATGCCTGTGCTCAAGGCCAGGATAATACTGTTTATGGAAGTGTAGAGCTCTATTTCTCCAAGCCTTCAGTTTAGACTGAGTTAATGTGTAAGACAGAGAGAACAAGAGAGAGAGAGAGAGAGAGACAGAGAGAAGGAGAAAGAGAGAGATGGAGAGCGCGAGAGAGAGAGAAAGAGAGAGAGATACAGACAGACATACAGAAAGACAGACAGGAAGTCAGAGAGAAAGAAATGGGTAAGAACTTTCTTTCCCCTCCTTGTCTCTTTTGATCTCACCCTTTCCCAGGCTCCTCCCACTCACAAAGCTGGCAATACGCTTAACCACATCTTTACTCGAGGCTGCTTAACTACTAATCTCACCGCAACCCCCTCCAGGTCTCTGATCACTACTTTGTTTCGTTTTCTGTCTTCCTTTCCTCCAACCCTACCCACGCAGCCCCTGCCCAGATGGTCATTTGCCATTGCAATCTTCTCTTTCTCCCACTACTCTTTCCTCTTCTATCCTATCATCTCTCCCCTATGATAAGTCCCTCTCACTCCTGTCTCCTGATTCTGCCTCTTCGACCCTACTCTCCTCCATTTTCTGCATCGTATGACTCACAATGTCCCCCTTTCCTTCCGGTCGCCTGGGCCCTCCCCTCCTTGGCTGAATGACTCATTGCAAGCTTGCAGAACAGGGCTGCGCTTAGCTGAGCAAAAATGGAGGAAAACGAAGCTTCCGGAGGACCTATCATGCTTTCACTCATTCCACTCTAGCGTCTCTTCCTCTGTATCTGCTGCTAAAGCCACTTTCTATCACTCTCAGAACGATATTCTTGACCCTAACCAGTCAGGCTTCAAGACGGGTCAATCAAACAAGACTGCTCTCCTCTGTGTCACGGAGGCTCTCCGCACTACCAAAGCTGACTCTTTCACCTCTGTTCTCATCCTCCAAGATCTATCTGCTGCCTTCGACACTGTGAACCATCAGATCCTCCTCTCCACCCTCTCAGGGCTGGGCATCATAGGCTCTGCATATTCTTGGATTGCATCTTACCTGGCAGCCTGCTCCTATCAGGTGACATGGAGAGGATCTGTGTCTGCACCATGGACTCTCACTACTGGTGTCGCTACCTCACACAGGAAGTGGCGCAGTTCCTAATCCAGGCACTTGTCATCTCCCGTCTAGACTCCCTGCCTGTGTCATAAAACCCCTGAAACTTATCCAGAATGCTGCAGCCCGGGAGGTGTACAATTTTCCCAATGTCACCCTGCTCCTCCGCACATTCCGCAGGCTTCCAGTTGAAGCTCGCATCCACAACAAGACCATGGTACTTGCAGAGCAACAAGAGGAATATGCTCTCCCCTACCTTTAGGCTATGCTCAAACCCTACACCCCAACCCGAGTACTTCACTGGTCTCTTGGCCCTCCCACCCCTACGGGAGGGCAGCTCCCGCTCATCCCAGTCAAAGCTCTTCTCTGTCCTGGCACCCCAATGGTGGAACCAGCTTCCCCCTGAAGCTAGGACAGCAGATTCACAACCCATCTTCCCAAAAACATCTGAAACCCTATCTCTTCAAAGAGTGTCTTAAATAATTCCACAGCACCCCTCCCAAACCCCATAAAGAAATCCTAAAATAAAAAGCCTTTAGTTAACTGAACCCCCCCCCCTGCTAGCACTGACTCTGCTGATAGCTACTTTATTGAGGGAAAATGTACTTACTATGACTGAGATGTGGTTGTCCCACCTAGCTATCTTAAAATGAATGTACTAACTGTAAGTCGCTCTGCATAAGGGTGTTGCGTTTACACACTGAAGGTAGGTGAGGAGTCAAACGCAGGAGAGCAGAGATGTCAGTGTAGCGTATATTTTATAAAGGCAAGTCCAAAAACACGGTACAGTACAATCCCCAAAAACAACGCCCAGTACCCATAACAGTACCCATAACAGTACCCATAAGGCGCAAAAACACAACGCACCTTACTATAATAACCACACGCGAAATACACTGAGGAAAGCCTCCACAAGCAACAAGAAAAATAATCCTGCACAAACCTAAGCGGGGAAACAGGGGTAAATATACACACAGAAATGAAAGCAAATGAAAACCAGGTGTGAATGAACCAAAGACAAAACAAACGGAAAAGGAAACATGGATCAGTGATGGCTGGTAGGCCGGCGACGCCGTCCGCCGAGCACCGCCTGAACAGGGAGAGGAACCCTGACAACGAGAGTCTGCTAAATGACTAAAATGTCATTTTTTTTTATTTATTTATTTTTTATTTAACCTTTATTTAACCAGGTAGGCAAATTGAGAACACGTTCTCATTTACAATTGCGACCTGGCCAAGATAAAGCAAAGCAGTTCGACACATACAACAACACATAGTTACACATGGAGTAAAACAACATATAGTCAATAATACAGTGAAAAAAAAAAAAAATAAGTCTATATACAATGTGAGCAAGTGAGGTGAGATAAGGGAGGTGAAGGCAAACAAATATATGTATAAATAAATAAAAATATAAAAGGCCATGGAGGCGAAGTGAGTACAACACAGCACGTAAAATAAAAACTAAAAAAACAATGGAATGGTTGGTTTGCGGTGGAAGAAAGTGCAAAGTAGAGACAGAAATAAAGGGGTGCAAAGGAGCAAAATAAATTAATAAATAAATACAGTAGGTAAAGAGGTAGTTGTTTGGGCTAAATTGTAGATGGGTTATATACAGGTGCAGTAATCTATGAGCTGCTCTGACAGCTGGTGCTTAAAGCTAGTGAGGGAGATAGGTGTTTCCAGTTTCAGAGATTTTTGTAGTTCGTTCCAGTCATTGGCAGCAGAGAACTGGAAGGAGAGGCGTCCAAAGGAAGAATTGGTTTTGGGGGTGACTAGAGAGATATACCTGCTGGAGCGCGTGCTACAGGTAGGTGCTGCTATGGTGACCAGCGAGCTGAGATAAGGGGGGACTTTACCTAGCAGGGTCTTGTAGATGACCTGGAACCAGTGGGTTTGGCGACGAGTATGAAGCGAGGGCCAGCCAACGAGAGTGTACAGGTCGCAGTGGTGGGTAGTATATGGGGCTTTGGTGACAAAACGGATGGCACTGTGATAGACTGCATCCAATTTATTGAGTAGGGTTTTGGAGGCTATTTTGTAAATGACATCACCGAAGTCGAGGATTGGTAGGATGGTCAGTTTTACAAGGGTATGTTTGGCAGCATGAGTAAAGGATGCTTTGTTGCGGAATAGGAAGCCAATTCTAGATTTGACTTTGGATTGGAGATGTTTGATGTGAGTCTGGAAGGAGAGTTTGCAGTCTAACCAGACACCTAGGTATTTGTAGGTGTCCACATATTCTAAGTCAGAGCCGTCCAAAGTAGTGATGTTGGACAGGCGGGCAGGAGCAGGCAGCGATCGGTTGAAGAGCATGCATTTGGTTTTACTTGTATTTAAGAGCAGTTGGAGGCCACGGAAGGAGAGTTGTATGGCATTGAAGCTCGCCTGGAGGGTTGTTAACACAGTGTCAAAAGAAGGGCCAGAAGTATACAGAATAGTGTCGTCTGCGTAGAGGTGGATCAGAGAATCACCAGCAGCAAGAGCGACATCATTGATGTAAACAGAGAAGAGAGTCGGTCCAAGAATTGAACCCTGTGGCACCCCCATAGAGACTGCCAGAGGCCCGGACAACAGACCCTCCGATTTGACACACTGAACTCGATCAGAGAAGTAGTTGGTGAACCAGGCGAGGCAATCATTAGAGAAACCAAGGCTGTCGAGTCTGCCAATGAGGATGTGGTGATTGACAGAGTCAAAGGCCTTGGCCAGGTCAATGAATACGGCTGCACAGTATTGTTTCCTATCGATGGCGGTTACGATATCGTTTATGACCTTGAGCGTGGCTGAGGTGCACCCATGACCAGCTCTGAAACCAGATTGCATTGCGGAGAAGGTGTGGTGGGATTCGAAATGGTCGGTAATCTGTTTGTTGACTTGGCTTTCGAAGACCTTAGAAAGGCAGGGTAGGATAGATATAGGTCTGTAGCAGTTAGGGTCAAGGGTGTCCCCCCCTTTGAAGAGGGGGATAACCGCAGCTGCTTTCCAATCTTTGGGGATCTCAGACGACACGAAAGAGAGGTTGAAGAGGCTAGTAATAGGGGTGGCAACAATTTCAGCAGATAGTTTTAGAAAGAAAGGGTCCAGATTATCTAGCCCGGCTGATTTGTAAGGGTCCAGATTTTGCAGCTCATTTAGAACATCAGCTGACTGTATTTGGGAGAAAGAGAAATGGGGAAGGCTTGGGCGAGTAGCAGAGGGGAGGGCAGTGCTGTTGTCCGGGGTGGGGGTAGCCAGGTGGAAAGCATGGCCAGCCGTAGAAAAATGCTTATTGAAATTCTCGATTATAGTGGATTTGTCGGTGGTGACAGTGTTTCCTATCTTCAGAGCGGTTGGAAGCTGGGAGGAGGTGTTCTTATTCTCCATGGACTTTACGGTGTCCCAGAACTTTTTTGAATTTGTGTTGCAGGAAGCAAATTTCTGCTTGAAATAGCTAGCCTTGGCTGTTCTAACTGCCTGTGTATATTGGTTTCTGGCTTCCCTGAAAAGTTGCATATCACGGGGGCTGTTCGATGCTAATGCAGAACGCCATAGGATGTTTTTCTGTTGGTTAAGGGCAGTCAGGTCAGGAGAGAACCAAGGGCTATATCTGTTCCTGGTTCTAAATTTCTTGAATGGGGCATGCTTATTCAAGATGGTGAGGAAGGCATTTTTAAAAAATGACCAGGCATCCTCTACTGACGGGATGAGATCAATATCCTTCCAGGATACCCCGGCCAGGTCGATTAGAAAGGCCTGCTCGCTGAAGTGTTTCAGGGAGCGTTTGACAGTGATGAGTGGAGGTCGTTTGACCGCTGACCCATTACGGATGCAGGCAATGAGGCAGTGATCGCTGAGATCTTGGTTGAAAACAGCAGAGGTGTATTTGGAGGGCAAGTTTGTTAGGATGATATCTATGAGGGTACCCGTGTTTACGGAATTGGGGTGGTACCTGGTAGGTTCATTTATAATTTGTGTGAGATTGAGGGCATCAAGCTTAGATTGTAGGGTGGCTGGGGTGTTGAGCATGTTCAAATTTAGGTCGCCTAGCAGCACGAGCTCTGAAGATAGATGGGGGGCAATCAGTTCACATATAGTGTCCAGAGCACAGCTGGGGGCAGAGGGTGGTCTATAGCAGGCGGCAACGGTGAGAGACTTGTTTTTAGAGAGGTGGATTTTTAAAAGTAGAAGTTCAAATTGTTTGGGAACAGACCTGGATAGTATAACAGAACTCTGCAGGCAGTCTTTGCAGTAGATTGCAACACCGCCCCCTTTGGCCGTTCTATCTTGTCTGAAAATCTTGTAATTGGGGATGAAAATGTCTGAATTTTTGGTGGTCTTTCTAAGCCAGGATTCAGACACGGCTAAAACATCCGGGTTGGCAGAGTGTGCTAAAGCAGTGAACAAAACAAACTTAGGGAGGAGGCTTCTAATGTTAACATGCATGAAGCCAAGGCTATTACGGTTACAGAAGTCATCAAAAGAGAGCGCCTGGGGAATAGGAGTGGAGCCAGGTACTGCAGGGCCTGGATTCACCTCTACATCACCAGAGGAACAGAGGAGGAGTAGGATAAGGGTACGGCTAAAAGCTATGAGAATTGGTCGCCTAGAGCTACTAGAGCAGAGAGTAAAAGGAGGTTTCTGGGGGCGATAAAATAGTTTAAAGGAATAATGTACAGACAAAGGTATGGTAGGATGTGAATACAGTGGAGGTAAACCTAGGTATTGAGTGATGATGAGAGAGATATTGTCTCTAGAAACATCATTGAAACCAGGTGATGTCATCGCATATGTGGGTGGTGGAACTGAGAGGTTGGATATGGTATAGAGAGCAGGGCTAGAGTCTCTACAGTGAAATAAGCCAATAAACACTAACCAGAACAGCAATGGACAAGGCATATTTACATTAAGGAGAGGCATGCTAATCGAGTGATCAATAAGGGTCCAGTGAGTAGAGGTTGGTTGGGGTCGTGGCGATCCAGACAGCTGGCCGGGTATATGGCTATCGGTAGCAGCATAGGATGGAGGTCTGTTTGTAGATACCTCGTGCGTTTCCGTCGGTAGGTTAGTGGGGTTCCGTGTAGTGGGGTTCCGTGTGGTAGAGGGGATCAATCCAAATTGGCAAAATAGATATAGTGACCCAAGGAAAAAATAAAATAAATAAATAATAATAATAATAATAGTTGTCCAATATACTTGTTCAAATAGCAGCCGATAAGACAGCTAACGATTAATACAAAAGGTAGAACTAGGAGTAAGTAGCCAAAGAGAATGGATCTATAATCTGGATCTATTATTGAATAATGGGTCTATTGAGAAAGTTGAAGAGTCTAAACTTCTGGGTGTCACCTAAGATGGCAAGCTACAGTTGCCTAATTAAATAAAGGTTAAATATAGATAAGTATCATGGTTAAAACACAGACACTTCAACGGTTACTAAAATGGGAAGAGGTATGTCCATGATAAGGCATTGCTCTGCTTTCTTGATATCTCAGTCAACCAGACAGGTCCTACAGGCCCTAGTTTTGTCATACCTGGACTACAGTCCAGTTGTGTGGTCAGGTGCTGCAAAGAAGGACACATAGCCAAATTGTAGTTAGTCCAAAACAGAGCAGCATGTATTGCACTTAAATGTACACGGAGGGCAAATGTCAATGACATGTATGTCAATCTCTCCTGGATCAAAATTTAAGAGAGATTGACTGCATCACCAATGGTCTTTGTGGGAGGTGTTGATGTGTTGAAGGGACTGAACGGTCTGCTCAAGCAGTTGGCACACAGTTCGGACACTCATCGGTATCACACAAGACATGCAATCAGCGGTCTCTTCACAGTGCCCAGGTTCAGAACAGAGGCTAAGAAACACACAGTATTAAATAGAGCCATGACTAAATGGAACTCTCTGCCACCCCAGGTAACTCAAACTAGCAATACAACCAGATTAAAAAAACAGATGACAGGGACTCTGAAGAGACACACAGACATTTAATGTATTTTGCATTCTATTATGTAATGTATTATGTATGTGACATGTTGTTGGGATATGACCGTGATATGTGGTTGTCTCGCCTGGCTATCTTTAGATGAATGCACTAGCTGTGGGTCGCTCTGGATGGGAGTGTCTGCTGAATGGCTAAATTGTAATATAAATGTAGTGCTATGTATATTTATGTATATTACGTATTTTATTTGTTGTGTTTTTTCTTGTTCCGCAGGAAGCAGCAGCTAATTGGGGATCCTAATAAATACTAAATACTAAATGGAGAGAGGGCAGATGGAATAATGGAAGAGAGCGTACATCAGTTGATTGGAGGAAACTACAAACTAGAGCGAGAGCAAGCAGGTACTTTAATGACATTTCCCTCTCACCTGCCTGCCTGCCTGTGGTGCGTCTGTGCGCATCTGTAACACAGTGGCAAGGAGTATGCTATGAGTGAATGTTTTTTTTATGATCATCTCAGAAAACAAAGAGTATGGAGTTGTATGCTTGCTGTTTTTTCACAATGTTGTGTAGTCAATGGTTACTAAATGTAGAATTGGTGACACGTTCCCACCATATCAAATGTAGATAACATCCAGACGGAGTATAATTCTCAACTTCAGCAATGTTGACGCTATTGATTACAAATCCAATCCTAACCTCTATTATTATATATGGCTCTCCACATACTGTAGTGGCTTATTGACTTTAGGTCACAGGAGGTTGGTGGCACCTTAATTGGGGAGGACGGGCTCGTGGTAATGCCTGGAGCGGAATGAGTGGAATGGTATCAAATACATCAAACATATGGTTTCCATGTGTTTGATGCCATTTAATTTGCTCTGTTCCACCCATTATTATGAGCCGTCCTCCCGTCAGCAGCCTCCACTGCTTTAGGTGATATCTCGAGTTTCACAGTCATCATACATTAAAATATTAGGACAAAATTGACACCTAAAAAACAACATCGACAACAGCATCGTATCTATCAGGCACATTCTTTGACTCCTTCCTGTAAAAGATGGACAGTGTCTATACTTGAGAAGGAATGCACTTCTACTGTTATACCTCAGTTATATGTATATATCTACCTCAATGACCTCGTACCGCTGCACATTCCCTCTTTATTGGTACCCATTGTACTGTATAAAGCCAAGATATCATTATGCATTGTCTATCTATTATTACTTGTGTTATTACGTGTTTTACTTTTCTATTACTTCTCTATGTTATTTCTCTCTGTATTGTTGAGAAGGACCCATAAGTAAGCATTTCACTGTTAGTCCACACACGTTGTTTACGAAGCATAACATTTGATTTGTTTTTCGTGACACATTCCTACTGTATGGTTGATGGATGGGTGATGAGTGCTTTGTATTTATATTAAGTAATTATATTGTACAACATGAGTAAGCTCAATAACCCCTACAGTTCAGTCAGTTAATGCATTACCCTGTAGAGTGCATTTCATCATTGTACCTCCAGGGGGGTTCACGACTCTCAAGGCCTCTACCCACCTTGACCACAGGGGTTCAAATGAACATCATTAGGCCCAGGTGTAACGGTCATAAACCCTTGTGAGACAATCACAATAAAAAAAAGACACATGTACAGAGACATTCCAGCCATTAGATTAGAGCCCCATGCCTCTTTATTGCCGAATGTATAAAAAAAACTACAAATGGATATTGAATTCACTCCCCTGGAGATCGTTTATGAAAGAATCTTAGCTAGAAATCAAAGCACTTGTCAAATAGTTTCCATGGCTGGCAGCAGCTCAGAAATTAGTTTAGGGTTGACCTCATGGATTCCTGTACCTCCACCACAACTGGCTGACACAGACAGACAGACAGACAGACAGACAGACAGACAGACAGACAGACAGACAGACAGACAGACAGACAGACAGACAGACAGACAGACAGACAGACAGACAGACAGACAGACAGACAGACAGACAGACAGACAGACAGACAGACAGACAGACAGACAGACAGACAGACAGTGTGTGTGTGTGTGTGTGTGTGTGTGTGTGTGTGTGTGTGTGTGTGTGTGTGTGTGTGTGTGTGTGTGTGTGTGTGTGTGTGTGTGTGTGTGTGTGTGTGTGTGTGTGTGTGTGTGTGTGTGTGTGTGTAACACAGTGGCAAGGAGTATATTATGAGGGAATCTGTTTTTTTTGTTGATAATCTCACAAAACACAAATCAAAATGAGAAGATTTCCAAATTGTATGCAATTGTATGCTTGTTGTTTTATCACAATGCTGTGTATTCAATGGTTACCAAACATAGAATTGGTGACACGTTCCCACCATATCAAATTTAGATAGAGTACAAATCTCAACTTGGAGAAAGAAAGGAGACAGAAAGAGAGAGAGAGAGATGAGGGAGAAAGAGAAATAGAAAAAACAATAGAGAGAGAGAGAGAGAGAGAGAGAGAGAGAGAGAGAGAGAGAGAGAGAGAGAGAGAGAGAGAGAGAGAGAGAGAGAGAGAGAGAAAAAGTATGGCTGCAGGGAGTTTTCCCTTATATACTGGAGGTCAAAGCAGACTGTCTCTGAAGTTGGGGAACACTAAACGTATTTTACGCTGCAAGCTCACTGCCCCACAAGAGTGTGAGAGGAGTTCAAACGGATTTCACTCCTCTTTTACCAGGCCTCCTCCCTCCCTTCCTCTCCCCACTCCATTCCTCTCCTCCCTCATTCTTCTAGTGGACTGAGAGCTCCGGAGCCCTCTGAGCCATTCCTCCAACTGAAAGGAAGACAGTAATACAGTTTCAGAGTCTCTCAGGGCTTGGCTTTCATTTCACACATGTCCAAAGCAGCTGACTCTGGGTCAGTCTGACATGTTTAAAGCACATAAAAAATACAAAGTGTTGGAACCCTCAGGACGACCCACATCAGTCATCTCTAAATGACTGAAGTGGATAACACACGCCATAGCAAACCTAGCACTTGAAAGAGCTTTAATTGAAATACAAGCACACACGTTAGATATACTGTATATCTGCCACACAGTACAGTATATTGGAGTACAGTTCAGTGTGTGGGTTTTTGTGCATATCTTGTTAGGCTCTATTACTCATACTCTTTCTGACAAATTGTCAATTGGTCTAACCACTAGATCACCATTTATTATGAGACTCTTCTTCTCTGGTGGGATATCACAAGAGGTCATGGACTAGAGGTCATGAACTGTTGACGCCATTTTATTTCAAGGCATAAGGCAAAAATTCAGACACCACACTATGTGACTGTATTACACACAGTTATTTTATCATGAATATGATCCGATTAAAAACCAAAAAGTGAGAAGTAGGGATTGGTCTGAAGCTGAAAAAGAAAGCAAATTTACGAGCACCAGAATGCCTACTTCACCCATGCTCTACCAAGGTTTTTCCAGCAGACTGCTCTGACCTACTACAGTAGCTATGTTAGTCTACTTTCAACAATGTGTAGGCAGGTGGCTTGGGATTCAAACCTCCCATAATAATGTGATGTGTACCACATACAAGGTAATGTATTCCATTCTTCCCACCCCACACTAAGACATTACCCCTTTCCACTAACTTTTCAAGCTGATTTAAGTAGATTTAAAATGTGACATCACCTGGATTTACCTGGTTAGTCTATGTCATGAAAAGAGCAGGTGATCTCAATATTTTGTATACTCACAGTATATATATATTATTTTAATAGCAGAACACTGTAAAGTCCATTATCCATCTGAAAAGTATGAATTAGGCTGTTTGATTAGGTTTTAATCCTAAGCAACCTGCACACACATTGTTTGAAGTACAACAGATCAACATGGCTACTGTAGTAGGTCAGACCTTTGTGCTTTCTTTTTCGGCTGTGCCTACTCACTTAAAACAAATGTTTTTGTTTTTAATTTCCATGCTTTTTACACCGGAAGGTGATTATACAACATTATTATACAATGTTATAATACAGCAAAACACAGCAATAAAAGTAAAGGTACACAATAATGAAAAATGGCAACAGAAATAATGTAGTTATTAGTATTTATGTCATTTTAACAGCTGATTTTCCAGAGGGAAGCAAAAAATCTGAAACCCATTTAAGCCAATATGGAGTAAACTGAAAACATTTTCCCTGATCTCTTTTAACAAGACAATCGAGAAAGCTCCTGGAAAATACACAAATAATCCAATATTATTTGCATGAAAATGTACTTTAAAGTTTACTGAAGAAAGACCTAGTACTACATTATCTGTAAACAATAGTGAGTTATGTAAAAAAATATGTTATAGTCGTTCTCAGTAACGGTGGGACGGATCATGACGAGAGTGTCTCAATCTCAAGTTGATTTAGACATTTTTATTGACATTGGTGTCATTTTGGCTTATATAGGATGGTAGGGAGATCTGAATTTAACGTTGATCTTCAACCAATGCATATAATTATGAAGCTATAAGGAAGGATACACTAACAGTGTGTTCAAAGATGCTTTAAGAGATGAATAATATCCCTCTGTGAAAGGGTAGCTGTAACATGTTGAGCAGGAAATCCAAGGTCAGGGTGAAACCCATTGACTGCATTAATGTTTCCACTTAAACTCTCCAATGCATCGAATTTAAGCTTTTAGGTTTGCATTGATTACATGCTGCGCTTGGACTTGGAGGCTCTCTAAGGCAACACACTGCGCTCCATTAACTAGCAAGTGGTGGTACTCAGCCACCAGAGATGATACACTGAGGAACAGCAAAACAGAGCTGATTGCAGTGCATTCATGTATGTCCATTTTTTCTGCAGCCCTATGTTGTTTACATGGATTCATTTTCTTCCAAGTAATTAGGTTTGAACAATTTAAAGTAAATGTCACACTGGAAACAAACTTTGTCAGATGTTTTCATACCTTGGGTGTGTCCTGAAGTCACACTGTTTCCATGTCTCACTGCATTTATTCCATAAATACACTATATATACAAAGTATGTGGATTAGTGGATTCGGCTATTTCAGCCACACCCGTTGCTGTCAGGTGTATAAAACACAGCCATGCAATCTCCATAGACAAACATCGGCAGTAGAATGGCCTTACTGAAGATCTCAGTGAATTTCAACATGGCACTGTCATAGGATGCCACCTTTCCAACAAGTCAGTTCGTCAAATTTCTGCCCTGCTAGAGATGCCACGGTCAACTGCAAGTGTTGTTATTGTGAAGTGGAAATGTCTAGGAGCTACAATGGCTCTGCCGCGAAGTGGTACACACAAATGCTCACAGAATGGGACCGCCGAGCACTGAAGCGCGTAGCGCGTAAAAATCGTCTGTCCTCGGTTGCAACACTCACTACCAAGTTCCAAACTGCTTCTGGATGCAACGTCAGCACAAGAACTCTGCTTCATGAAATGGGTTTCCATGGCCGAGCAGCCGCACACCATCCACAATGCCAAGATGGAGTGTTGTAAAGCTCCCCGCAATGGAAATGAGTTCGGTGTGATGAATCACGCTTCACCATCTGGCAGTCCAATGGAAGAATCTGGGTTTGGCGGATGCCAAGAGAACGCTACTTGCCCGAATGCATAGTGCCAACTGTAAAGTTTGGTGGAGGAGGAATAATAGCCTGGGGCTGTTTATCATGGTTGGGGCTAGGCCCCTTAATTCCAGTGAAGGTAAATCTTCATGCTGCAGCATACAATGACATTCTAGACAATTCTGTGCTTCCAACTTTGTGGCTACAGTTTGTCCACATACTTTTGGTCATGTAGTGTATATTTTATATGTATTGATCCCTAGAAGAAATGGGAAAACAAAATTAGCACTGGCAAATTATAGTACAATTGTCAAAAAAAAGCTGTTATCAAATGATAGCTTGAAAGGTAAACTAAGCTAGCTGTACATGTCTTGTTCTCCATACCTAAATTCATATACCATGCCTTCATAAATTATCCACACCCCTTTACTCTCTCCTAATTTTGTTGTGTTACAGCCTGAATTTATAATTGATTAAATTGAGATTTGTCACTGGCCTACACACAGTACTATAAATGAATGAAAACGAAAAGCTGAAAAATTCTTGAGTCATTAGGTATTCAACACCTTTGTTATGGCAATCCTAAATAAGTTCAGGAGTTCTATTTGTTTAACAAGTCACATAATAAGTTGCATTATGTGTGCAATAATAGTGTTTAATGTGATTTTTCAATTACTTCATCTCTGTACCCCACACATACAATTATCTGTAAGGTCCCTCAGTCGAGCAGTGAATTTCAAACACAGATTCAACCGCAAAGACCAGGGAGGTTTTCCAATAAATATCCCTTTGAGCATGGTGAAGTTAATAATTACACTTTGGATGGTGTATCAATGGGGAGTATTTCATAATAAAAAGAAACGGAATGGAGCTAAGCACAGGCAAAATCCTAGAGTAAAAGATGGTTCAGTCTACTTTCCACCAGACACTGGGAGATTAATTCAACTTTCAGCAGGGCAATAACCTAAAACACAAGGCCAGATCTACACTGGAATTGCTTACTAAGACACTGAACCTTTGTGAGTGGCTGAGTTGCAGTAACCCTTGTGTGGTGTTCGGGTCTGTGGGACCCATTGTCAATGTTTACTAGTAGAAAAATTATACAATGAATTATTTTGCCTACCTGAGACTCATTGGCCTTGGCTCATTTTCTGTGAACAACATGTAAAATAACAAATGTTCATTGTGTGCACACTGTGCACCCCCCTACACATTTATATCACATATGTAGTGTTTCGGGTCCACTGGATCCAAGGGTAATAAAAGTGTGGAAAAGTGTGTGTGTGTGTAGGTGAAAACAAGTAAAAATTCAACAAAAAGGTTTGCTGTACACCTCTTCCTCCTCCCTGGGCCTGCTGTTTCAACATAGCACAAATAACCTGTCTGTCTCCCTGCCTGTCTGCCTGTCTTCCACTTATCTCTCACTCTTTACACTTTGTAGTGTGTGAAACTACATAATATCTTAAGGGAACCTGAACAATTTTATTACAATACACTATTTCAATAAAATAAAATAAAAATAAATCTTTATTTTCCCACACTCTACCCCAGCCAGGTGCAAATTGGGGGAGGTACACAACAAATAAATAGCTTTGCATGTGTGGCTCCTTACCACAATCAATCAGCATGGAAAAAATTATCTCAGCTCAGAGGGCTTTAGAAATCATTTTTGCAGAGCGAGAAGCTAGTGTGGAAGGACCGTCTTCCACTTTGGAATTTGAAGAAATTTCAGAATTTGAGGATCATGTCTCTGTCAATTTGGAGTCTGACAGTGAGTTGGAAGAAGAGGATGAGATTGACCCTCAGTCAGACCCAGGACCAGCCCGTCAGCAGCCAGACCCAGGACCAGCCCGTCAGCTACCAGCTCATCAGCAGCCTGCAAGAGGAGAAATATGTATGTCAAAAAATTGTGAAATTGAATGGTCTTCTTGCACAGGGAATGAGCCACCCCACATGGCTGCCAATGTGATACGGATGCAACCAGGGCCGACGCGGATGGCGGTTAATCATGTGCAAGACATAAAGTCTTCTTTTGAACTGTTCATCCCAGACACAATCCATAGAATCATCCTGGACTGCACTAACTTGGAGGGAAGGTGTGTTTTTGGAGAGAGATGGACCAAACTCATTTACATGCATAGTTTGGGATTCTTATCCTTATTAGTGTTTTCAGATCCAAATGGGAATCCACAGAATCCCTGTGGGATGCAGAAACTGGCAGAGAACCTTTCTGTGCAACAATGTCTCCGGAAAACTTCCACATTATTTCCAGGATTATCCGCTTCGATAACCAAGAGACCACCACGTTTTATAACCCTGGGCCCAACATTACTGTTGAAGAGCAGCTTATGCCATTTAGTAGCCACTGCCCCTCCAGGCAGTATCATTTTTTTTTACCCTTTTTTAACTAGGCAAGTCAGTTAAGAGCAAAATCTTATTTACAATGACAGCCTACTGGAGAACAGTGGGTTAACTGCCTTGTTCAGGGGCAGAACGACAGATTTTTACCTTGTCAGCTCAGGGATTTGATCCAGCAACCTTTCGGTTACTGGCCCAACGCTCTAACCACTAGGCTACCTGCCACCCCACACCATCTAAACCAGCAAAATATGGATTCTAGATCTGGGCTGCTTCATCATATGCGTGGGACTCGCAAGTTTATACAGAGAAGCCAGATGGAGGAGAAGAACCAAGGGATATGGGTTGTCCTGGACGTGACACAGGGACTCTGTGGCCCAACATCATATGCGATAACTTTTTTACAACACACAAGCCGGGACAGGAGCTCCTCAAGAGGAAGCTTACGATGGTAGGAACAGTATGAAAATATCAAGCCAGAGCTCCCACCTCAGCTATTGAATACACGGAACAGGCCTATCAATTCCTCTAAGTTTGTGTTCACGGCCGACGCGTCCTACGTGCCAAAGAAAGTCAAAAATGTGGTACTCATAAGTAGGCTGCATAGGATGGGAGAATCTGTGGCCAGGAACATCAAAAACCAGCAAACATATTAGATTACAATGCCACAAAAGGAGAGGTGGACAATTCAGACATGCTTGTGACTGGCTACAGCTGCAATAGAAGAACCCTACGCTGGCCGCTTGTGGTATTCTTCAATCTCTTGGACATCTCAGCGTATATTGCATTTGTCATCTGGATGGCGTTGAACTCAGATTGAAACAGAGGGAAGCTCCAGAGGAGACAGCTCTTTCTCGAGGAGCTGGGCAAGGCATTAGTAAGACCTCAAATCCAGAGGAGGCAACATACCCCAAGGACCCCATCTTCTGCAGCCATTGTGAGGAGGACTCAGGAGGAGGATGCTGGTGCCCCATCCGCCCGACCCACAAAACCAACAACTCCAAAACCAGAAGTAAATGTGAATGATGCTGTTGCATGTGTGTGTGTCTGACTCTCCTACCCTGACCTGCTGTAACTCAGCAAAAAAAGAAACGTCCCTTTTTCAGGACCCTGTCTTTCAAAGATAATTCGTAAAAATCCGAATAACTTCACAGATCTTCATTGTAAAGGGTTTAAACACTGTTTCCAATGCTTGTTCAATGAACCATAAACAATTAATGAACATGCACCTGCGGAACGGTCGTTAAGACACTAACAGCTTACAGACGGTAGGCAATTAAGGTCACAGTTAAGAAACCTTAGGACACTGAAGAGGCCTTTCTACTGACTCTGAAAAACAGCAAAAGAAAGATGCCCAGGGTTCCTGCTCATCTGCGTGAATGTGCCTTAGGCATGCTGCAAGGAGGCATGACGACTGCAGATGTGGCCAGGGCAATAAATTGCAATGTCCGTACTGTGAAGCGCATAAGACAGCGCTACAGGAGGAAGGACGAACAGCTGATCGTCCTCGCAGTGGAAGACCACGTGTAACAACACCTGCACAGGATCGGTACATCTGAACATCGGTACATCCGAACATCACACCTGCGGGACAGGTAAAGGATGGCAACAACAACTGCCCGAGTTACACCAGGAACGCATAATCCCTCCATCAGTGCTCAGACTGTCCGCAATAGGCTGAGAGAGGCTGGACTGAGGGCTTGTAGGCCTGTTGTAAGGCAGGTCCTCACCAGACATCACCGGCAACAACGTCGCCTATGGGCACACACCCACCATCGCTGGACCAGACAGGACTGGCAAAAAGTACTCTTCATTGACGAGTCGCAGTTTTGTCTCACCAGGGGTGATGGTCGGATTCGCTTTTATCGTCGAAGGAATGAGCGTTTCACCAAAGCCTGTACTCTGGAGCAAGATTGATTTGAAGGTGAAGGGTCCATCATGGTCTTGGGCAGTGTGTCACAGCATCATCGGACTGACCTTGTTGTCATTGCAGGCAATCTCAACGCTGTGTGTTACAGGGAAGACATCATCCCCCCTCATGTGGTACCCTTCCTGCAGGCTCATCCTGACATGACCCTCCAGCATGACAGTGCCACCAGCCATACTGGTCTTTCTGTGCATGATTTCCTGCAAGACATGAATGTCAGTGTTCTGCCATGGCCAGCAAAGAGCCCGGATCTCAATAACATTGAGGACGTCTGGGACCTGTTGAATCGGAGGGTGAGGACTAGGGCCATTCCCCCCAGAAATGTCTGGGAACTTGCAGCTGCCTTGGTGGAAGAGTGTGGTAACATCTCACAGCAAGAACTGGCAAATCTGGTGCAGTCCATGAGGAGGAGATGCACTGCAGTACTTAAGGCAGCTGGTGGCCACACCAGGTACTGACTGTTACTTTTGATTTTGACCCCCCTTTTGTTCAGGGACACATTATTCCATTTCTGTTAGTCACATGTCTATGGAACTTGTTCAGTTTATGTCTCAATTGTTGAATCTTATGTTCATACAAATATTTACACATGTTAAATTTGCTGAACATAAACGCAGTTGACAGTGAGAGGACGTTTCTTTTTTTGCTGAGTTTATGTGCGTGAGTTAGTAGGTGAGTGAGATGTTAGTAACATTCCTGAACTAAGTGTTTTCATCATTCTAGATTGCAGCTGGTAGCAGCAAAAAGAAGCGCTGCGATGAAGGAAAGGGAGACACTGTACACATACAGTGGGGAGAACAAGTATTTGATACACTGCCGATTTTGCAGGTTTTCCTACTTACAAAGCGTGTAGACGTCTGTCATTTTTATCATAGGTACACTTCAACTGTGAGAGACGGAATCTAAAACAAAAATCCAGAAAATCACATTGTATGATTTTTAAGTAATTAATTAGCATTTTATTGCATGACATAAGTATTTGATACATCAGAAAAGCATAACTTAATATTTAGTACAGAAACCTTTGTTTGCAATTACAGAGATCATACGTTTCCTGTAGTTCTTGACCAGGTTTGCACACACTGCAGCAGGGATTTTGGCCCACTCCTCCATACAGACCTTCTCCAGATCCTTCAGGTTTCGGGGCTGTCGCTGGGCAATACGGACTTTCAGCTCCCTCCAAAGATTTTCTATTGGGTTCAGGTCTGGAGACTGGCTAGGCCACTCCGGGACCTTGAGATGCTTCTTACGGAGCCACTCCTTAGTTGCCCTGGCTGTGTGTTGCGGGTCGTTGTCATGCTGGAAGACCCAGCCACGACCCATCTTCAATGCTCTTACTGAGGGAAGGAGGTTGTTGGCCAAGATCTCGCGATACATGGCCCCATCCATCCTCCCCTCAATACGGTGCAGTCGTCCTGTCCCCTTTGCAGAAAAGCATCCCCAAAGAATGATGTTTCCACCTCCATGCTTCACGATTGGGATGGTGTTCTTGGGGCTGTACTCATCCTTCTTCTTCCTCCAAACACGGCGAGTGGAGTTTAGACCAAAAAGCTCTATTTTTGTCTCATCAGACCACATGACCTTCTCCCATTCCTCCTCTGGATCATCCAGGTGGTCATTGGCAAACTTCAGACGGGCCTGGACATGCGCTGGCTTGAGCAGGGGGACCTTGCGTGCGCTGCAGTATTTTAATCCATGACGGCGTAATGTGTTACTAATGGTTTTCTTTGAGACTGTGGTCCCAGCTCTCTTCAGGTCATTGACCAGGTCCTGCCGTGTAGTTCTGGGCTGATCCCTCACCTTCCTCATGATCATTGATGCCCCACGAGGTGAGATCTTGCATGGAGCCCCAGACCGAGGGTGATTGACCGTCATCTTGAACTTCTTCCATTTTCTAATAATTGCGCCAACAGTTGTTGCCTTCTCACCAAGCTGCTTGCCTATTGTCCTGTAGCCCATCCCAGCCTTGTGCAGGTCTACAATTTTATCCCTGATGTCCTTACACAGCTTTCTGGTCTTGGCCATTGTGGAGAGGTTGGAGTCTGTTTGATTGAGTGTGTGGACAGGTGTCTTTTATACAGGTAATGAGTTCAAACAGGTGCAGTTAATACAGGTAAAGAGTGGAGAACAGGAGGGCTTCTTAAAGTAAAACTAACAGGTCTGTGAGAGCCGGAATTCTTACTGGTTGGTAGGTGATCAAATACTTATGTCATGCAATAAAATGCAAATTAATTACTTAAAAATCATACAATGTGATTTTCTGGATTTTTGTTTTAGATTCCGCCTCTCACAGTTGAAGTGTACCTATGATGAAAATTACAGACCTCTACATGCTTTGTAAGTAGGAAAACCTGCAAAATCGGCAGTGTATCAAATACTTGTTCTCCCCACTGTACATCACGTGCAAGAAATACATTTGCAACACACACACAGAAAAACTCTGTCCCTCGTGTGGTGTGTAGACCGGCCTTAATCTGTGTTCATTTGTTTATCATTTCCATAAAAAACTGTATGTAAAATCTGTCCTTCCAATTTGTTCAGTTCAAAGCAATAAACATCTATAGTGATGAAAACCTTGTTTCATTTCTATTTGTTCAAGATAAACATAAGTTATTCCTCCCATGTCTTGATTATAATTTATTTTTGTTGACAAAAATCACATTTTTAAATAAATAAATAAAATGCGCTTTTATTGATAAATGTGATCTAGAAGAGGTAAATAACAAATAATAACCATGTATGCTGTCTACATTGCTTGTAATTGACATAAGTCAACATCTAAGTATTAAGTATTTTTACAAAAATTGTTATGGCTGTATTGTTATATAAACCCAATAATGTTGTCGGTCCATCAGACCTGCGAACATTGTGTGAATAAAAAAAACATGAACACCACACAATGGTTAAATCTGACAAGACCTGAAAGACCTGAAAATAGTTGTCGAGCAATGATCAATAAATCAAAAGAGAACCATCACGCTCTCCCAGAAGCTCGGCTGGTGCGTAACACCCACTAATTCAGACAAACAAAGATGTGTAATGGGTTCACACTAAAAACATATGTTGCATAAAGCTTACTTCATTATTCAACATTGTTTTACTGCATCAGGGACCGTGCACACAGATGTTTAGGCTTTACAGCCTTCTTCAGTGTGTAGGTACAACTTCCTTTAATTCAAAACAGCATTTGTAAAGAACTATAGATGAACAGCAGGTACTTCTAATCAGGGTTGCAACTCATCTGCCAATCATGAGATAGGCCAAGAATTGATGTGATGTATCTAGGTGATTTGTGCGTTGCCCTTTGTGCCCGCTCCCATACCCTATAATTCTGTATCTCTTTGTAACTAATTTGTATACAGGTAGACCAGAAAAACCACATCCCTGATTGGCAGACGAGTGGTAACACTGATTAGAAGCACCTGCTGCTCATCTGATGTATCGACACACTGAAGAAGGCTGTAAACCCAAAACGTCTCTGTACTCTATCCCTGATGCAGTAAAAAAATAAAGAAATATTGGATAATAAAGTAAGCTTTATGCTAGCAATGACCAACAACCACTTTGACAGAGCTTGAAGAAGTTTGAAAAGAATAATGGGCAAATGTTTCACAATCCATGTGTGGAAAGCTCTTAGAGACTTACCCAGAATGACTCACAGCTCTAATCGCTGCCAAAGGTGATTCTAACATGTGTTGACTCAGGTGGTTGAATACTTATCTAATTAAGATAAGTAAATGTTTTATTTTTTATGATTTATTTTCCAAATGTTAGATTTTGTTTTCCAATTTGACATTACAGTATGTTGTGTAGATTGTTGACAGGAAGATTCCAATTAAATCAATTTTAATCCCACTTTGTAACACAACAACATTTTCAAAAGGTCAATGGGTGTGAATACTTTCCAAGGCCCTGTATCACTTGTGATGTGTTATCAAGAACATGTTCATACTAGGTTTTTGTTAATGTGTATGTGTCTGCACCTGTTTGAGTAGCATCCTATTGTGTATTGAAGGGAAATCTGTTGTTTGCAGAGATTTCTGGGCCATTGTATAATTTCCTTCCAAGTTCCTGGATGTCTACTTAATATAGGTCTAGAATACAACTGAGTGAAATGTAGTTGTACAGTAAATGTTGAAATTAACGAGGCACTCTTAAGTGTAAAGGTGACACAACCGGACACATTTAGTAGCCAGGGAGCCAAAGCAACATAACCTGGCCTTGCTAACTAACAGAAGATCTCCAGCTGTTGAACGATATCTTCTCTCATTTGCAGACATCTCATTATCAATAAGACATAGAGCCAATTAGTAGTAACATTTTATGAAACCTGGTTCATATACTGTAGCAACATATTCACAATCCAATTTACTTACCATGTCAAATGTAATGGCATACTGTAGGTGCCCTTGAGTATACAGCAGGTTAACATTTTATATTGTAAGACACTCAGAGAGTAATTCAGTTTGGCTTTAAATTACACAATTTGCAATGACCAAATATACGTTAGCTATGTTAAATATTTTCCAGTCTCAAAAAAAGCGAAACATTTTTAGGCAGGGAAATATATACTCTTAAATTTTGTATAGTTATCACAGCAAATAATCATTTTTAAGTAAGTATTAATGTGAATCTGGCTGCTACAGTATCTCTGTGAAAAGAGAGATTGCGGTGAAGATTACATCCATTTTGAACTCTTACTCTGTTCCTGCGAGAGATGCAAGTCACAAAATTAATTAAGATCATTCAGGGATATGGATGAAATAAACCTCTTCACTCTATCCCACCATCCACTTTGTGTGACGCTCAAAATAGATAGCCCACTCACAATCTACAAATTGGACCGAACCCAAACTTGAGATTCGCACCACAGCCTTCAAACTTTTAAATCTACCACTGACATCAATGATTTACATAAAAGTTCTGCATGTCGTGCGTGTGAGGCTAGGGTCATTGGTACTGTCTTAGGACTAGACAGTGACTGGGCACTGGGTTGGTCTTCACATGCTACTGGCAGTCTATTTGCCAGGTGGCAAAGCCAATGCAAAATACCTTTGGACATGTTAAGCCAAGGGAATGCATGAATAAACCATAAATGAAAAAACGTTGGCTGTTCACATTTATCTTCAGAACTGCATTTCATTTTATTTTATTTTTACTCTCTAACTGTGTGGTTTATAGAGAGAAAAAGTTCTGCCTGATTTCTAAGTAGCATTGTATATGCTCTCACATGATCATCATCAATCTATCAAGATCCGTATGAGATCGAATCAAGCAGTCTGCTATGACGAGGGAATGAACCGCAGAAGCCCAAGGTTCAGTGATTTCAAAATGTCCAGACCTAACCAACACTGACTGATCCAACTCTTTTCAATCCTTTTCACTGCAGACATATAGAAAAATCGACATAGTCCTTTGAAAAATATGATTTCTCAAACGTAGCCTCTGGTGAGAGTTCATTGGCTGAAGAATGCTGTCTGAATTTGTTTTATTCAAGATCGGCAAATCAATGTTCTGTCTGCAGTCTTCTTCTTCCTGAAATATTTCTAACATTTATATTAGCTCATGGTATTAGGCAAATCCTGCCACACACAAATGGTTCAGTTAGCATCCCTGGTAACCTTCTAATACGTTGCATTAACTGTATTGCCTTGGCAGTTCGCCGAAATCTCTCTCCCTGTATCGCGCATCTGTTTCAACCACAAGCTTCTGTTGGTCTCACCAGTCTGCCCAAGCAAAGCCCCATAAATCCAAGCCACTGGATCCTTTTAAAGCCGCTGGCGTCCCCATGAATTACAAGAAACTCCGCTGAATGAATCAATACCACCAGCCATGTGATGATTGTGTGCTGACTGGGAAGAGAGAGCTGTGATGCAGTGAGGGTCACTGACTGTTCTCTACAGGTGTCAGGCAGGCAGGCAGGCAGGCAGCTAGGCAGGCAGGCAGGCAGGCAGGCAGGCAGGCTGGATACCTTTGTTTAGGGGAAGTTTTACAGGGGTAAGCCAGGAAAGGTTACTGATACCCTGTTTGTTCTTCACAGTGATTATAGAGCAAATCAACTCGTACTTAATGAAGCTGAGACTGACTTTCCTTACCAGAAAAGAAATCTGAGAGAGTGGTTGAAGCTTCTGTTCAGTCACATCAAGGTGTTGGGATAGCACTTTAAACTGCAAAAGTGTATTTATTTCTAACACACATAGTAAAATGGTAATAATACAATAATAACCTATGAATATCCATTTCTGTTGGTATTCAAGCACCACTAGGCACCATTTGGTAGGTAGTTACCAATTATGTCAAACTCTGTTAGAAAAATATGGGAATTTATCCATTCTTCATTTACACATTCCATAGCGGTCATGTTAGACTGGCATGGAAAATGACTGCCTGTATGTTGAGTGGCATACTACACTGGTACTTCAATTATAAACATGCATGTAGAGTGAATCTGGTTATTTTCAAGTCTGTTTGTAGCTTGCTTCTTAACCATTGATGTGTTTTGAATGATGTGTTATTAATCTAATGGAATTATAAATCTGGTCCACAGAGATCATTGATTCAGTTGAGCCCCTATCAGCGCATTACTTGTTTGTTCAACGTCTAGCGAGCAATGCACCTTTACAGTAAATGCCTGAGCTATACATAGAGATGACAAGTTGTATCATTGTCAGACAGACAAAGGCAAGTGGCCCCCATTCAAAAGTATGCAACGCTTCAGTGATTCCGACATATCTATTATAAATTGTGAGATCCTTTCTGCTTTCCTTTGATAGAACCCACCAGCTGTGGCCCTCTGAGAGTTAATTCCCAGTGTAACACACTTGCATGAGCAAATGCTCACCAGGGACCCTTATACCCCCCCTTCCCTATCCAAGACATGGAGATTCTCCCCATGTGATAACCAACTGGGGAAAAGAAGACCAAAGAGTTGCGTCATATGCATATCCCATATTTACACAGCAACCATTTATCATTTGAGACAACTCTATGGATGGGTTTCCCTTTGGTCGTAATATTAATCAAGACAAAATCAAATATGAAAAGAAAGTAAATCAAAAACATGTAAATACGGGGGAAGCTTCTCGTCTGAGTGGAGCCACATGTCTTGAGTAAATATTGCATGCAAATAAACTGTAAGGGTAAGCAGAAAAGGTAAGGGAGAGAGCCCAGTTTGCAAAAAGGAGGTTTGTCACACTCAGCACTTTGGCCTGCAGTAACGTTTAGATTATACATAGTGGTTGGTTTTAGGGACACCTAGATACACTATATATACAAACGAATGTGGACACCCCTTCAAATTAGTTATTTCAGCCACACCCGTTGCTGATAGGTGTATAAAATCGAGCACACAGCCATGCAATCTCCGTAGACAAGCATTAGCAGTAGAATAGCCTTACTGAACAGCTCAATGACTTTCCACGTAGCACTGTCATAGGATGCCACTTTTCCAACAAGTCAGTTTGTGAAATTTCTACCCTGCTAGGGTTGCCCCGGTCAACTGTAAGTACTGTTATTGTGAAGTGTAAATGTCTAAGAGCAACAACGGCTCAGACGCTAAGTGGTAGGCTACAAAAGCTCACAGAATGGGACCGCCGTGTGCTGAAGCATGTAGTGAGTAAAAATCGTCTGTTCTCAGAACACTAGCGAGTTCCAAACTGCCTCTAGAAGCAACGTCAGCACAAAAACTGTTTGTCCGTAGCTTAATGAAATGGGTTTCAATGGCCGAGCAGCCGCACACAAGCTTAAGATTACCATGCGCAATGCCAAGCGTCAGCTGGAGTGGTGTAAAGATTGCTGGCATTGGAGTGATGAATCACGTTCCCCATCTGGCAGTCCGACAAACAAATCTGGGTTTGGCGGATGCCATTAGAACGCTACTTGCACGAATGCATAGTGCAAACTGTAAAGTTTAGTGGAAGAGGAATAATGGTCTGGGGCTGTTTTTCATGGTTCGGGCTAGGCCCTTTAGTTCCAGTGAAGCGAAACCTTCACACTACAGCTTACAATTACATTTTCAACGATTCTGTTCTTCCAACTTTGTTGCACCAGTTTGGGGAAGGACCTTTCCTGTTTCAGCATGACAATGCCCCTGTGCACAAAGCGAGGTACATACAGACTCAGACTCAATGTCAAAGTAATTGATAGATTCCTTGTGAGGACATCGGAATATACAGTTACATGGTAATACAGAGGTCATACAGTGAGTTTTGTAGTGATTCCTATGTAATTGATGTTTGTTGGTCCGTGGTGTGTGATGAGGAACAAACAGACACTGCACTTGACACATTTATGAAATTGCTTATTCAAATTTACTTATAAGCATGCACCCATCAAGGAAATGTCTGTAAATACTGTTAAATCCCTGTGGATTGATGAAGAATTGAAAAATTGCATGGTTGAGAAGGAAACTGATTGGCAAACATATTGCAAATAGAGAACTCATGTGACTAAAATGAATAAAAAGAAGAAGAAACTATACTATGAAACAAAGATAAATGACATAAATAATGATAGTAAAAAGCTTTGGAGAACCTTAAATTATCTTTATGGAAAAAAGGCAAACTCAGCTCCATCATTGTCACGACTTCTACCGAAGGTAACTCCTCTCCTTGTTCGGGCGGCGCTCGGCGCTCGGCGTCGCCGGTTTACTAGCCGCCACCGATCCCTTTTTCCTTTTCTGGTTGTTTTGTCTGTGTTCCTTTTCACACCTGGTTTCAATTGCGTTTATTTCTGTGTGTATATAGTGCACCTGTTACCTGCCTTATTTCGTGCGGGATTAAGCTTGTGTGTATTTGCGCTCGATTATCTTTGATGTTTCTTGTTTTCGTTATTACGTACGTGTAGTTAAGTTTCGGAACTGAGTTTGTTCCTCCGTGCGTTTGGCACGAGTTTCTGTATTGTTTTCACTATTTAGGCACTTGTATGTAGTGTCGGAACTGTGGTTGTTCCTCCGTGTGTTGGCACGAGTTTCTGTTCCTTCGAGAGCGTAGTTTTGGATTTTCGTCTGTGCCAATTTTGTATTGGTGGACTATGTATATATATATAATTATATATTAAACACGCTTCTCAGAAATCCCTGCTCTCCTGCGCCTGACTCCTACACCTCTCACCGAGACGCACCTTATCACAATCATTCATTGAATCAGGTGGCTTATTCATCACAAAACCAACTGATATTGCCAACTTCTTTCATTCTTTTTTTATTGGCAAGATTAGAAAACTTAGGCATGACATGCCAGCAACAAATGCTGACACTAAACATCCAGTATATCTGACCAATTTATGAAAGATGAGCATTGAAATGTAGAATTCCGTAAAGTGAGTGTGGAAGGAAACATTATTGTTGTCTATCAACAATGACAGGCCACCAGGGTCTAACAACTTGGATGGAAAATTACTGAGGATAATAGCGGACAATATTGCCACTCCAATTTTCCATATTTTAAATTTAAGCCTACTAGAAAGTGTGTGCCCCCAAGTTTGGAGTGAAGCAAAAGTCATTCCGCTACCTAAGAATAGTAAAACCTCCTTTACTGGCTCAAATAGCAAACCAATCAGCCTGTTACAAACCCTTAGTAAACTTTTGGGAAAAATTGTGTTTGACCAGATACAATGCTATTTTACAGTAAACAAATTGACAACAAACTCTAGGGAAGGACATTGAACAAGCACAGCACTTACATACATGACTGATGATTGGCTGAGAGAAATACATTATAAACCGATTGTGGGGACTGTTTTGTTAGACATTATCGATCATAGTTTGCTGCTGGAAAAACGTATGTGTTATGCCTTTACCCCCCCTGCTATATTGTGGATTACCTGCATACCAGAACACAGAGGGTGTTCTTTAATGGAAGCCTCTCCAACATAATCCAGGTGGAATCAGGAATTCCCCAGGGCATCTGTCTAGGCCCCTTACTTTTTTCAATCTTTATTAATGACACGCCATGCTTTGACTAAAGCCAGTGTCTCTATGTATGCGGATGACTCAACACTATACATGTCAGCTACTAGAGTGACAGAAATGACAGCAACACTTAACAAAGAGCTGAAGTTAGTTTCAGGGTGGGTGGCAAGGAATAAGTTAGTCCTAAATATTTATAAAACTAAAAGCATTGCATTTGGGACAAATCATTCACTAAACCCTAAACCTCACCTAAATCTTGCAAACTGTCATGGTCGAAACATATTGATATAACAGTAATACAACGCTGATCTACCTTCTTAACAGCACTATCAACAATTATATTTTTTTATTTAACCAGGCAAGTCAGTAAAGAACAAATTCTTATTTACAATGATGGCCTACCCCGGGCTAATTGTGCATCGCCCTATGGGACTCCCAATCAGAGCCAGATGTGATGCAACCTGGATTTGAACCAGGGACTGCACTGAGATGCAGTGCCTTAGACCGCTGCACCACTCGGGAGACACAAAGGGATGTCCTACAGGCCTTAGTTTTGTCTCACCTGGACAACTGTTCAGGCGTGTGGTCAGGCGCCACAAAAAGGTACTTAAGAAAATTGCAGTTGGCTCAGAACAGGGCAGCATGGCTGGCCCTTGTATGTACACAGAGAGCTAATATTAATAATATGCATGTCAATCCTGGCTCAAAGTGGTGAAGAGATTGACGTCATCACTACTTGTATTTATGAGTGGTATTGACATGTTAAATGCACTGAGCTGTCTGTTTGAACTACTGGTGCACAGCTCAGACACCCATGCATACCCCACAAGACATGTCACGAGGTCTCTTCACAGTCCCCAAGTCCAGAACAGACTACAGTACTACATAGAGCCATGACTACATGGAACCCTATTCCACATCAAGTACCTGATGCAAGCAGTCAAATTTGATTTAAAAACAGATACAAATACACCTTATGGAACAGCAGGGACTGTGAAACAACAGAAACATAGACAGCGACACATGCATACACACAATAACATACGCATTATACACACACATAGACATGGATTTTGTATTGTAGATATGTGGTAGTGGTGTAGTAGGGGACTGAGGGCACACAGTGTGTTGTGAAATCTGTGAATGTATAGTATTGTTTTAAAATTGTATAAACTGCCTTAATTTTTCTGGACCCTAGTAAGAGTAGCTGATGTCTTGGAAGCAGCTAATGGGGATCCATAAAATATACAAATACAACACATCATCCTCAGTCGGACAAGATCACTGTACATGTGTGTTTGTGTATCCATCCTGAAAAGAGAAGCCCTGTGCAGTCTGTCCTCGAGAAAATAACCCTTACAGTTCTACAGGTGTCCAGTGTAAGGTGCCTCTCTGAACTAAACCCTTGCACGCAATACCCATATGAGATTAAATTCTGCAGAGCTAGACCACCTACTGTGGAGATACCTTCTATTAAAAAATGCCTACAGGGCTATGAGGAGACTTTAGGAGTGATATGAGGTACAGTGCTATGGAAGTAGAGTGCCCAGAGTCTTCCCAGCAAACCAAAATTGGTTCTGTGATGGTTCCCAGAACATGCATTAGGTCACGGCAAATGTTCTCATAACAAAAAAAACTGTCCAGTCGTAGTGATGATTATAGAATTTTCCTTTAAAACATTTGCCTAATCTTGCAAGAACTGTAACGGTCCTGACCTGTTTTATGTTGTTTTTGTATGTGTTTAGGTCAGGGCATGTGTTTTGGGTGGGCAGTCTATGTTATCTGTTTCTATGTTGGTTGTGGTTGCCTGGTATGGCTCTTAATTAGAGGCAGGTGTTTTGCGTTCTCCTCTAATTAAGAGTCATATTTAGGTAGGGTGTTCTCACTGTTTGTTTGTGGGTGATTGTCTCCTGTGTCGTTGAATGTATGTACCATACGGGACTGTTTGGCTGTTCGTTTATTTTGATGTCGTCTGTTTCCTGTCCGTGAGTTTACGTTTAGTTATGTAAGTTTATGTTCAGGTTTCGTCAACGTCGTTTTCTTGTTTTGTAAATTTGTAAGTGTTTTGTTTCGTGTTGCCATCGTGTTCAAATAAAGATGGCTTATTTCCCGAATGCTGCATATTGGTCTGATGATCCTTCTCTCCTCTCCTCGTCCGAGGATGAGGAAAGCGACAGCCCTTACAAGAACGTTCCTCTTCTTTAAAGGTTCCTTGAATGTTTCATTAGGTTGTTGGAATTGTCTGGTGAGAACTTTTTGGGGACGTCACAAAATATATGTTCCCAAAGCACAAAAACTGTCTAGTTGTGCAATGTTTCTTTTGGGGTGCAATAAACATGATGTCGCCACAATGTTAGCACCATACTGTTCACACAACCTAATGAAACATTCTGGTATCCAAACCATTAAAGAACAGGGAGTGTTCTGGGAGTGTTCTTGTAACATCAGGTGACTTTTTTTGTACCCTAAAAGAAAAATTGTGTAATCATCTGCAAACTGGAGAGTTTTGGTGTTTTGGGAACCTCTATTTTGTGATGTCCCCACAATGTTCCCACCAGACTGTTACTAAAACCGAATGAAACATACTGGAAACCTTTAAAGAACACATTACATGAGTTATAGGAACGTTCTTGCAACAACAGGCAAATGTTTTATACAAACATACGCACTTTGGGGGAATGTTCTGCGGTGGTTGTAACAGATGTTGTGCACAACATTTTAGTGAATGCTAGAAGAACCGTTCAAGGATATTTAAACTAAAACATTTTTTATAAATAAATGTATTTTATCAAACACATTCTCTGAATGTTTTTGGGATGTTATCATACTAATGTTAGATAAAACCCTAACTAGAACTTAATGGGAATCTTAGCTAATGTTCTGGGAATGTTCCCAGTTTGCTGGGTTATTTTAGGGTACAGCAGCTTCTAGATTACTACAGCCAAATCAGACATTGTTTTTCCATAGAGTCTGTGCATCCCCTCCAGTTTAGCAAATCTTTTAACTCTGAAAAACTCACATAACACACAAACTAGCATGCACACACAAATGCACACACAAACCAGCATGGTGTTTACGCGTTCTCTGAAGAGCAAAAAGCAGTGCAGGAGTGGGAGAGGAGAACTAAATGTATCATATGAGGCAAAACACATCATCATGATGATACAAAATGTATCATATGAGGCAAAACACATCACCATGATGATGTGGCAAGTGACACTTTGCTTCTTGAAAATTCTATATCTTGAAAACTTGACTGCTGACATGTCAAATATTTTTGGGACCTTATTAACAGTGGACTAATGAAACAAATACCAAAATATAGTTGTTTTTTTCTTTAATGTAGTACATACACCTACTGGCCTGCTACACTGGACCCATAACTTTTGCAGAGCGTGAGCCGGCCTTGAAACCTGGGCGTAAGTGTAACAGCTCTGAGACAGGGTCGCACTTCTCAGCATAAAATTATGTTCTCGTTCTTTTTTCAAGATTTTGACACGCAGCTCACACCCGCGAACAATAAGATTAAGTGGCTTGCACTCTGCTCAAACTGGCAAAAGGTTATGCCTCCAGTGTAGCAGGTAAAAACCTACTGTTTTCTCTATGCCCCAGTGTAGTTCCTATGTTATCCCCACTGTTGGTCTTTTTTTCAGTTCAGATCTGGCATATATTTTACATCAAAATGGCTATATTCCAAAACAACCCCATGTAATCACAGCACTACTGTATCACGTCATTACCTAGAGCAGACAGTGAGCTCACTGAACTATCAGATGCATGTGAGACAATAACTCATTTCCTGATGGGAAATATCCCCCCAACACTATAAAGCAGCTATTGGCTAATTAGCATACAGTTTCACCATACTATTGGGTGGAATTATTATTCTATTTCCTTTGTAGATAACCTTGTTGAGTAGAGGTCATATTAAGTGTTCTAATTACCACTAATTTTATACTAATTATGTTGACAGGCCGCTAAAACACAGCAGGCAGAATAAAACCATATCATCTGATTTACGTTATTACGTTCGCATCGCTCTCATAATCTCATTACGCTACGACAGTATTTTTCAGTGTCGATGAAACTAAGCATGAAAGTCACATGGTGTTGCTACTCCTTGTGGGAGTTACAGAATTTCCCTGAATCCACGCAGCATTCATCCATTTATATCAAAGCCATTTTGAAGCCGTACCAAATAAGAGAGCACAACGTAACCACCATACAACTGTTCGTCTAGTGAGCCTAACCATGAAATAATATCTTCTCCCAACAAGAGAAGAGTAGGTACATGACAGACTCCCAATCTGACCAATCTAGTAGGTGGATCTTGTCTGCCTTTCCCTTGAAGCTACTGTCAGTGTGGCAATGTTTTTGTTCACTCAGACACACAGACATAGGCAGGACTACTCTCCTGGGTGGCAACGCAGATAAACAAGGAGTAGCGTTTCAAACCGAGACCACGTCAGACTCACTCAAAAGAAGGAAGGTCCTCCAGAGGGTGTAAGAGAGATACATAGAAAGAGGGAGAGAGAGAGGGTTGAACGAATGGAAAGAATGGAATAATATGTCATGCTAATGCTATCCCTGTTATCGTTCAACTGTCTAGTTTAGCATAAGAGGACAACAGAGAGGTCAGAGATAGATGATAGGTCAGAGAGCTATAACTACGAATGAATCGATAGTAATCAACAGAAATATATAATACAACAGCTTTTCGGGATTTAGATTGGTTTACACTAATTTGAATAAACTACCTTTACTTCTGACCCACTGTTCTTCTGACCCACTGTTATAATCCACTATGGCTATAAAAGCAAATTCAATTTGCTACCAAAGTGTTTTTTAAACAAACAGTCTCACGCTATGAGGTGTAACGGTTAGTTGTTCTAATGGAGCCACTGAACCTTCCTGGTTTGGAATTCATGTCAACGAACTAAACTTCTAATGTATTTTATAGCATTCAGGATCAAATTCAAATAGCATGCTGTTACATTCAGTCCCACTCCGTGCAACTTACACATCAGAGCTCAGGGACACAAAGCGACAAACTCACTTATTGACAGAACACACTTGCACGCACACTTGCACAGGCACACACACACAAAATGAATTACTGTAAACCAAACCCAACACCAGAGTTCCCCAAATGGCAGCCCTCGGGTTTTCTGAGCAAAAAAACATTTAATGTACACTACTATTCAAAAGTTTGGGGTCACGTAGAAATGTCCTTGTTTAAGAAAGAAAAGCACATTTTTTGTCCATTAAAATAACATCAAATTGATCCGAAATACAGTGTAGTTAATGTTGTAAATGACTATTGTAGCTGGAAATGGCAGATTTTTATGGAAAATCTACATAGGCGTACAGAGGCCCATTATCAGCAACCATCACTCCTGTGTTCAAATGGCATGTTGTGGTAGCTAATCCAAGTTTATAATTTTAAAAGGCTAATTGATCATTCGAAAACCCTTTTGCAATTATGTTAGCGCAGCTGAAACTGTTGGCCTGATTAAAGAAGCAATACAACTGGTCTTCTTTAGACTAGTTGAATATCTGGAACATCAGCATTTGTGGGTTCGATTAAAGGCTCAAAAGGGCCATAAACAAAGAACATTCTTCTGAAACTTGTCAGTCTATTCTTGTTCTGAGACATGAAGGCTATTCCATGCAAGAAATTGCCAAGAAACTGAAGATCTCGTACAACGCTGTGTACTACTCCCTTCACAGAACTACACAAACTGGCTCTAACCAGAATTGAAAGAGGAGTGGGAGGCCCCAGTGCACAACTGAGCCAGAGGACAAGTACATTAGAGTGTCTAATTTGAGAAACAGATGCCTCACAAGTCCTCAACTGGCTGCTTCATTAAATAGTACTCACAAAACACCAGTCTCAACGTCAACAGTGAAGAGGTGACTCCGGGATGCTGGCCTTCACAGAACTTCACAGCCCTATATCATGCTGAGATTTTGTCCAGTAATTTCTGAAGGAATTGTCTTTTTTATAATATTTCATAAAATTCCCAGACAGAATTAAGTCACTGCTCCTGGCCTGTGAAACATGTCCTATAGAGAAATCAGAGAGGCTACAACCACTGCATGTCCTCTGTTAATAAGCATACTTTAAACCCCACCATTTTAAACTTGTTTTACTGTAAAAGCATTTAGTTCCTGATACAGTTTTGGACTTTTTTGATAATCACTTGATTTCAGTGATTATCCACATTTTCAATAACCTGTCAAACGTATTTCAGTGTCTTGAAAAGGATGTACATTGTCTGTTTTCATGCCACTGACTACCACTAACATCTACTTTCAATTCATTATGTATTCCATCAGTAATGCTTTCACTAAACATGTCACTCCTAGAGACAGAGGTCTTTGTGACCATCTGTGATGCAGCACATGGCTTTCATCATTACTCGGGCACTGACGCACGTATGCACGAATGCACACACACACACACACACACACACACACACACACACACACACACACACACACACACACACACACACACACACACACACACACACACACACACACACACACACACACACACACACACACACACACACACACACACGCTCATGTTGAGAAAAACAATTAAAGCAGTACATCTCTTAGCTAGATACACACAACATCCAGCTATACATTTCATTATACCCTCAAATGGGTCCACGCAATTACTGTTAACCCATAAGAGTCTAAGCCCTGTCTAAACTGTGGGAGGGATTGTTTTGAGAAAATCATACCAAGGATAATTTTGCTATTTGTTTTTGAATTTTAAAACCTCTTGAAGTATCCCCCCCCCCAAAATTAAACTATTATTTGATGAACATATAATTATTTGGCTTTACTGCTGTTAGCCCATACAAAAGCATTGAGTAACAGATTGACTACATGGAACAACAAATAGTCCTCCCCCCAAAAAAATCTAAAAGGAATTTTGTTCTGAAGTATTTGTCCTATATCTGAGCGATATAAGAGAGATCGGGAAACATATTTTTTCCCTCCATGTATTTAACACCCATTTTTATCACTAAACATTCTCCGTATACAGCAAACTTCCATTCATTTGTTAAACTTGTTCCGGGGGACCTTCAAACGAGTCTTGTGAGGCCTTTGGGCATCCTATGTACGTGTTCACGAGAGTCTCACCTTTACACTAAGGGGTTTGGGTTTGGAGCGAGTAGTCACATTCCGCTTCGCTCCACAGGTAGTATTACCATTTCATTTTCATTACAGTACAACGGTTTGATTTGTTTGATCTTAGCTAGCTACATAGCCGTCTTTGTATCAAAGATAATTGTGTAGTTATTGAGGTTCGCTAGCCAGCTATTTTCGTCGTAACGTAACGTAACGTAGTCAACACTGCTAGCTAGCCAGCTAGCCAGCTAGCCACCGAATAGCAGCACTGCAGAAACAATTACGTTACAACGGAACGACTTGATTAGTGTAGTGTTAGCTAGCTACATAGTTGTCTTTGCTATCTTTGTATCTAAGATAATTGTGTAGCTTAGAGTAGTTTAGAGTAATTATTCGGTTAGCTAGCCAGCTATTTTCGTCCGCCGCGCTGCCGTTCTCCTACCTAGTCAACACTGCTAGCTAACACTGCTAGCTAGCCAACTTCTACCGAATAGCAGCACTGTAGAAACTCACATTACAACTTACATTACAACGGAACGACTTGATTAGCGTAGTGTTAGCTAGCTACATAGTTGTCTTTGCTGTCCTTGTATCCAAGATAATTGTGTAGTTTTGAGAAATTGTCGAGGTTACCTAGCCAGTTAGAGGTTACCTAGCCAGCTACACTTTCAAACAAAGTCAACAACGCAGCCACTGCTAGCCAGCCTACTTCACCGCCAGCAGTACTATATCATTTTAGTCAATAAGATTTTGTTTTATTTTTGCAACGTAAGCTTAACTTTCTGAACATTCGAGACGTGTAGTCCACTTGTCATTCTAATCTCCTTTGCATTAGCGTAGCCTCTTCTGTAGCCTGTCAACTATGTGTCTGTCTATCCCTCTTCTCTCCTCTCTGCACAGACCATACAAACGCTTCACACCGCGTGGCCGCCGCTACCCTAACCTGGTGGTTCCAGCGCGCACGACCCACGTGGAGTTCCAGGTCTCCGGCAGCCTCTGGAACTGCCGATCTGCGGCCAACAAGGCAGAGTTCATCTCAGCCTATGCGTCCCTCCAGTCCCTCGACTTCTTGGCACTGACGGAAACATGGATTACCACTGATAACACTGCTACTCCTACTGCTCTCTCCTCGTCTGCCCACGTGTTCTCGCACACCCCGAGAGCTTCTGGTCAGCGGGGTGGTGGCACTGGGATCCTCATCTCTCCCAAGTGGACATTCTCTCTTTCTCCCCTGACCCATCTGTCTATCGCCTCCTTTGAATTCCATGCTGTCACAGTTACCAGCCCTTTCAAGCTTAACATCCTTATCATTTATCGCCCTCCAGGTTCCCTTGGAGAGTTCATCAATGAGCTTGACGCCCTGATAAGTTCCTTTCCTGAGGATGGCTCACCTCTCACAGTTCTGGGTGACTTTAACCTCCCCACGTCTACCTTTGACTCATTCCTCTCTGCCTCCTTCTTTCCACTCCTCTCCTCTTTTGACCTCACCCTCTCACCTTCCCCCCCTACTCACAAGGCAGGCAATACGCTTGACCTCATCTTTACTAGATGCTGTTCTTCCACTAATCTCATTGCAACTCCCCTCCAAGTCTCCGACCACTACCTTGTATCCTTTTCCCTCTCGCTCTCATCCAACACTTCCCACACTGCCCCTACTCGGATGGTATCGCGCCGTCCCAACCTTCGCTCTCTCTCCCCCGCTACTCTCTCCTCTTCCATCCTATCATATCTTCCCTCTGCTCAAACCTTCTCCAACCTATCTCCTGATTCTGCCTCCTCAACCCTCCTCTCCTCCCTTTCTGCATCCTTTGACTCTCTATGTCCCCTATCCTCCAGGCCGGCTCGGTCCTCCCCTCCTGCTCCGTGGCTCGACGACTCACTGCGAGCTCACAGAACAGGGCTCCGGGCAGCCGAGCGGAAATGGAGGAAAACTCGCCTCCCTGCGGACCTGGCATCCTTTCACTCCCTCCTCTCTACATTCTCCTCTTCTGTCTCTGCTGCTAAAGCCACTTTCTACCACTCTAAATTCCAAGCATCTGCCTCTAACCCTAGGAAGCTCTTTGCCACCTTCTCCTCCCTCCTGAATCCTCCTCCCCCTCCTCCCCCCTCCTCCCTCTCTGCGGATGACTTCGTCAACCATTTTGAAAAGAAGGTCGACGACATCCGATCCTCGTTTGCTAAGTCAAACGACACCGCTGGTTCTGCTCACACTGCCCTACCCTGTGCTTTGACCTCTTTCTCCCCTCTCTCTCCAGATGAAATCTCGCGTCTTGTGACGGCCGGCCGCCCAACAACCTGCCCGCTTGACCCTATCCCCTCCTCTCTTCTCCAGACCATTTCCGGAGACCTTCTCCCTTACCTCACCTCGCTCATCAACTCATCCTTGACCGCTGGCTACGTCCCTTCCGTCTTCAAGAGAGCGAGAGTTGCACCCCTTCTGAAAAAACCTACACTCGATCCCTCCGATGTCAACAACTACAGACCAGTATCCCTTCTTTCTTTTCTCTCCAAAACTCTATCTCTATCTCTAACTCTATCTCTCTCAGAATGACCTTCTTGATCCAAATCAGTCAGGTTTCAAGACTAGTCATTCAACTGAGACTGCTCTTCTCTGTGTCACGGAGGCGCTCCGCACTGCTAAAGCTAACTCTCTCTCCTCTGCTCTCATCCTTCTAGACCTATCGGCTGCCTTTGATACTGTGAACCATCAGATCCTCCTCTCCACCCTCTCCGAGCTGGGAATCTCCGGCGCGGCCCACGCTTGGATTGCGTCCTACCTGACAGGTCGCTCCTACCAGGTGGTGTGGCGAGAATCTGTCTCCGCACCACGTGCTCTCACCACTGGTGTCCCCCAGGGCTCTGTTCTAGGCCCTCTCCTATTCTCGCTATACACCAAGTCACTTGGCTCTGTCATATCCTCACATGGTCTCTCCTATCATTGCTATGCAGACGACACACAATTAATCTTCTCCTTTCCCCCCTCTGATAACCAGGTGGCGAATCGCATCTCTGCATGTCTGGCAGACATATCAGTGTGGATGACGGATCACCACCTCAAGCTGAACCTCGGCAAGACGGAGCTGCTCTTCCTCCCGGGGAAGGACTGCCCGTTCCATGATCTCGCCATCACGGTTGACAACTCCATTGTGTCCTCCTCCCAGAGTGCTAAGAACCTTGGCGTGATCCTGGACAACACCCTGTCGTTCTCAACTCACATCAAGGCGGTGACCCGTTCCTGTAGGTTCATGCTCTACAACATTCGCAGAGTACGACCCTGCCTCACACAGGAAGCAGCGCAGGTCCTAATCCAGGCACTTGTCATCTCCCGTCTGGACTACTGCAACTCGCTGTTGGCTGGGCTCCCTGTGTGTGCTATTAAACCCCTACAACTCATCCAGAACGCCGCAGCCCGTCTGGTGTTCGCCCTTCCCAAGTTCTCTCACGTCACCCCGCTCCTCCGCTCTCTCCACTGGCTTCCAGTTGAAGCTCGCATCCGCTACAAGACCATGGTGCTTGCCTACGGAGCTGTGAGGGGAACGGCACCTCCGTACCTTCAGGCTCTGATCAGGCCCTACACCCAAACAAGGGCACTGCGTTCATCCACCTCTGGCCTGCTCGCCTCCCTACCTCTGAGGCAGTACAGTTCCCGCTCAGCCCAGTCAAAACTGTTCGCTGCTCTGGCACCCCAATGGTGGAACAAACTCCCTCACGACGCCAGGTCAGCGGAGTCAATCACCACCTTCCGGAGACACCTGAAACCCCACCTCTTTAAGGAATACCTAGGATAGGATAAAGTAATCCTTCTAACCCCCCCCTCCCCCTTAAAAGAGTTAGATGCACTATTGTAAAGTGGTTGTTCCACTGGATATCATAAGGTGAATGCACCAATTTGTAAGTCGCTCTGGATAAGAGCGTCTGCTAAATGACTTAAATGTAAATGTGTAGTCCAAACTGTTCGGACACTACAGACAGAATTTGTCTGATCGGCTATACCGACTTCAGACGAGTCCTACGAATATTGTGGTTGTCGTAGAGTCTAATTTTACCATAGAAGGGTCATAATAGTTTATAGGTCATACCGTTCGGAGGCTACAGACGGTTTTGTGAGAAGAGCGATTTTCGGGAGTTCTCATGGTCTGATAAACTCTGCTCAAGCTCTGTCACTTTTCACAGCAGATGCGGAAGTGTTACATAGGCGGATGCAGTGGATTGAGACGCATCCATTGCAAAAAACATACCTCTAGCTTAAACTGCCCAATTGTTTATTATGATAATTAGATTTCAGAGGGAGCGACCTTAGGGGTTTTTAATCCCTCATCATATTCGTACTTCTGTTTGCATTGTATTTCCTCAATCATATTGATCTTGACATGACACTTGGCATAAAATTACTAAAAGAAAAGCTATATTGTAAATTACAGCGAAGAGTGACTCCAGGTAGACAGAACCTAAGAACCTTACGGAGGAATAGATCTCAAGAGTAGCCTTATGTTCACCAACAATGTCCTTGAAAACAACTGTGTGCCACCCACATTCATTGTTGTGTGCATTGTCGAGAGCATCCTGTCGGGCTGTATCACCGCCTGGTACGGCAACTGCTCCGCCCACAACCGTAAGGCTCTCCAGAGGGTAGTGAGGTCTGCAGAACGCATCACCAGGTGCAAACTACCTGCCCTCCAGGACACCTACACCACCCGATGTCACAGGAAGGCCATAAAGATCATCAAGGACAACAACCACCCAAGCCACTGCCTGTTCACCCCGCTATCATCCAGAAGGCGAGGTCAGTACAGGTGCATCAAAGCAGGGACCGAGAGACTGAAAAACAGCTTCTATCTCAAGGCCATCAGACTGTTAAACAGCCACCACTAACATTTAGCGGCCGCTGCCAACATACTGACTCAACTCCAGCCACTTTAAAAATGGGAATTGATGGAAATTATGTAAAAATGTACCACTAGCCACTTTAAACAATGCCACTTAATACAATGTTTACATACCCTACATTACCCATCTCATATGTATATACTGTACTCTATATCATCTACTGCATCTTGCCATCTTTATGTAATACATGTACCACTAGCCACTTTAAACTATGCCACTTTATGTTTACATACCCTACAGTACTCATCTCATATGTATATACCGTACTCTATACCATCTACTGCATCTGCCATGCCGTTCTGTACCACCACTCATTCATATATCTTTATGTACATATTCTTTATCCCTTTACACTTGTGTGTGTGTGTAAGGTAGTAGTTGTGGAATTGTTAGGTTAGATTACTGTTGGTTATTACTGCATTGTCGGAACTAGAAGCACAAGCATTTCGCTACACTCGCATTAACATCTGCTAACCATGTGTATGTGACTAATAAAATTTGATTTGATTTGATTTGATTTGATTTGATTTGATTTACTGGTGTTGGTTGATATATACATTTGACTAATGGTTTAAAGACAAGGTTGTCACATATCACACATGGTGAGGCTATCCAAACCCACACGTGGAGCTCTTTAATTGTTTGATAATTTACAGCTATCTCTATATTGTATGCTGTGATTATCTTTTCTGACCTAACTCTTATGAGAAGATATCCATAACAGCCATACCACAAATGGTATGCTTCTGGTTTACAAACTCCTAAGCACAATAGTAATTGTGGAGGTATTAGCGTGTGTGTGTGTGTGTGTGTGTGTGTGTGTGTGTGTGTGTGTGTGTGTGTGTGTGTGTGTGTGTGTGTGTGTGTGTGTGTGTGTGTGTGTGTGTGTGTGTGTGTGTGTGTGTGTGTGTGTGTGTGTGTGCGTGCGTGTGTGCGTACACGTGTGTGTCCTTTATAAGTTATTGTATTGTGCTGAATGTTGTGTGGAGCGTAAATGTGAAACATATGGAGGAATAACTAGCATAAGTGTAAAATTAACTGTGGTAAAGATGCAGAACAAATCTATTCATCTGCATTTACGCCCCCTGAGGCGTCTGGTTTCTATGGATACCGCAGTGGGCAGTAAGCTGAGCTTTTACCTGCTCAGGTTCTGGAGATGCTTAAGAGAGGGTATTATTCACTCCACTACTCTCAACATATGCTTAACACTGATAATATACTACATGATTTGAAAATATGGAGTTGTGTTCAAGTCTCAGTACTGTAAATTAAATTAAATTAGATGCTTGTGACCAATGTTTTTTTTCTGTGCGGTACACATGCAAGTGGGAAGTTGTGTGTCTTTAAAAAGCTGCTCTGATAAAAGACACTAGAAAGTAGGGAATGGCTCTGCATAATGTGGGGTTGGGATGCTGGGATCAAAGGTGAACTGCACTCACCGTTTAAGCATGTCTTGGTTTCAGTGCTCATTTAGAAATGCAGCAGCCATTACTTAAGTCCAAACAAGATTTATCTTTGGGGAGTGGTTCAATGTGGGTGTTTCTTGGGTGTGTCTTTGATATTCAATGACAACAAACTAACAATGGTAGTAGTGAGTAACTTAGTGACAGCGAGGACAGCTAAGCTAGCTTTGCTAGGGAGAGACGTTTTGAAGTTGAGGACTTCTCCCCTCCTAACTGACTTGCTATCTCAAGATGATCTTCTAATTCAGTTCTATGTGTAGGCTAAAGCCTGCACTGACCTTTGTGTTAGCCAACCTGACAGCAGCTAGCGAGTTAGCATAGCTTAGGGATAGCTACAGTAAGAAGTACCAGTGTACTGGGATGTGTTTCATGAGACACCCGTTCTACAACATCTAGCTACGAAAGTAGCTTGCAATTTTACGTTTTATCATGTCATGTAAAGACATAGATACCATGGAAACAATATCAACAACTGTGAGTTAAATGCCGGTCTTCAGTCAGCTCAGCTGTCAACACAATATTCTGTAACTGGCTGGTTTTGTCTCATCTCTCCTTATGTCCGCTGTTAGATCTTTCCCAGAACTAATATCCCTACAGGTGTAGGCTACATGCACATTTCTCAGGGTGAGGTTTTGTCTTCATGTCTCCAGTGGGTGATGAAGTCCCTTCCATCTATGTAATGTATTACAAATTATGGACAGGCATAATCAAGTGGCAGGAGAGATGGAATGCATGACACTCCATCCTGGATATGACAGAGTTTGACTCAAACCATGGGTCCAGCAGGCAGAGTTCAATAAATACAGGCAGATGTGAGATGCAGGAAGATAGCACTCTTCTCATACCACCCTGTAGCTACTATCCAAGTTTCCTCTATTAGAAAAGCTTTGAATCTGTCAGTAGCCTACAGAGTAGTCTCACATTGTCATACCTCCAAAATCACATATGTGTCATTCCTCCCTTGGACAATTTTGTATTGCAAAACATGGTTTGAATGGTCCGCTGGATGGTCTGCCGGATTTGACATTTCAAGAACCCTCCCCCCATATGCCTGTTGAAAGGGGTGGTACGTGTTATGTTCGTCACTGTTTTACAACTGGATAGGACACATTTTGTAGAAAGTTGTTCCGTATCCTAGCTAGTTTGCAACATTGCAAAAATGGAAGAAAATATAAATCTGTTTTAAAACTCCTTTGCTTGAACACTTTTTCGTGAGTCTATTTACAGGCTATGGTAGAATTTTAGTGCAAGTGAAGAACTTTGATCACTTGTGGGGTTGATATGACCATATTCCGGTGGCCGCGAAGTGTCAAATTGAATCAACATTCTGCATTTTTGTCATATCAGACAACATTTAAACGCTAGCTTGCAAAAATATATATATAGATGACATTGATTTTAGCATTTGCTTAGTCTCGTAGTGAGGAGCCTACGTCAACTCACCAACATTACGACCAGGAATAAGACTTTCCCAAAGCAGATCCTCTGTTTTGCCCACCACCCAGGACAATGGACCGGGTCCCAGCCGGCGACCCAAAACAACGACGCCGTAGAAGGGGCAGACGGAGCGGTCTTCTGGTCAGGCTCCGTAGACGGGCACATCGCACATTGCGCACTGCTCCCGAGCATACTACTCGCCAATGTCCAGTCTCTTGACAACAAGGTAGACAAAATCCGAGCACGGGCTGCATTCCAGAGTGTCATCAGAGACTGTAACGTTCTTTGTTTCACGGAAACATGGCTCACTTGAGACACGCTATCGGAGTCGGTACAGCCAACTGGTTTCTTCACGCATCGCGCCGACAGAAACAAACATCTTTCTGGTAAGAAGGGCGGGGGTGTATGCCTTATGATTAACGAGACGTTGTGTGATCATAACAACATACAGTGTGGTTGGCGAGCTGCGGTCACTCCTACCAGATCCAGTTTCTGTATTGAAGTGGTGTGAAATGGTTGGCGAGCTGCGGTCCTTCCTACCAGGTCCAGTTTCTGTATTGAAGTGGTGTGGAATGGTTGGCGAGCTGCAGTCACTCCTACCAGGTCCAGTTTCTGTATTGAAGTGGTGTGGAATGGTTGGCGAGCTGCGGTCACTCCTACCAAATCCAGTTTCTGTATTGAAGTGGTGTGGAATGGTTGGCGAGCTGCGGTCCTTCCTACCAGGTCCAGTTTCTGTATTGAAGTGGTGTGGAATGGTTGGCGAGCTGCGGTCCTTCCTACCAGGTCCAGTTTCTGTATTGAAGTGGTGTGGAATGGTTGGCGAGCTGCGGTCACTCCTACCAGGTCCAGTTTCTGTATTGAAGTGGTATGGAATGGTTGGCGAGCTGCAGTCACTCCTACCACGTCCAGTTCCTATATTGGCCGTCACAGCTACAGCTTCCAAGGCTACAAGGAAGAGCATAATGAAGCACCTGGCCATGCAGCAATGTGTTGAGTTGGTGAAAAGTCCTGGCAGGGACAACATCATAGCACAGGTGGCTGATGGCACCTTAATTGGAGAGGACGGGCTCATAGTATTGGCTGGAACGGAGTAAATGGAATGGTATCATACACATGGTTACCATGTGTTTGATACCATTCCACTTACTCCATTCTAGACATTATTATTAGCAGTTCTCCCCTCACCAGCCTCCTGAGCTGTAGAGAAGTGTTCATGGTTGCTCCGAGTTGGCGTCAAAGGGGCCTGAGAACCCAAAGGACTGGCATATACTGTAAGAGAATGGAAGATTGTTCTTTGCTGTACAACAAGGTTTCGTCAGCATTTCCTTGGGGAGAAATCTGTGCATCCAACTAGAGCAGAGAAAACACTGGAAAACAGGCTTTTCGACATTTACCCTTTCAGAGACACAACTGAGCACATAAAACTGCACATCATCGCAGCCTTGAAAGATGAGACATCTTATCTCAGAGTTGTGATGGCTACTTCATCACCAGGAATCGTGTATACTTTAAGGGTGTCAAAATCAAATCAAATGTATTTATATAGCTCTTCTTACATCAGCTGATACATCAAAGTGATGTACAGAAACCCAGCCTAAAACCCCAAACAGCAAGCAATTCAGGTGTAGAAGCACTGTGGCATAAAACCTAGGAAGAAACCTAGAGAGGGACCAGGCTATGAGGGTTGGCCAGTCCTCTTCTGGCTGTGCCGGGTGGAGATTATAACAGAACATGGCCAAGATGTTCAAATGTTCATAAATGACCAGCATGGTCAAATAATTGTAATCACAGTGAACAGGTCAGGGTTCCATAGCCGCTGGTAGAACAGTTGAAACTGGAGCAGCAGCACGGCCAGGTGGACTGGGGACAACAAGGAGTCATCATGCTAGGTAGTCCTGAGGCATGGTCCAAGGGCTCAGGTCCTCTGAGAGAGAGAAAGAAAGAGAGAATTAGAGAGAGCATACTTAAATTCACACAGGACACCGGATAAGACACTGTGGCCCCTTCCGAGGATACCCCCGGACAGGGGGGGGCCTACATGTCCATCATGTAGTCAACTATAGGCCACCTCAAGACCTTGAATTCTACAGGAGGGACGTCATAAGCTCACATTCACTTATCCTGTAGCATGGAAGACAGCTTGCTGGAGTTTCAGATAAGATGAGACTGTCTGTGTCAAACAGTACTAGCTGCAGGTGGGTGAAACTGTTACAGCTCTTTGATGATGAGGTCATGCAACCATTATCACCCAAACATGACTGCCGTGACAATTGTCCTACCTCATGCAACTACAGGGATGTATGTGAGGGAAATTTAAGTCCTTTGGAGAGGCATGCAGGACAACAATTACAACCAAGACATGGGCTGGTCAGTGAACAGTATAGGCAATACCTGAGAGAGAAATTACACAACCTTGAATTTGAGATGGTGCACACTTACTTTCTTGAATTTAGGAAAAATGTTCTGCTCTGCCCATTGCTCATATGAGACATGGTATTGCACTACTGTCTATCATCACTGAGGTTTTGATAACAATTGATAACAATTGAGTGATGATGATTATGATGATTCAGTGTTAGGACGACTTGGGACTTTTGCAGACTGTGTATACATAAGGACTTTTACAGGAATAGATATCTAAGAAAGTCTCAAGCTTTTGCTCGCCTGAGGTGGAGTATCTCATGATAAGGTGTAGACCATATTATTTACCAAGAGAGTTTTCATCTATATTCTTTGTAGCTGTCTATTTAAAACCACAAACCGATGCTGGCACTAAGACAGCACTCAATGAGCTGTATAAGGCCATAAGCAAACAGGAAAATGCTCATCCAGACGTGGCGCTCCTATTGGCATGGACTTTAATGCAGGGAAACCTAATTTCTACCAGCATGTTACATGTGCAACCAGATGGAAAATAACTCTAGACCACCTTTACTCCACACACGGAGACGTGTACAAAGCTTTCCCTCGCCATCCATTTGGCAAATCTGACCATAATTCTATCCTCCTGATTCCTGCTTACAAGCAAAAACTAAAGCAGGAAGCATCAGTGACACGGTCAATAAAAAAGAGGTCAGATGAAGCAGATGCTAAGGTACAGGACTGTTTTGTTAGCACAGACTGGAATATGCTCCAGGATTCTTCAGATGGCATTGAGGAGTACACCACATCAGTCACTGGCTTCATCAATAAGTGCACCGATGATGTCGTCCCCACATTGACTATACATACATACCCCAACCAGAAGCCATGGATTACAGGCAACATCCGCACTGAGCTAAAGGGTAGAGTTGCCGCTTCCAAGGAACGGGACTCTAACCCAAAAGCTTATAAGAAAGCCCGCTTTGCCCTCCGACGAACCATCAAACGGGCAAAGCATCAATACAGGACTAAGATCGAATCGTACTACACTGGCTCCGACGCTCGTCGGATGTGGCAGGGCTTTTATTACAGACTGCAAAGGGAAGCACAGCCGCGAGCTGCCAAGTGACACAAGCCTACCAGATGAGCTAAATTACTTTCATGCTCGTTTCGAGGGAAGTAGCACTGAAACATGCATGAGCGCATAAGCTGTTCTGGACGACTGTGTGATCACGCTCTCCGCAGCCAATGTGAGTAAGACCTTTAAACAGGTCAACATTCACAAGGCCGAAGGGCCAGACGGATTAGCAGGACGTGTATTCTGAGCATGCGCTGACCAACTGGCAAGTGTCTTTCAACCTCTCCCTGTCTGAGTCTGTAATACCAACATGTTTCAAGCAGACTACCATAGTCCCTGTGCCCAAGAATAGTAAGGTAACCTGCCTAAATGACTACCGACCCATAGCACTCACATCTGTAGCCATGAAATGCTTTGAAAGGCTGGTCATGGCCTACATCATCACCATTATACCATTATACCAGAAACCCTAGACCCACTCCAATTTGCATACCACCCCAACAGATCCACATATGATGCAATCTCTATTGCACTCCATACTGCCCATTCCCACCTGGACAAAAGGAACACCTATGTGAGAATGCTATTCATTGACTACAGCTCAGCGTTCAACACCATATTGCCCTGAAAACCTATAACTAAGATAAGGACCCTGGGACTAAACATCTCCCTCTGCCACTGGATCAGCAAACGTAAAACCTCTTGAAGCTAGGGGGCAGAATTTGTATGTTTGGAAAAATAACGTTCCCATTGTAAGCTGCCTATTTCTCAGGTCCAGATGCTAGAATATGCATAAAATTGACCGAGTAGGATAGAAAAAACTAAAAAGTTTCCAAAACTGTCAAAATATTGTCTGTGAGTATAACAGAACTGATTTTGCAGGCGAAAACCTGATGAAATCCAACCCAGAAGTGACTCTTATTTTGAAAAATCACTGTTCCATTGCCTGCCTTTCGTCCATTTAAAGGGATATCAACCAGATTCCTTTTCCTGTGGCTTCCTCAGGGTGTGAACAGTCTTTAGACATAGTTTCAAGCTTTTATTCTGAAAAATGAGCGAGATTTATCAAAACGCGTCAGTGGATATACGGATGTCCTTCCATTAGTTCATGCGCGCGACACTGGTTGCTCAACATTTTCTTTCTCTCCAGTATTGAATAGTTTACAGTCCGGTTGAAATATTATCGATTATTGATGTTAAAAACAACCTGAGGATTGATTATTAAAAACGTTTGACATGTTTTTACGAACTTTACGGACACTATTTGGAATTTTCGTCAAGCCTTGATGACCTGCCTAAGGCTGTGGAATACTGAACATAACGCGCCAAACAAATGGAGTTTTTTTTATATAAAAATTATCTTTATCGAACAAAAGGAACATTTATTGTGTAACTGGGAGTCTCGTGAGTGCAAACATCCAAAGATCATCAAAGGTAAGCGATTCATTTTATTACTTTTCTGGCTTTCGTGACCAATCTACATTGCTGCTAGGTGTTCTTAATGTTTTGTCTAGTGATCGATAAACTCACACAAACGCTTGGATTGCTTTCGCTGTAAAGCATATTTTCAAAATCTGACACGACAGGTGGATTAACAACAAGCTAAGCTGTGTTTTGCTATATTGCACTTGTAATTTCATGATTATAAATATTTGTGGCAATTTTTATTTTTTATTTGGCGCTCTGCAATTCAGCGGTTGTTTACGAAAATGATCCCGCTAAAGGGATCCGTGCGTCAAGAAGTTTAATGATGGTGTTGGAGTCACCATGAGTGAACAAGGAGTACAGGAGTGGACTGCGTGCTCAGAGGACTGAGGGGTCCCCGTGTTGAGGATTAGCGTGGCGGATGTGTTGTTACCTACCCTTGTGTTGTTACCTACCCTGACTTCCTGACGGGTCGGCTACATGAAGGGTAGGTAACAACACATCCACCATGCTTATCCTCATCACGGTGTAATTTTTTATTTTATATATACATATATACATACAGTATATATTTTAACCTTTTTTTAACTAGTCAAGTAAGTTAACAACAAATTCTTATTTACAATGACGGCCTATTATTAAAGTGAACATGTTTTGTGAGTCTACCTTGTCATTTGTTTCAGTACTACGTCTTCTTTCCTATTTCCTACATCACTTATCTAACTCTTGCATTTAAGATAATGTCCTTTCTAGTGCCTCAGCACTACAGCTGAAATCAACTGTCAACGTTTGTCCCTCTGTCATGTGCCAAACGAGCACACATATATTTATTTTCATGGTGTAAGTTCAGTTTGTGGTTGCTGATCCACAGCACTAGTTCCTCATAGCCCAATTTGTGCAACAGGTTAATTTGGAAGTTCTGGATGCTTGGGTAGACCCTGCCAGGTGTCAAAGCAAACACTTTCTGATCAAGAAGCACACTTACCATATGAGAAAGGGAAAGGGAATACCTAGTCAGTTGTACAACTGAATGCCACAACTGAAATGTGTCTTCCACATTTAACCCAATTGAATCAGAGCGGTGCAGGGTGCTGCCTTAATCAACATCCACATCTCCGGCACCCAGGGAACAGTGGGTTAACTGCCTTGATCAGGGGCAGAACGACAGATTTTTACCTTGTCAGCTTGGGGATTCGATCCAGCAAACTTTGGGTTACTGGCCCAATGCTCTGAGATTGAGTGCTTTCCAGACTCTGGCTTCAGCTCACAGTCTTTATCAAATCAACTGATAAACTGAAGATATTATTAAATGTAACCTACAAATGTAAGCCTGTAGGACTTGTGTAACACTGTTTTCAACCTATATATCTATGAAGAGTGTAATGATTAATACGAGGATAATAAACAAACAAACAAAAGTTAACCTGTAGCTGCATGGCCTATTGCAATGACAAAAGTTAGCTGTAGATTAGCTATGTTGTTCGAAAGGTAGAGCACTTACTTAACTATGCAGTGATCACTTTTGTTATTGCCACTTACAGACAAAAAATGGGTGCTTGTAGCGGTTTAATTCCTATATCTGGTGGCTGGTCATCTGTCGCTGGGGCTGCGTCCCTGAACAGACACTCCTTTGGTACTTCTGAGGGTCGAGACAGCCACGGGACATTATTCGTTCTAAATCTAGAATTTGCTATATCCCTCACAAAACAGATGTTTCTTTCCACGTCATTGGCACTTTTTTAAAACTTGAGTAGAAGATTGCGATAGGAGCCACCTACTGCTTTTGAAAACTCAGCGTGACAGGTCCCGTTATCTCTTCTAAAGCCAGTGTGTAGTCCAATCACAATAAAAACAATTTACCTTGCAAAAGGTTATGTTTGTTCCTGGTACATTCATACGGTTCACCACAAACACGGCATACATCAACATATTTTGATGGGGTTTTAATCAGCGATTTCACGGCCATCCTCACACACTGTTGTACCTACGACACTAATCTATTGAGCACCTCCACCAAGCAAGGCATTTGATTGGTTTGGTGTGTTGCGAGGCGTCACTGATTTACACCCTGAGTTCTCACCCTTTTCCAGCTGATTTTGTGACATGGACTTCCCCAGGCTTCCCGTTTAGCATGGTTCTGAACGAGACTACCTACAGAGTAATATGAGGAGAGAGCAATTGCTGAACTTATGTAGATAATCTAAACAAATTGTTTCGATAACTTCAAGTGAACACTTCTATGTAGAATAAACCATCCTTCACATAATACTGTATAAGCAGTGTTCTGCTGATATAACAATCTGCAAATATTACATTTGTCTTACAAATTCTATTGTCATTCACAGCCGATACAGATACTGTACCAATCAACATTATGTTTGGTGGTACATGTTAGTCGTCATCACTTCGTATGGTGTCTCATATAAGACGGTTCCCTGACATGTTTGAAGAATACACAATTTTACATAATACACAATGTTTATGACTCATTTCGATTCCACATAGGCCGTTTATAACCAAAGAAGTTGGTTCTAGGAGGCAGTTCCACTTTAAGTGAAGCATTTCTAAATACAGTCTGCTCTTTATTAGACTACAAGTAGACTATTTTAACGAAAGGACTGTATTGAATAATTTTGACTCATTTATTGACAGGATGCGTTCATCACTTAGAGATAGGCATTATTGTTGCCATGCAATCCCACTACATTGTCCCTGGTTCTGCTCTTGTCCAGATCCTGAGTCCTTGCATTTATTTTCAACAGTTGACTAAAGTTTAAGAGTGAAAAACCCTCAAACAAATAATGTATTTTAAGTTCCTCAGCAGTACCTCAGCTTTGAATTGAATAATGTGAAATTGAATAATGTGTCTCTGAACAAAGGGGGGGGGGGGGGGGTCAAAAATCAAAAGTAACAGTCATTATCTGGTGTGGCCACCAGCTGCATTAATTACTGCTGGGCATCTCCTCCTTAATGGACTGCACCAGATTTGCATTGGCTACACGGCTGGAAATGGTCAAACTCTGAGACTATCGATCTTGACAGAATAAGAGCAAATCTTAGATATTAATTACTAGTCTGCAGCTAGAAATTATGTGAACCTGAAATGCGAAGACCGACAACCGCCAAAACATCTATTCTATAAGAACATTTCTGAATGTTACTCTGAAGTATACATTCTAACCAAGAAAGACTTCAGGGAAGCAGAGAGACGCTCGGATGAACTTTCCAACAGAAGGACTGACAACATACTGGGCGTAAATATATATTGATTGCAATTATTCCTGAATGAGTGAGCGTTCATGTGCAAAGGATTAGCATTTCAATTAATATAATTATTAACCGTGTAGTGAGTCTTTTGTCTTTCCCGCCCTTCTCAGTCCACACCCACTTCCCTTTGTCCACCAAGCCGTCATATCGGCTTAGCCTACTAGGGAACCTCCCCTATCATTTCATTGTAACCGTATCTACTGTGTTGTTTGTTTATGCATTTCTGTGATTATTTAGTTAGTTAGTAAATAAATGATTAAGACAATTGGTATATGGATGATTGATAGTAAAGGCTGGCTTCGTACAGATAACCAACAATTTACAACGTTTGGAATGAGACTAACGTGAGGTAAATAATAATTCATTAATTAGAAGACTAATTGATCAGACATTAAAATATCTGAAGCGTTATATTAGGAAAATTATAACTTTTTAATCTGAAGATTTTCCTTGGTGCCCTAACTTCCTAGTTAATTACATTTACATGATTAGTTTAATCACGTAATAATATTACAGAGAATTTATTTGATTAAATAACAGTCTTCAATTGAATGATGCCAAAGACACGACACAGATGAGCAGGGACCCTCGGCATCTTCCTTTTGGTGTTTTTCAGAGTCAGTAGAAAGGCCTCTTTAGTGTCCTAAGTTTTTATAACTGTGACCTTAAAAGCCTACCGTCTGTAAGCTGTTAGTGTCTTAACAACCATTCCACAGGTGCATGTTCATTCATTGTTTATGGTTCATTGAACAAACATGAGAAACAGTGTTTAAACCCTTTACAATGAAGATCTGTGAAGTTATTTAGATTTTTATGAATTATCTTTGAAAGACAGGGTGTGAAAAAGGGACGTTTCTGTTTTTGCTGAGTTTAGTTTATCCCTCCAGTTTTTTCCACTGTTGTGCAAAGCTGAGATGAACCCAACTGAATTGTACTCAAATATATTAGAAGTAACTGGTTCTTGAATCCAGGCATTTTCAAAACCTCTCAGAAGAGGCTGAAATCTTCTTAGCGGTGAGAAGGAACGGATTTCTACAGCTCAATGTTCAGCTCCACAAGCAAATTTGCTAATTACTCCATCTTCTCGCTGCTGTTTTGCAAATCAATGGGGGGGGGTGGGGGGAGCAGCTTTTCAGAGGCTTACACTCCTCAAAGACGTTCCTGAAATTGGAACGGAAAAATGTCAAGTGTGCTGCTTTGCAAAAGATGTAGATGGGGAAATTGAAAATCCTTTTCCTGCCTGGCAGACAGACGTTCTCATTGCCAGAGATACATACTCAACCAAGACTACCTTCAGCAACACCCTGCATTATTTACATATTTCACTTGGGTGCATGAACATGACTGTTTTATGCCTGGCTGGGTGAGAATGGGCACAAACATTCCATGACAGCTATCATATTACAATGTGCTATGTGTCGGGATAGAGAACATGGAGACGGATGGCCAGGACAGTATCCACCACAGATGTCGATAAAAGGATTCTTTCCCAGGGGCCAATGGAACTGTCATGTCAGCTTGGATTTTGTCTTTGCTTCGTTTATCGATCGTTTCATATTTTTCGCCCACAGGGTCAATGTTGATGCAAAGATGAATCTCTTGCATTTACTCTGCCACTGTTAGGTTGAACGGGATGTTGTTGCCAATGCAGTAATGCGTCAAAACTGATATTGACACATGTAAAGGCCTATGGGGAAGTCAAAACACGTGCAATGGCTTTTTCAAATGTTGTCTTTGAACTTTGTATGCATCACCAAAATATTTGATGTTAGGGCTAGTAGAGCTGAAAAAAAGACATCAGAGGGTGGTCCAGAACAGAATAATGATATACAACATGCCAAGATAACATCTGATCTATTAGTCCAATCGTTATTTGCTGGCTCTCCCTCAGTGCAGGCCTCTGCATCCTGAACTCCCAGAGGACCCGTGGTTTCTTTGCAACAGATCTTCTCCTCATCCTTATTGATAGGCCTATATACAAGTACATTACATAAATAAATACAGCATTTCAGCTCTACCACTCTTTTAATACATCTGTATGCTAGCTTTAGAACATACCTGCAAGTAGTAATGTGTTAAACTATTGTATTGAACAAAACAACCAGCTTCACCAAAAGATGGCTGCTGGAATGTTTCGCTCAGAAACAACCACTCTCTCAATGTCTTGGGTTTCTAAAAGCCACTATTCTCTGTCGATACGGTCAAAGCAATGCCTCTGCCACTCACTGAGATATGACTGTTCTCTAAACAAAACAAGCCGTTTCTTTCCATTACTGATGAAGTCCTTTGTATGAAATGCAGGTCGTAAGAGCAAACACTCTTGCCTTTGTCCTCAAGGGTCCATTCAATCTTATATGTTCACAGAAAAATGTCTGGCAACGATGGCCTGAATGTTTAAAATGTGAATGTCTTTTATACACTGAACAAAAATATAAGTGTAACATGCAACAATTTCAAAGATTTTACTGAGTTAGAGTTCATATAAAGAAATCAGTCAATTCAAATAAATTCATGAGGCCCTAAACTATGGACTGGGATTACATATATGCATCTCTTGGTCACAGATACGTTCAAAAAAAGTAGGGGCGTGCATCAGAAAACCAGTCAGTATCTGGTGTGACCACCATTTGCCTCATGCAGCGTGACATATCTCCTTCGCATAGACTTGATCAGGTTGTTGATTATGGCCTGTGGAATGTTGTCCCACTCCTCTTCAATGGCTGTGCGAAGTTGCTGTATATTGGCTGGAACTGGAAAAGCTGTTGTACACGTCGAATCAGAGCGTCCCAAACATGCTAAATGTCTGGTGAGTTTGCAGACCATGGAAGAACTGAGACATTTTCAGCTTCCGGAAATTGCGTACAGATACTTGTGACATGGGGCAGTGCATTATCATGCTGAAACATGAGGTGATGGCAGCGGATGACTGGGACGACAATGGGCCTCAGGATCTCGTCACGGTATCCACAGTTGAAGTCGGAAGTTTACATACACTTAGGTTGGAGTCATTAAAACTCGTTTTCAACCACTTCACAAATTTCTTCTTAACAATCTATAGTTTTGGCAAGTCTGTTAGGACATCTACCTTGTGCATGACACAAATAATTTTTCCAACAATTGTTTACAGACAGATTACTTAACTTATAAATCACTGTATCACAATTCCAGTGGGTCAGAAGTTTACATACACTAAGATGACTGTGCCTTAAACAACTTGGAAAATTCCAGAAAATTGTCATGCCATTAGAAGCTTCTGATAGGCTAATTGACATCATTTAAGTCAATTGGAGGTGTACATGTGGATGTATTTCAAGACCTACCTTCAAACTCAGTGCCTCTTTGCTTGACATCATGGGAAAATCAAAAGAAATCAGCCAAGACATCAGATAAAAAATGTAGACCTCCACAAGTCTGGGTCATCCTTGGGAGCAATTTCAAAATGCCTGAAGGTACCACGTTCATCTGTACAAACAATAGTACGCAAGTATAAACACCATGTGACCACGCAGCCGTCATACCGCTCAGGAAGGAGACGCGTTCTGTCTCCTAGAGATGAATGTACTTTGGTGCGAAAAGTGCAAATCAATCACAGAACAACAGCAAAGGACCTTGTGAAGATGCTGGAGGAAACAGGTACAAAAGTATCTATATCCACAGTAAAACGAGTCCTATATCGACATAACCTGAAAGGCCGCCCAGCAAGGAAGAAGCCACTGCACCAAAACCACCATAAAAAAGCCAGACTACGGTTTGCAACTGCACATGCGGACAAAGATCGTACTTTTTGGAGAAATGTTTGGCCATAATGACCATCGTTATGTTTGGAGGAAAAAGAGGGAGGCTTGCAAGCCGAAGAACACAATCCCAAACGTGAAGCACGGGGGTGGCAGCATCATGTTGTGTGGGTGCTTTGCTGCAGGAGGGACTGGTGCACTTCACAAAATAGATGGCATCATGAGGTAGGACAATTATGTGGATTTATTGAAGTAACATCTCAAGACATCAGTCAGGAAGTTATAGCTTGGTTGCAAACGGGTCTTCCAAATGGACTATGACCCCAAGCATTCTTCCAAAGTTGTGGCAAAATGGCTTAAGGACAACAAAGTCAAGGTATTGGAGTGGCCATCACAAAGCCCTGATCTCATTCCTATAGAAAATTTGTGGGCAGAACTGAAAAAGCGTGTGCGAGCAAGGAGGCCTACAAACCCGACTCAGTTACACCAGCTCTGTCAGGAGGAATGGGTCAAAATTCACCAAACTTATTGTGGGAAGCTTGTGGAAGGCTACCCAAAATGTTTGACCCACGTTAAACAATTTAAAGGCAATGCTACCAAATATTAATTGAGTGTATGTACACTTCTGACCCACTGGGATGTGATGAAAGAAATAAAAGCTGAAAAAAATAATTCTCTCAACTATTATTCTGACATTTCACATTCTTAAAATTAAGTGGTGATCCTAATTGACCTAAAACAGGAAATTTTTACTAGGATTAAATGTCAGGAATTGTGAAAAACTGAGTTTAAAGGTATTTGGCTAAGGTGAATTCAAACTTCCAACTTCAAACCTGCTCGCTCACACAATCATGTATCATGTCTGTAGTTGTGATGCCGTTTGGACGTACTGCCAAATTCTCTAAAAAGACGGAGGCGGCTTTTGGTAGAGAAACAAACATGCAACAGCTCTGGTGGACATTCCTCCAGTCAGCATGCCTGTCACGTCTACTCCCGCTCCTCCCCTCCGGCGTTCAACGTCGCTTGTATATGAACCACTAGTCCTGGGATTCATCATTACGCACACCTGGCATCAAGCTTTACACTCACCTGGACTCCATTACATCACTTATTACATCCCCTATATCTGGTACTCCCTTCGGTTCTTCCCCAGTCAGTATTGTTTATGTGTTTCAAGTCTATATGCTACTCGTGTTTGTTATATAGTTCGATGTTCCATTTATTATTAAACTCACCACCTGCACTTGCTGTCTAACTCCCAGCGTATACGTTACAATGCCAATTGTACACTCCCTCAACTTGAGACATATGTGGCATTGTATTGTGTGACGAGACTGCACATTTTAGAGTGGCTTTTAATTGTCCCCAGCACAAGGTGCACCTGTGTTATGATCATGCCAGTTAATCAGTTTCTTGATATGCCACACCTATCAGGTGGATGGATTATCTTGGCAAAGGAGAAATGCTCACAAAAAGGGATGTAAACAAAGTTGTGCCCAACATTTGAGAGAAATAAGCATTTTGTGCTAATGGAACATTTCTGGGATCTTTTATTTCAGCTTATGAAACACGGGAACAACACTTTACATGTTGTGTTTATATTTTGTTCAGTATATTTCTGGGTACAGTAGGTCTCATTGATTAAGTTCACATTACACAACTCTTAGGTCTGAAAGTCTGACCACTTTCACAATAAGCTTCTCTGACTCTCTGAACAAATTATTTCCAGATTCAGTGACCCTACTAAACCGTATCTAATTCAATATCATTCCACATGATTGAGCTGCACAAAGAATCAATTATTTCCTCAGTCCCCTTACCCTGTATCCCCTCCACCCACAGTGTCCTGTGTGTCATTGACGTCCAGCTTGGCGTCTGATGCATCACAGCTAGGGTTGTGGAGAATGTGCTGCAGGCCCACTAAAAGCCAGGCACAGAAACATTTGCTCATACATGCAGGCACAGGTCTGGGAGATCACAGAAGATGAATGTCTCTATTTAGTTCCACACAATCTAAGCACAGGTAATCCCTTCATTTGCTGCAAAATTGAGCTTTAGGGCCATTAACTCTAAATTGTGCGGGTGTGTTTTTGATTGCCACCTGTGAGAAACCGTTTTGCATAGCAAGGGAATAGTCATTCAGTGACCGCCAGTGAGAGGTATAGAGATGAGGGCAGAACAATCACTGAATCAGGTACCACATGCAGTTGGGCTTTCATTACAGTAACTATTGCTAAACATGGAGCTCCCTCTGAAAGAAAACCACAGGTTTCCCCCTTCCCATGTCGGGCTGTTTACCACTGACCAGCACAGGTTGCATTCAAAACACAAGTTTCCGATTTTTTATCTGGGGGGGGGCAGCAATACTGAGTTGTATGGTCACATATTCAATATTACATGAATAGATTCACCATGCACATCTATCTCTGACTAAAATTTAAATAGGATGCTATTAGTTTGGTAGGATTGCTACACATGGATTTGAACTCAACAATATTTCACCTGTTTTAACCTAAACGCGATGCTGTAATACACAGGTCATATTTTATTAATTGACTGAGCGTGGAGCTTTGCATTAGGTCAGAGTAAACACGTTTTCCAAGACCACGACTACAGAGGCCTTGACCAAGGCCTTAGTCCAAAGCTATTTTAATCAATTCACTGGGCTGCACAGCAGCATGATCTAACATCCTCAACACATGTGAGTTGAGAATTTCCCACAACCACAAGTGTGAGGTCTTTTTCCTGACCTTCATGGTAACAAAGGATGATTTAAATATTGGTTTGGCTGGTTTGAGGAACGTTCACCGTCGGGTGGTCAACAGCTTCAACCAGAGGGACTCACATAAGCTCTTCTTCTGAACAAGGACATTACTACTACTCTCTGCCATTAGGATATACCAAATAGTTGGCTAATGTATGTGTGACTCAAGTGTACCTCAATATATTTTGGGTAGATTGTATTTTAGGATAGATGTCTAGACTGAGTTCACTGCCTTTCAGATTGTTGACTAAATGGAGGAATTGACAAAGCATGTTGATAGGTCCCGAATCAAACTCTAATAAAAAAATCAAGCTTACTTCTATTGCCTGTAAATACCACAAAATAGCATTACATGTGTCAATAATCAGACCTTTAACAGCCTTTAAAGAGACATTATAATGCATCGAAGCCGCTGATTTCCTTTGAACTGAATTGATAAGCTTGTCTCAAGATGGTGGATCCTCTGTTCTCTGATCGTCAGGGTGGGGAGGAGGAAGAGAGAGAGGATATGTTCATAACTCACACTGTTGTGCTGTAAATCTGGTTGTCTCATGTGGGTGCACGGCATATTGATCTTTGTGCTGCGAGAAATATAGTCCTCACCCATCCCCCCTGTGTTGATATATGGCCTTGTGATGGTGAATCAAGCAGGCCTTCAGATACTGTATGTGCAAGGCTGAGACCAGGGCTGTATTTTGATGGCTTGACTTAGCACATATTAAGAGCCCCGCCTCAGGGTTACTACGCAGAGTGAGAGGCCAAACATCACCATGGGGATACCATACTTTTCCTGTAAAGCGTAAACAACACAAGTGTGCATTTAATCAACAACAATTACCCAAGGAAATATTAGTATGCTAACACCAGAAATTATGCCAAAACAAGAAGCGAGATAGGGCCTTGAAAGCAGTGGTGTAAAGTAGTTAAGTAAAAATACTTTAAAGTACCACTTAATTCATTTTTTTAGGTATATGTACTTTAATTAATTTTGACAACTTTAACTTCTGTCACGGCCGATGGTGGAAGAAGTGGACCAAGGTGCAGCGTAGTGAGCGTACATATTCCTTTTATTTTGGATGACGCCGACAAAAAACAATAAACAATACAAAAACGACAGTGAAGCTTAAGGGCTATAGTGCCACAAACTAAGACAACTACCCACAACGAAAGGAGGGAAAAAGGGATACCTAAGTATGGTTCCCAATCAGAGACAACGATAGACAGCTGTCCCTGATTGAGAACCATACCCAGCCAAAACATAGAAACACAAAATCATAGAAAACAAAACATAAAATGCCCACCCCAAATCACACCCTGACCAAACCAAATAGAGACATAAAAAGGCTCTCTAAGGTCAGGGCGTGACAATGTCACGTTTGTTTGAAATCAGGAGACCAAGGCGCAGCGTTGTATGAGTACATTCTCTTTAATATAAGAATGAACACTGAACAAAACTAACGAAACAACAAAACGAACCGTGAAGCTATACAAAGAGTGCTGAACAGGCAACTACACATAGACAAGAACCCACGAAACCAAAAGGGAAAATGGCAACCTAAATAGGATCCCCAATCAGAGACAACGATAAACAGCTGCCTCTGATTGGGAACCAATTCAGGTCACCATAGACCTACAATTACCTAGACTTACAAAAAACTAGATCTACAAAAAACCTAGACAATACAAAACAAGCATACCCACCCTTGTCACACCCTGACCTGACCAAAATAATAAAGTAAACATAGATAACTAAGGTCAGGGCGTGACAGACAACTTCACTCCATACATTTTCCCTGACACCTAAAAGTACTCGTTACATTTTGAATGTACTGCCTCTGATCTGACGGACTCACTAAACACAAATGCTTCGTTTGAAAATTATGTTTGAGTGTTGGAGTGTGCTCCTAACCAGAAAAAAATAAAAGAAATAATTGTGCCGTCTGGTTCGCCTAATATATTGTAAGAATTTGAAATTATTTATACTTTTACTTTGATTCTTAAGTATATTCTAGCAATTACATTTACTTTGAAACTTAAGTATATTTCAAACCAAATATTGTTATACTTTTACTCAAGCACTATTTTACTGGGTGTCTTTCACCTTTACTTGAGTAATTTTCTATTAAGGTACTGTATCTTTACTTTTACTACAGTATGACAATTGGGTACTTTGCCACTGCTTGAAAGGGAAGGCGTACTTAACTGCCCAAACAGAAAGTAAACAAAACTGTTTGAAGAACAGCGGCACCCTGCCAGGTGTCCCTCTGAGGAGGAAACTGTGTGAAGCATTAACAGTGCATGGATAAAATCACTGGGGAAACAAGACAGAAAAAAAGCCCTATTACAACATATGTGTTGTGATAATTGCCTTGTTTGCGCTATAACCTGTTAGTTCATATGCCTTGACACTGTGATAATTAAGCATTTCACTGTAACGTCTACACCTGTTTTTGTTTTTATATATATAGGCCTAAGGTCGAGACAATAACAAGACAGTTGCAGAATAAATTCAAACCACACCTTTGTTTCATGGCATCCACAAAGCATATTGCATGTCATAAACAGTTACATGACCTACAGCATGGTCAATCAAGTTAATGTTTCAGACATTTTCGGACTTCTAAACAGCTATTGATTTAGAACAGCAGAGAGTTATCGCATGTTCCAAAGAAAACAGGAGCTGCCTACACTATTCCAGCACCATTTCAACTTCAACATTTCAAAGCCATCAAATCACCTATGCTTAGTCTAATACGGTGACAACTAAAAGATTCCAAACACAATTTAGTCCAATCAACGTAAGCTAAATATCATGTGGATGTCCATGGTACTGATTTCTGTGTGTGTGTGTGTGTCTGTGTGTGTGTGTGTGTGTGTGTGTGTGTGTGTGTGTGTGTGTGTGTGTGTGTGTGTGTGTGTGTGTGTGTGTGTGTGTGTGTGTGTGTGTGTGTGTGTGTGTGTGTGTGTGTGTGTGCGTTCGTGCATCCACTCCATAAGGGCAGGGATAGTAGCGATCTTAATAATTATCGTCCCCATATCAAGGCTTCCTTGTCAAGCTAAGATTCTTGAATTGTTGGTAAATGTACAACTTTGCTCTTTTTTATCTGAACATTTTCTTTTGAAGGTAAACCAATCAGAGTTTAGGCCTGGGCATAGCACTATTACAGCAACCACTTTAGTTGTTAATGATTTTGTCCGTGCTTTATACACTAAAAGTGCTGCTTTGATTGTGGATCTGTCAAAAGCTTCTGATACTGTTGATCATGATATTTTATTGAATAAATTGTCCTCGATAGGCCTGAGCTCCGACACCAGTTCATTGTTTTATGATTATCTTAGTGACAAAACTCAGGCCATCATGATTGATGGTGTTAAGTCTGCATTTCTTTATGTGGATGAAGGTGTACCACAGGGAGTTGTTCTCTTCACTATTTATACAAGCCTCAAGTATTTTTGGGTATGACTCTGCAAGCTTGGCACACCTGTATTTGGGGAGTTTCTCCCATTCTTTTCTGCAGATCCTTTCAAGCTCTGTCAGGTCGGATGGGCAGCGTCGCTGCACAGGTATTTTCAGGTCTCTCCAGAGATGTTCGATCGGGTTCAAGTCTGGGCTCTGGCTGGGCCACTCAAGAACATTCAGAGACTTATCCCGAAGGCACTCCTGCGTTGTCTTGGCTGTGTGCTTAGGGTCGTTGTCCTGTTGAAAGGTGAACCTTCTCCCCAGTCTGAGGCCCTGAGCACCCTGGAGCAGGTTTTCATCAAGAATCTTTCTGTACTTTGCTCCGTTCATCTTTGTCTCGATCCTGACTAGTCTCCCAGTCCCTGCCACTGAAAAACATGGTGCCAGGTTTCCTCCAGATGTGACGCTTGGCATTCAGGCCAAAGTGTTCAATCTTGGTTTCATCAGACCAGAGAATCTTGTTTGTCATGGTCTTAGAGTCTTTAGGTTCCAAGCTTCTACCATTTAAGAATGATGGAGGCCACTGTGTTCTCGGGGACCATCAATACTCCAGAAATGTTTTGTACCCTTCCCCAGATCTGTGCCTCGACACAATCCTGTCTCTGAGATCTACGGACAATTCCTTCGATCTCATGGCTTGGTTTTTGCACTGACATGCACTGTCAACTGTGGGACATTATATATACAGGTGTGTGCCTTTCCAAATCATGTCCAATCAATTGAATATACCACAGGTAATCAAGTTGTAGAAACATCTCAAGGATGATCCATGGAAACAAGATGCACCTGAGCTCAATTTCGAGTCTCATAGCAAAAGGTCTGAAAACTTATGTAAATAAGGTGTTTCTGTTTTTAAAAACCTATTTTTCGCTTTGTTATGATGGGGTATTGTGTATAGATTGATGAAGAAAACAGTTTATTTAATCAATTTTAGAATAAGGCTGTAACGTAATTAAATTTGGAAAAAGGGAAGGGGTCTGAATACTTTTCGAATGCACGGTATAGGAATGCACGGCTAGGTTGCCGCAATTCGCCGGTTCCAATCACGTAACAATTCATGATGCTGTTTAATGTGTGCCCAATTTAAAGAGTACATGGAAGTGGTCCTTCCAATTATGAGGAAGTTAGTTACATTTGAATTAGCCAGATTTTGTGTTATTTTGCCATACAGTGGCAAGAAAAGTATGTGAACCCTTTGGAATTACCTGGATTTCTGCATAAATGTAACATACAATTTTATCTGATCTTCATCTAAGTCATAACAATAGACAAATACGGTGTGCTTAAACTAATAAATTATTGTATTTTTCTTGTCTATATTGAATACATAATTTACACATTCACAGTGTAGGTTGGAAAAGTATGTGAACCCCTAGGCTAATGACTTCTCCAAAAGCTAATTGGAGTCAGGAGTCAACTAACCTGGAGTCGAATCAATGAGACGAGATTGGAGATTTTGGTTAGAGCTGCCCCATAAAAAACACTCACAAAATTTGAGTTTGCTATTCACAAGAAGCATTGTCTGATGTCAACCATGTCTCGAACGAAAGAGATCTCAGAAGACCTAAGATTAAGAATTGTTGCCTTCCATAAAGCTAGAAAGGGTTACAAAATGATCTCTAAAAGTCAGTCCATGCTAAGACAAATTGTCTATAAATGGAGAAATTTCAGCACTGTTGCTACTCTCCTTAGGAGTGTCCGTCCTGCAAAGATGACTGTAATAGCACAGCGCAGAATGCTCAATGAGGTTAAGAAGAATCCTAGAGTGTCAGCTAAAGAAATCTCAGTAAGATGCTAATATCTCTGTTGACGGGTCTACAATACGTAAAACACTAAACAAGAATGATGTTCATGGGAGGACACCATGGAAGAAGCCACTGCTGTCCAAAAAAAACACATTGCTGCACTTATGAAGTTCGCAAAAGAGCACCTGGATCTTCCACAGCGCTACTGGCAAAATATTCTGTGGACAGATGAAACTAAAGTTGTGTTGTTTGGAAGGAACACACAACACCATGTGTGGAGAAAAAAAGGCACAGCACACCAACATCAAAACCTCATCCAAACTGTAAACTATGGTGGACGGAGCATCATGGTTTGGGGCTGCTTTGCTGCCTCAGGGCCTGGACAGCTTGCTATCAACTGCAAAAAATGTGGCAAAGAAATTAACTTTATATCCTGAATACAAAGCGTTTGGGGAAAATCCAACAAAACATCACTAAGTACCACTCTTTATATTTTCAAGCATGGTGGTGGCTGAATCATGTTATGTGTGTGCTTGTCATCGGCAAGGACTAGGGAGTTTTTTAGTATAAAAACAAATGGAATAGCTAAGCACAGGCAAAATCCTAAAGGAAAATATTGTTTTCTGTTTTCCAACAGACACCGTGAGACAAAGTCACCTTTCAGCAAGACAATAACCTAAAACACAAAGCCAAATATACACTCGAGTTGCTTACCAAGACGATTTTGAATGTTCCTGACTGGCTTAGTTACAATTTTGACTTAAATCGGCTTAAAAATCTATGTCATGACTTGAAAATGGCTGTCCAGCAATGATCAACAATAAACTTGACAGAGCTTGAAGAATATTTAAAAGAATAATGTGCAAATATTTAAAAATCCAGGTGTGCAAATCTCTTCGAGACTTATCCAGAAATACTCACAGCTGCTATGTGTTGCCTAACCTTAACCTATTGATGTTATATTGAGCTGGTTACATGGCATATGAATGACAGTCATCCAGTATGCTGTAATAGAAATAAGGCCATGCTCATAAAACATTTTTTTTGCAATCTATTATGCAGTTAGAACCAACTGACAAAAAGCTTCAGAGCGTAGTGGACTTAATCAGCAAACTCAGCCAGATACCATTTCCAACCACAGTTTGAATAAAAAAATGCAGGTTTTTGGATCTCTCAATGCAGGCCAAGTGTTTCAAGAGGCCGCCAGCAACTTCCATTGGCTGTATGTGCAGTGGAAACAGATGGGAAGGGGCGTTCAGTGGCAAAACGCCGTTATTATGGTCACATGGTAGTGAGTAACAGAAAATGTTCCTCATAGCAACACATTAAAGTCCCCATAGTTCACATTTTGATGACTTAGAAAGTTCCTCTCACCTTAAATGTCATGAACTCCTATCCTTCCCGATCTATACCTGTAAAATATGATTTGGTCAATATAAGATATGATATTTTGCATACATTGTTTCAATGTGTTTCAGCCATACAATGCTCTTTCTACTGTATATTTGTCAAATATGGCTAATGTCCCACCACAAAAAAACTATATATGTATTTACATGGTTTCGTAAATCACTGTAAATGGAGCATCTTCTAGCTTATTTGAGCACATTTACAGTGTTGGAGCTGCTGCAACAGCATGAGCAGAATAAATAGAGAAAGCATTGATGCCAGCGGGATCAATAGCCAGGGACTATCTGCAGAAAGAAAATAGGAATAGGGATGCCAGCCCAGGGAAAATAACACTGCTGTGTGTCCCAATGCAGAGGGGGTGGGGGGGAAGACAATGCAATATTCTCTTTGGAATTAATTCAGTGTCTGTACTCCAAGAGGATCTAATTTGGTCCTGCATTCCTCCCGTACACTTTCAATCTGTCCCTGGCTCTCTTCTCTCTCCTTCTCTCTTCATTTCTCTCATTCTCCATCTTTCCCAATCCCTCCCTACGTTCTCTCTCTCTTCTGTCCTCTCGCTGTGCCTCTGCCTTGGGTCTTTGTTAGACTGGCTTTGGTAGTGAATGTGGCAGAAGGTGAGAGGGAGGCCTTGAAGAGAATTCAAGGGCCCTGATTGGGAAGGAGAGCACAAGGACCTGCAGACACAGGAGATGAAACAGGCAGTGAGAGGTATGAAAAACATCTTCCCCCTTGAGAGAAGGGGGAAGAAGAGATAGATATAGAGAGACAGAGAGATTCATAGATAGAATAACCTCCAGTTTCAGGTAAAACAAAGGAATGATGCTGAGAGGCAATGTTTTCAGTCTGTAGGCTACTCATTCATAACTCTTGACCTCATTACATTTTGAATTGGAGCTGAAAAGATGATTGAGCCAGGTAACTTTGGGTAACTTTGGGACCGGATTCAAGATAAATGCATGGCACACCTTAGTACAATTGTTGATTCTTATAATAAGAGATAGATATACAGTACCAGTCAAAGGTTTGTGGGACCAGGGATGGTGAGGGACAGGCAGAGGTTGGAGGAGACCAGCAGCAGCTTGTTGAGTGGTCTTGTTTTGTGCACACACCGTGCAAGCCGCGACGAATGCGGAGACGTCAGGGACCATGGTGGGCCAGCAAAAGCGTCATCGCACAAAAGCCAGGGTCCGGCGGGAGCCCGGGTGGCAGGCCAGTCTGGAGGAGTGGGCCCACTCCAGGACCTCAGAGCGGACTGCGTAAGGCACGAACATCCGGTTATCTGGACCCCCCCGGGGTTAGGCTGGGAATGCTGTGCCTCCCAGACCTGTTTCCCTATACCCCAGCTGAGTTCCGTCACCAGGCACGTGGTGGGAAGGATGGTCTTGGGCTCCAGGTAATAGCCATGGGTCTATAATGGCGAGTGTGCATCCGGCTTGACATTATTGGATCCCGGCCGATATGAGAGAAAGAAGTTGAACCGTGTGAACAACAGGGCCCAGTTGAGTTGAGGCGCTTGGCGGTGCAGAGATTCTCCATATTTTTGTGGTCAGTCCATACGATTAATGGGTTTACCTCCCCTTCCAGCCAGTGCTTCCATTCCTCCAACGCCATCTTCACTGCGAGAAGCTCACGATTTCCCACATAGTAGTTGTTCTCGGTGGCGTTAAGGCGATGGGAGAAGAAGGCGCAGGGATGTAGCTTCAGGTCCAGGGCAGAACCCTGGGATCGGACCGCCCCCACTCCTACATCCGACGCATCGGCCACCACCACAAACTGACGGGAAGGATCGGGATGAACCAGGATGGGAGCAGTGGTGAAGCAGTGTTTGAGGTCCCGGAATGCCCGGTCAGCAGCAGGGGACCCTGTGAACAGAACCTTGGGAGAGGTGAGTGCTGACAGTGGGGAAGCCAGGGTGCTGTAACCCCGGATTATGCGGCGATAGAAGTTGGCCAACCCCAGGAAACATTGCATCTGCACCTTGGACAAAGGCTAAAGCCAATCCACCACCACTCTCACCTTCCCTGGACACTCCCAGCGGAGAAGATGTACCCCAGAAAGAGGATGGTAGAGTGATGGAACTCACACTTCTCTGCCTTAATAAACAGCTGGTTCTCCAGGAGATGTTGAAGAACCTGTCGGACGTGGAGCACATGTTCTTAGGGGGAGTGGGAGAAGACAAGGATGTCATCAATGTAGACAAAGACAAACCGGTTCAACATACCGCGGAGACATCATTTATCAGAGTCTGAAACACAGCAGGGGCATTGCTACCCATGGACCGGCTAGCTGTCTGAATCTCCGTGACCCCAACCAACCTCACTACTCACTGGACCCTTATGATCACTCGACTAAGCATGCCTCTCCTTAATGTCAATATGCCTTGTCCATTGCTGTTCTGGTTAGTGTTTATTGGCTTATTTCACTGTAGAGCCTCTAGCCCTGCTCATTATACATTATCCAACCACCCACACATGCGATGACATCACCTGGTTTCAATTATGTTTCTAGAGACAATATCTCTCTCATCATCACTCAATGCCTAGGTTTACCTCCACTGTATTCACATCCTACCATACCTTTGTCTGTACATTATACCTTGAAGCTCTTTTATCGCCCCCAGAAACCTGCTCCTTTTACTCTCTGTTCCGGACGTCCTAGACGACCAACTCTCATAACTTTTAGCCGTACCCTTATCCTACTCCTCCTCTGTTCCTCTGGCAATGTAGAGGTGAATCCAGGCCCTGCAGTGCCTAGCTCCACTCCTATTCCCCAGGCGCTCTCTTTTGATGACTTCTGTAACCGTAATAGCCTTGGTTTCATGCATGTTAACATTAGAAGCCTCCTCCCTAAGTTTGTTTTATTCACTGCTTTAGCACACTCTGCCAACCCGGATGTCCTAGCCATGTCTGAATCCTGGCATAGAAAGACCACCAAAAACACTGAAATCTCCATCCCTAACTACAACATTTTCAGACAAGATAGAACGGCTAAAGGGGGCGGTGTTGCAGAGATAGTCTGCAGAGTTCTGTCCTACTATCCAGGTCTGTACCCAAACAATTTGAACTTCTACTTTTAAAAATCCACCTCTCTAAAAACAAGTCTCTCACCATTGCCGCCTGCTATAGACCACCCTCTGCCCCTAGCTGTGCTCTGGACACCATATGTGAACTGATTGCCCCCCATTTATCTTTAGAGCTCGTGCTGCTAGGTGACCTAAACTGGGACATGTTTAACACCCCAGCCATCCTACAATCTAAGCTTGATGCCCTCAATCTCACACAAATTATCAATGAACCTACCAGGTACCACCCCAAAGCCGTAAACACGGGCACCCTCATAGATATCATCCTGACCAACTTGCCCTCTAAATACACCTCTGCTGTTTTCAACCAAGATCTCAGCGATCACTGCCTCATTGCCTGCATCCGTAATGGGTCAGCGGTCAAACGACCTCCACTCTGCTTCAGCGAGCAGGCCTTTCTAATCGACCTGGCCCGGGTATCCTGGAAGGATATTGACCTCAACCCGTCAGTAGAGGATGCCTGGATATTTTTGGGTTATTCTTTTTAAATGCCTCCCTCACCATCTTAAATAAGCATGCCCCATTCAAGAAATTTAGAACCAGGAACAGATATAACCCTTGGTTCTCTCCAGACCTGACTGCCCTTAACCTACACAAAAACATCCTGTGGCGTTCTGCATTAGCATCGAACAGCCCCCGTGATATGCAACTTTTCAGGGAAGTTAGAAACCAATATACACAGGCAGTTAGAAAAGCCAAGGCTAGCTTTTTCAAGCAGAAATTTGCTTCCTGCAACACAAACTCCAAAAAGTTATCGGACACTGTAAAGTCCATGGAGAATAAGAGCACCTCCTCCCAGCTGCACACTGCACTGCGGATAGGAAACTCTGTCACCACCGATAAATCCACTATAATTGAGAATTTCAATAAACATTTTTCTACGGCTGGCCATCCTTTCCACCTGGCTACCCCTACCCCGGTCAACAGCACTGCACCCCCCACAGCAACACGCCCAAGCCTTCCCCATTTGTCCTTCTCCCAAATCCAGTCAGCTGATGTTCTGAAAGAGCTACAAAATCTGGACCCCTACAAATCAGCAGGGCTAGACAATCTGGACCCTTTCTTTCTAAAGTTATCTGCCGAAATTGTTGCAACCCCTATTAATAGCCTGTTCAACCTCTCTTTCGTGTCGTCTGAGATTCCCAAAGATTTGAAAGCACCTGCGGTCATCCCCCTCTTCAAAGGGGGGGACACTCTTGACCCAAACTGCTACAGACCTAAATCTATCCTACCCTGCCTTTCTAAGGTCTTCATAAGCCAAGTCAACAAACAGATTACCGACCATTTTGAATCCCACTGCACCTTCTCCGCTATGCAATATGGTTTCAGAGCTGGTCATGGGTGCATCTCAGCCACGTTCAAGGTCCTAAACGATATCTTAACCGCCATAGATAAGAAGCAATACTGTGCAGCCGTATTCATTGACCTGGCTAAGGCTTTCAACTCTGTCAATCACCACATCCTCATCGGCAGACTCAATAGCCTTGGTTTCTCAAATGATTACCTCGCTTGGTTCACCAACTACTTCTCTGATAGAGTTCAGTGTGTCAAATCGGAGGGCCTGTTGTCCGGGCCTCTGGCAATCTCTATGGGGGTGCCACAGGGTTCAAATCTTGGGCCGACTCTCTTCTCTGTATGCATCAATGATGTCGCTCTTGCTGCTGGTGAGTCTCTGATCCACCTCTATGCAGACGACACCATTCTGTATTCTTCTGGCCCTTCTTTGGACACTGTGTTAACAACCCTCCAGACGAGCTTCAATGCCATACAACTCTCCTTCCGTGGCCTCCAACTGCTCTTAAATACAAGTAAAACTAAATGCATGCTCTTCAACCGATCGCTGCCTGCACCTGCCCGCCCATCCAGCATCACTACTCTGGACGGTTCTGACTTAGAATATGTGGACAACTACAAATACCTAGGTGTCTGGTTAGACTGTAAACTCTCCTTCCAGACTCACATCAAACATCTCCAATCCAAAGTTAAATCTAGAATTGGCTTCCTATTTCACAACAAAGCATCCTTCACTCATGCTGCCAAACATACCCTCATAAAACTGACCATCCTACCGATCCTCTACTTCGGCGATGTCATTTACAAAATAGCCTCCAATACCCTACTCAATAAATTGGATGCAGTCTATCACAGTGCCATCCGTTTTGTCACCAAAGCCCCATATACTACCCACCAATGCGACCTGTATGCTCTCGTTGGCTGGCCCTCACTTCATACTTGTCGCAAAACCAACTGGCTCCAGGTCATCTACAAGACCCTGCTAGGTAAAGTCCCCCCTTATCTCAGCTCGCTGGTCACCATAGCAGCACCCACCTGTAGCACACACTCCAGCAGGTATATCTCTCTGGTCACCCCCAAAGCCAATTCCACCTTTGGCCGCCTCTCCTTCCAGTTCTCTGCTGCCAAAAATCTCTGAAACTGAAAACACTTATCTCCCTCACTAGCTTTAAGCACCAGCTGTCAGAGCAGCTCACAGAATACTGCACCTGTACATAGTCCATCTAAAATTTAGCCCAAACAACTACCTCTTCCTCTACTGTATTTATTGATTGATTTATTTATTTTGCTCCTTTGCACCCCATTATTTATATTTCTACTTTGCACATTCTTCCACTGCAAATCTACCATTCCAGTGTTTTACTTGCTATATTGTATTTACTTTGCCACCATGGCCTTTTTTTACCTTTACCTCCCTTATCTCACCTCATTTGCTCAGAATTGTATATAGACTTATTTTTCTACTGTATTATTGACTGTATGTTTGTTTTACTCCATGTGTAACTCTGTGTTGTTGTATGTGTCGAACTGCTTTGCTTTATCTTGGCCAGGTTGCGATTGTAAATGAGAACTTGTTCTCAACTTGCCTACCTGGTTAAATAAAGGTGAAAAAAATAATATATATATATATAATTGGTGATTCCAAATGACATGAACAAATACTCGTTGTGGCCGCTGGCCGTGTTGAAGGCGGTCTTCCACTCATCCCCCTCCCGTATCCAAACCAGGTGGTAGGCGTTCCGTAGATCCAGCTTGGAAAACACGGAAGCGAAGTGTCCCGGGCCTTGTTGAACACCTCCCGAAGGTCCTAGTACTCCCCGGGAATGGCGGAGAGGTTCAGGGCACCTTCCGAGCCCCCAGGAAGACGTTCCGGGGCAGGTTGCGCTGACATCAGACACTGGGCGTGGCCAGCCCATGATGGCACCAGTAGACCAGTTGATGAGGGGATTGTGTCGCTGGAGCCAGGAGAATCCCAATACCACGGGAATCTGAGGAGACTTGATGAGCAGGAATTGAATAGTCTCGCTGTGATTCCCTGACACCCACAGGTTGATGGGAGTGGTAATAGGAGTGACCTATCCATGGGAGTGAAGAAGGGCTGAGTGGGGATGTTCAGCTCGGAAGCCAGGGTAGCGTCCAAAAAACATTGGCCACAGTCAATGACAACCCGGAGAGATTTAGACTGGTTTCCCCACAGCAGAATGGCATGAACAGGGGTGCGAGCAAGGGAATCAGGAAAGTTCTCCATAGGGCCCACCAGAGTACTCGCTCCTACCAGTGAGCCTGATCTTTTTAAAGGACAAGAGGACACAAAATGACCAAGAGTCCCGCAGTACAGACAATTCTTTGTGTTGATCCTGTATTGCCGTTCTGCTGGCGATAGCCCAGCTCTACCTATTAGTTGCATAGGCTCGGGAAGCGGTGACTCAGCCGGCTTCGGAAGGTCAGGAAGCCGGGTTCTCTTGGCAACAAGATCGTCAGAGACATCGATTCGGATGGTCAAAGCAATGAGGGAATCGAGATCCGTGGATAACTCCCGAGCAGAAAGCTCGTCCTTGACCTCTTCCGAGACTCCGTTCAGGTACATATCGAACAGTGCTTCCTGGTTCCAAGCACTCTCCACTGCCAACGTGCAGAAATCCACCGCATAGTTGGCCACACTGCAGGAGTCCTGCCGAAGCTGGATTAGTTTCCGGGCAGCTTCTCTCCCGGAGAACGGGCCGTAAAAAACCTTCTTCACCTCTCCCACAAACCCCTCAAGACTAACGTATATGGCCGGCTGTTAATCCCATACAGCAGTAGGGTCTGCTGGATCAGTCATGGCCTTTTCGTACTATCAGGGTTTGAAGGTAAGACCCAGATGCAGACTGTGTTAGAGTAACAATGTGTATTACAGCAGCAGGGCAGGCAAATGACAGGTCAAGGCAGGCAGGGGCTGATAACCAGAGTAGTGGGGGAAAGGTACAGGACGGCAGGCAGGCTCAGGGTCGTGTCAAGCAGAGGTCGGTAATCCAGAGGTGGGGCAAAGATACAGGATGGCAAGCAGGATCAGGGTCAGGCAGAGTGGTCAGGCAGGCGGGCTCAGAAACAGGACAGGCAAGGGTCAAAACCAGGAGGGCAAGAAAAAGAGAGACTGGGGAAAAGCAGGAGCTGAGACAAAAACCCCAGGAAACATTGCATCTGCACCTTGGACAAAGGCTGAAAAAAAAAATGAAAAGAAAGCTGAGACAAAAACGCTGGTTGACTTGACAAACAAGATGAACTGGCAACAAACAAACAGAGAACACAGATATAAATACACAGAGGATAATGGGGTTGATGGGTGACCCCTGTAGGGGGGTGGAAACAATCACAAAGACAGGTGAAACAGTTATTTTTTGTTTTTAAAAACTTTGCAATTAATTGCAATTCATCTGATCACCCTTCATAACATTCTGGAGTGTATGGAAATTGCCATCATACAAACTGAGGCAGCAGACTTTGTGAAAATGTATATTTGTGTCATTCTCAAAACTTTGGCCACGACTGTACATCTTTAAATGAAGTTGCATGGAAAAAGGAATGGGACGGTGAAAATATTTTCTGTCATGGTTAAAGGAACTCAAAAGGTGTGATGATACTAATTAACAAAACATTTGATCTGAATGCGCAAACAGTCAGGAATATTCTGCAAGGAAGGTGGACTCTTGAATTTGAAAGTGGATTAAAAAAAAGCCTCATTAATCTATATGGTCTAAATCAGGATGATCCACATATTTTCGAAAATATTCATAACAATCTATTGAAGTTACAGGCAACAAACGATTAAATGATCATGGTGGGAGACTATAACACAGTGTTAAGTACTGTACCTCAATGGACAGTAAAGGAAATCGCTCTACAAACTATCATCACTGTGCCCTTACAGAGATCACAAATATTATGGACACATTAGAAATAGTGGATATTTGGAGACTAAAAAACTCTGACCTAGTAATATATACAGTACATGAAGGAGACTTAATCAAGCTAGTCGTCTTGACTAGTTTCCTGTCTCTTTCTCTCTTGCATCAAAGGTTAAAAAAGTATTGATTGATGACAGAATGAGATCGGACCATCATCGAATTGGCCTTCAGATAACTCTGACAGAATGTCCTCTTGGACGGGGATATTGGAAAGTTAATCAAAGTCTACTGGAGGACAATTAGTTCTTAACTAAGATAAAATAATTCATAACAGAATTTTTGGTTCAGTAAATCCCCTTATTGTTTGCGATACATGTAAATGTACCTTCCGAGGTCAACTCAATATTCATCAGTAAAGAAAAAGCAGTTTCTGTCTAAAGAGACAAGACTAAGAAGGGAAATACAGGAACAAACGGTACAGGTAGATAGCAATAAAAATGGCACTACAGCGATACAAAACAAGTTAGAGGAAAAACATAAAGAACTGTCGGAACTTATTCAACCAAAAATTGCACCAAATTCTTCCTGAATCTTCAACATAGGAATGCTACCAAAAACAATTAGCAGAAACTCATTACTAAAGACAGTCATCCATGATTCTACAAATTATATTTTAAAAGAGGAAGCTAACTATTTTGAACAGATGTTTTCTTTTCCGTCTCCTCCTCACCCTTTGAATGACAATTACTGTAAAGAATTATTTCCAAATAAATAAAGAAATATGAAAAATGTATAAATGCACAAAAAGATGAGTGCGAAGGCCTCAAAAAGTTATTCCTTATGCTTAATTTCTATACGCTACTCGTGTTTGTTATATTGTTAAATGTTCCGTTTTATTTTTAAACTCACTTGCTTTCCAAATCCCAGCGTATACGTTAAAGAGTACTGACTCTAACAATGGAAGCAGCGGGAAAACAGAATATCTCCCAGACGGTCGACGAGCAGGGATACCTTCTAGGTCAACACCATGACCAGCTGGCACAACTGGGGACGGCTATGGTAGAGGCTCTTTGCAGTGTGCAACGTCTCAAACCTGTCCGGGAGATGTTGTCATCATCTAGCGGTGGATACTCTACAACCAGTCGACCCAGCGAGCCAGCACAACAGCCCATTCAGCAGCGCGCTCAGGTCAGCGATGCCCGTTTGTCCCTCCCGGATAAATATGACGGTACCCCATCTAAATGCCATGGCTTACTACTTCCGTGCTCCCTCTACTTTACACACCAGATGGGAGCCCCCACCACGAGAGGTCCAAGGTTGCCACGGTTATCTCTGCTAACTGGGCGGGCATTGGAATGGGCCACGGCCGTTTGGGAGAGAGGAGAGGACTAGCTAGATTCATATGAGGGGTTCATGGCTCTGTTCAAGTGAATCTTCAATCATTTCCAGGAAGGCAGAGAGGGGGGTGAGCGCTATCTTCAATTACGGCAGGGGGACCAGATGGGATCACCTTCTGGACAGTAGCAGCATCTAGTGGATAGAATGATCCGGCGCTTCGTACGCTATTCGGAAGAGGTCTGCGCGAGGAGGTCCAGACGGAACTGGCCTGTCAAGATGACAACCTCTCCTTGGACGCACTCATTGTGATGGCAATCTGTCTGGATAACCTAATTCGGAAGCGTCGCTACTCTCATCACTTCTCTCCCTCCCTCAGTGAACACTCTGGATCAGAGCCTGATCCCATGACGGTAGGGGTCACACGCCTCCCCGCGGCAGATCGATGCAGACGGAGACAGCTGGGGCTCTGTCTGTATTGTGGTCAAGGAGGGCACCAGCTCCAGTTGTGTGCGGCACTTCCCAATCCTGGATCCACAAGAGCAGAGGGACGGTCACGTGATCTTCCACCTCCTGGGGCAGGAGTGAGTATTCCATCTTCATCACTTTCTGCTAAGCTCTTTTGGTGTACATCACACTAGTTGACCTTCCCTCGTGTACTGTGTCTACAGCGTTAGTGGATTTCGGTGCCGCGGGGAACTTTATTGACCAGACCCTTGCCTCCTCTCTTAACATCATCTCATACTCGCTCTCCTCTCCTTTCCCGGTTCAAGCCCTCAATAGTCAGCCCTTAGGATCTGGAACCATCACTCACATCACCCAACCACTCAATCTTACCATGGAATCCATTCATCAGGTGAACATCCTCTTCTTCATCACCAGTGCACCAGTTCACAAGATCGTCCTCGGCCTCCCTGGGCTTCAAAGCCATAACCCCACCATATCATTGTCGAGGATGAGAATCACAGATTGGTCACCTGAATGCCGGAGGACCTGCTTCCCCATCCCCTGTGGTTCCACGTCGGTTGAGAGTCCTATGGTTGTCCTTCAGCCCGACATCTTTGAGGTTTACCAGGATGTCGCCAAGAAGGATGGAGGGTTACGTCCATGTATAGATTACAGAGGACTCAATGAAATCACCACAAAATACCGTTACCCTCTCCCGTTGGTGCACAACAAGAGAACATCTCTGTGGGGCCCTGTTCATTACCAAACCGGACCTGCGGAGTGCATACAATCTCATCCGCATCCGGGAGGGGGTTGAATGGAAGACTACGTTTAGCACGATGTCTGGTCACTATGAGTACTTGGTGATGCCATTTGGTTTAGCCAATGCGCCGCCAGTGTTCCAGGCATTCGTTAATGAGGTGTTCAGTTACAGTTGTTGCTCGTAGACGGCTGAGCCATTGTTGCTCCTAAACGTTTCCACTTCACAATAACAGTACTTACAGTTGACCGAGGCAGCTCTAGCAGGTCAGAAATTTGATGAACTGATTTGTTAGCAAGGTGACATCCTATGATGGTGTCACGTTGAAAGTCACTGAGCTCTTCAGTAAGGCCATTCTACTGCCAATGTTTGTTTATGGAGATTGAATGGTTGTGTGCTGGATTGTATTCACCTGTCAGCAACGGGTGTGGCTGAAATAGCTGAATCCACTATTTTGAAGGGGGGTCCACATACTTTTGTATGCATAGTGTATATGGCGCGTAGAAATACTAAGTGGGTGGTCAGCAGAGATAGGTGGGATGGGTTGAGGGAAACTGAGGGTTGAGATGTGGAACTGGAAGTGGGAGTGGAGTTGCTAGGTGGAGGGGTAGTATGACGGTCAAAGATAAAAGTCAAAAGTAAAGACAAAATAAACAAAAAAAAGTATGTTTGAATGACACTGAGGGGGAATACTGTTACATCCAATGCCGGTTTGCCTGAGGCTGATGCCGCGCAGGTGCTTGTACGCACATACAAATGAATACACACACTCGCATTCAAATGCAGACAGGTGCACACACACGGACACACATCTAAATAGTGCCAAACATGCACTCAAACACACACAGTTGGCCTTGCTGTTTTGATTTTTGTTGTACTTGATGTCTTTCGTTTTTTGCATTGTTGTTGTTTTCTTTTCTTTTTCCTGTTAGTTGTTGGCCATTGCGTGGCTGGCCTTGTGAAGATGCTGGAGGAAACAGGTACAAAAGTATCTATATCCACAGTAAAACAAGTCCTATATCGACATAACCTGAAAGGCCGCTCAGCAAGGAAGAAGCCACTGCTCCAAAACCGCCATAAAAAAGCCAGACTACGGTTTGCAACTGCACAAAGATCATACTTTTTGGAGAAATGTCCTCTGGTCTGATGAAACAAAAATAGAACTGTTTGGCCATAATGTCCATCGTTATGTTTGGAGGAAAAAGAGGGAGGCTTGCAAGTCGAAGAACAACATCCCAACCGTGAAGCACGGGGGTGGCAGCATCATGTTGTGGGGGTGCTTTGCTGCAGGAGGGACTGTTGCACTTCACAAAAGGAAGGAAAATTATGAGGAAGGAAAATGATGTGGATATATTGAAGCATCATCTCAAGACATCAGTCATGAAGTTCAAGCTTGGTCACAAATGGGTCTTCCAAATTGACAATGACCCCAAGCATACTTCCAAAGTTGTGGCAAAATGGCTTAAGGACAACGAAGTCAAGGTATTGGAGTGGCCATCACAAAGCCCTGACCTCAATTCTATAGAACATTTGTGGGCAGAAGTGAAACAGCGTGTGCGAGCAAGGAGGCCCACAAACCTGACTCAGTTACACCAGCTCTGTCAGGAGAAATGGGTCAAAATTCACCAATCTTATTGTGGGAAGTTTGTGGAAGGTTACCCGAAACATTTGACCCAAGTTAAACAATTTAAAGGCAATGCTACCAAATATTAATTGAGTGTATGTAAACTTCTGACCCACTGGGGATGTGAGGAAAGAAATAAAAGCTGAAATTAATTATTCTCTCTACTATTATTCTGACATTTCACATTCTTAAAATAAAGTGGTGATCCTAACTGACCTAAGACAGGACATTTTTACTCTGATTAAATGTCAGGAATTGCGAAAACTGAGTTTAAATGTATTTGGCTAAGGTGAATTCAAACTTCCGACTTCAACTGTGTGTGTGTGTGTATATATATATATATATATTATAGTAAAGTAAATATGCACTGAGTATACACTGAGTATACAAAACATTAAGGACACCTGCATTTTCCCTGACATAGACTGATCTGTTGAATTCAGGTGAAGGCTATGATCCCTTATTCATGTCACTTGTTAAATCCACTTCAATCAGTGTAGATGAAGGGGCGGAGACAGGTTAAAGAAGGATTTTCAAGCCTTGAGACAATTAAGACATAGATTGTGTATCTGTGGGATTCAGCGGGTGAATGGGCAAGATGTAAGATTTAAGTGCCTTTGAACAGGGTATGGTAGTTGGTGCCAGGCGCATCGGTTTGAAGAACTGCAACGCTGCTGGGTTTTTCACACTCAACAGTTTCTCGTGTGTATCAAGAATGGTCCACCACCCAAAGGACATCCAGACAACTTGACACAACTGTGGGAAGCATTGGAGTTAACATAGACCAGCATCCCTGTGGAATGCTTTCAACTCAATATTAGGAAGGTGTTCCTACAGTAATGTTTGGTATACTCAGTGTACAGTAACACAGAGAGATGAATTAGAAAACACTCAAATTAACTCAAACCCTACACCCCAACCAGAGCACTCCATTCTGCCACCTCTGGTCTTTTAGCCCTCCCAAAGTCAGGACTGCTGAGTCCCTGCCCATCTTCCAAAAATGTCTGAAACCCCACCTCTTGAAAAAGTATCTTTGAAGAAAAAAACACTAACAGCCTTGCTTTGTTTGCACTAACACTCGCTTGTGTCTTTTCTTGCCAGCACTGACTTTGCTGAGATCTACTTTTAAAGTGGAAAAAAGCCTACTATGACTGTGATTGTGGTTGTCTCACCTAGCCATTCTAAGATGGATGCACTCTGGACCAGAGCATCTGCTAAATGACTCAAATGTAATGCAAATGATATATCTGCCCATAGGCATATGATTTCATGAAGTGTAACTTCTTACATCAGAGAAGACGCTTCTGATGGGAGGAAAGCTCATGAAATCATTTGGATGAATAAGAAAGTCTGCCTGGCCTAAGCATATAAATTCAGAACCAACCCTCTAATAGGAACCTGGACAGAGATGCATGTCAGCTGAGATCTTGAACTGAACTGCTTTCCAGAAGACATTAGCCTAAAATTGGAGATGGGAGCAGCTAAATAAAGGGACCTGTTTTGTATCAGTGAGCATTGCCAGTTCTCCCAGGGGTCTGGTGGAAGAAACGAGAAGAGGGAGAAGAGTGGTTGATAATATAATCTACATCCCACCCTTCTGAATTTTGGCGGTGCTTTGTAGCCATTAGCCTAGCAGTATCAGCACGTGTTGGGAGGAGCTGGGGTTTGTCTCTATCAGTGAGACAGCGCCCCAGTCGGATTGCTGTGACCGACCGTGTACTGCGCGCTCCTCATCCGCCAGTGTTTTCACACATACGCACACACACAGTCTCTGACACTCACGCGCACTCAGAGTGAAACCGTCTACCGGGACCTGTACGCACGCATAATCTCTCTTGGCTATCGCATCACTTCGCGCATCACTGCGGAGAGGGTAAGGCAGGTAGCGGACCCTTGGCACTGCCACTTGTTTCAACACTCAGCATTCCAGGTAGACTAGTGCGGTACTGTCCGTGACTCTCTTCGGAAAATAAGAGGACTTACCACCGCCAGTCGAAGAGGAGGTACTAGGCTACTACCGTCACAGACTAGCCCCGCGGCTCGGTGAGAGGAAGAACTTTTGTTGTTTTGATTCGTGATTTTCTCACATTCCTTAAACCTTGGAAGTGAAACCTGCTATTTGAGAGAGGATGGGACCGTTACTCGTAATCATCGTCCTCTGCTTGAGCGCCGCTGTCCCGCATCTTGTGAAAGGTGAGTAGAGGAGCGCAATTTTATGGATGGGGATAGTCGAGAGGAAGTAGGCTATGCTTTATGTCTGGGTGGGTTTCTCTATATCCAATGACACCCGCTGAAACAGATTAGGCTATATGTGGCAAGAATTAACATTTATTTCCCATCAAAGTGTCATGTTTTAATACGGGATGTGGCAAAATATTCTAGGCTACTAAATACGCCCTGGTTGTCATGTTATGCAAGAGGTAAACGCAGTAGACATATACAGTGAGTGTTAACTGAGTTATTTTTCATTTTCCAATAGTGTATGGTAGCCTAATTTCTGGAAATAATACCGATATTAAGGAGCATGCACAATAGCTTTGACAGTTATTCAGCAAAGCTTAACGCCCGTTCTGAATCCTCTCGGATCTGAGCGGCTATTCCTCGCGTATCATAACTCTCCTGTAGGCTACTTGGGCACGTTCGTCCACTTAAGTATAATTCCAGCATCCAAACTGTGCACCGGCCATTGGTGAATGGAAAGAGACATCTGTTACAAAACACCAAAAAGCGTTAATGACATTCGGATATTGTCAAACCAGGCCTTCCGTACTGGGTACAAGGTAGGGAAGGATGTATTTTATGTTTGTTGTGATTGACATAGTCTATTTTATTGTGGTGTTGAAAACGCCAGCCATGATGTTGAAGTGCTTGAAGTGGGTAATTGGTATGCAGTTATGCTTTGCTTATTGGTTGTGTGGTGCATTGGCACAGTAGCGTGTCATCAACTATGCCACAAAAGCATACTGAAGTGGAAAAGTCCATATCCACGTTTATAAACACAGTCACTACAGTTATTGTTATTTGTGGTCATTATATTTAATTTGACTTAATTAAATGAGGGGGGGGGTATTTATTTTTTTACAGTACAGAGGGAGGGTAATGTGAAAATAATTTATGAACCACCCCAGTAATTTTTTACAGCAGAATTTTGTTGTTACCAGAATTAAAGGGACAGAAGCTCAGGTTGACCTTTATTGTCATGAATCTTGCCCTGGATGCAGAACAGAGCGATTTCTGCTAAATTGGCCAGCTGCAAAGTCAAAATTGGCCATATTGTACACATTCATGAAAATGTATTTTGAAATGGTTAGCAGTGTGGTTAAGGTTAGGTTTAAAATCAGATTTTATGACTTTGTAGCTGTGCCAGCTAGTGACCAATCTGCAGAGCTGCCTCCAGGGCAAGATGAATTACAATAAATGCCAACCTGAGAAGGAAGCCAGAAAATGACAAATGTCTTCAGCAGATCATAATGTGAAAGCGGATGATGGAACGAGATGTAATCTTGCTTGATAATTTCAGGGAATGTCAAACCGTTGCTTTTACTCCCTATTATAACATTAGTTGCAATGCGAAACCCATATTAGGCTACCCATGACCTCATAAAACATCTCGAAGCGGTAGGCTAGGCTAACTGGGATCTCACTTGAACAGTCTACCACTGAGACTGTTGCGTGTTAAACTCTGCTGTTAATTAACTGAGGATTTGTTGAATGCAAATGAGTCATCAACATTGAGACATTATGATTTAGAAATCAACAGTTATCTTGTGCAATTATGGTGACCATAGAAGACTGCATATCGCATAATGTTTTACATGAGTCCTTTGGCAGCCAATTACCCTCCTTTGATCTGTGCAGCTGTTGTTGAAGAGTGAAATGAGGATAGTGTGTTGACACAGCAGTTAGCCTACTGTAAGTCAGGTCAGAAGATTTGACTTCTGGTGGATAAAAGACTTACTCTCGGTGACACATGGCTACATTTATTAAAGGTGCAATATGTAGAAATCGCCATTTCCTGGTTGCTAAAATTCTAATATTTTGCCTAATTTCAGTTTATGTGACAAAACAAGCAAGTATAGTGTAGAGAATCATTATACTATCTGAACCTCTGTTTCATTGATATTTACATTTGTATAAGCAAATTCATACTTTCTCATCTTTTGGTTGCTAGTCCCAGTCGTTCGATTAGTTTGATATTTGAGGATGCCACCCAGTCGTTTGTTCTTTATGTTCCGTTGTTCTTTATGTTCTGATGCTAGCTAACCAGCTAGCTACGGCTAACACAGTCATGACCTCTGCAGCCAGAATAACAACAAAGTAGCTGTTTTTCTGTTGACATTCATTTGGATACAACCATAACAAAATAATGCCTAATTTTGTCTGGCATAGCTAGAAACGTTTGCCTTCTCGCCAGGACACTCAACACTGTTCATTACGAGTAGATCGCGCTGCATATCAAACACTAGACTAGAAGCTAGCTAAATAGTTTGTTGCTAGCAAACCTGCCAATATGACAAACGAATTCAAAAATATTAGTTGCTGAAAACAGCTAGTCAAACTACAAAACGTGGGAGGATTTGACAGCATAGTGCCAGTTGCGTCATGACTGCAACAGTAGGGACCGTATAAATTCATGTTCATCACTCTCCATGTTAGGTCATCAGTCTCTGCAAAAACAAATCAATGCTAGATAGCTACGTTTTTCCTCATTGGACCTGCGTTTACAATGAATGGTTGTTGGTTTAGCTTTCTGAACCCTTGTAGCAAGTATGGTCTGCATGTGTAGACGCTTGTTGCGTCATGATTGCAAGGTGTCACAATATATTTCCCAACTGTCCCGATATCCTTTCCAACTGCCCCGGTATCTGGTTTTAATGTCTATTCTAAAATGATAGACAATCAGAAACGAGTATTCAACAATGCTGTGGTATATAGTGCATTCTGAAAGAATTCAGACCCCTTGACCTTTGTCACATTTTGTTACGTTACATCCTTATTCTAAAATTGATTAAAATAATTTTTTACCTCATCAATTTAGACACAATACCCATAATGACAAAGTGAAAACTGATTTTTTTAAATGTTTGCAAATGTATAAAACATGTAAAACAGATACCTTCTTTATGTAAGTATTCAGACCCTTTGCTATGAGACTCGGAATAGAGCTCAGGTGCATTCTGTTTCCATTGATCATCCTTGAGATGTTTCTCCAACTTGATTGGACACCTGTGGTAAATTAAATTGATTGGACATGATTTGGGAAGGCTCACACCTGACTACATAAGGTCCCACAGTTGACAGTGCATGTCAGAGCAAAAACCAAGCCATTAGGTCGAAGGAATTGTCCATAGATCTCAGAGACAGAATTGTGTCAAGGCACAGATCTGGGGATGGGTATTCTGCAGCTTTCAAGGTCCCCAAGAACACAGTGTTCTTCATCATTCTTAAATGGAAGAAGTTTGGAACCACCAAGACTCTTCCTAGAGCTGTCCACCTGGCCAAACTGAGCAATCGGGGGAGAAGGGACTTGTTCAGAGAGGTGACCAAGAACCCGATGGTCACTCTGACAGAGCTTTCGTGCCATTGTGGATTGCGCAGATGATTATGGTTCTCGTTCCGTGTGTTAATCATTGTGCGCTTGTGTTATTTATTCAAGGTACTCCTCGCTCTTTTGTTTGGGTTTCATCCCTGTGTTTTGTATGGTGTTTGGTCTTCGTCCCCGTGCCTTTACACGGCACGCCGTAATTTGGGTGTACTAAAAAACCCTATTACGTATTCCTGTGCCTGTCTCCCAACCCTTTATGCCAGCGTGACAGGTATTTTTTGTAGATTGATGAGGGGGGAAACAATTCAAACCATTTTAAAATAAGGCTGTAATGTAACAAAATGTGGAAAAAGTCAAGGGGTCTGAATTCTTTCCAAAGGCACTGTAATGTATTTGAAGCTGTTTGAAGCTGGTGTACAAAGTAAAAAATGCAAAAAGAAAACTTAATTAAGGACGGAAAGCATAGAAATAGCACACATAGAACATATCTACCACTTCTTAGACTTGCTTTCAATGCTTATGACATATAAACATGTTTTTAAGTAATACACATACAAGTAATGAATTACTTCCATCATGTAAACATATTGATATGCAGTGGTGTAAAGTAAAAATACTTTAAAGTACTACTTAAGTCGTTTTTTGGGGTATCTGTACTTTACTTTACTATTTATTTTTTTGACAACTTTTACTTTTACTTCACTACATTTCTAAAGAAAATATTGTACTTTTTACTTCATACATTTTCCCTGACACCAAAAAGTACTCGTTACATTTTGAATGCTTAGCAGGACAGGAAAATGGTCTAATTCAAGCACTTATCAAGAGAACACCTGATCATCCCTACTGCCTATGGCCTGGCTCACTAAACACAAATGCATATTTTGTAAATAATGTCTGAGTGTGCCCCTGGCTATCCATACATTTTAAAAACAAGAAAATGATGTTGTCTGCTTTGCTTAATATAATTAATTTTAAATGATTTATACTTTTACTTTTGATACTTAAGTATATTTGAGCAATTACATTTACTTTTGATACTTAAGTATATTTATAACTGAATACTGTTAGACTTTTACTCAAGTAGTATTTTACTGTCTGACTTTCCCTTTCACTTGAGTAACTTTCTATTAAAGTATCTATACTTTTATGACAATTGGGTACTTTTCCCCCCACTGTTGATATGTCTACTTCTTCTGTGTGTATAAGATGGTTAAATAAAGTGTATTTGCCTATTTTCAAACAGGTGTAGGATCTTAATTTAATCACTCTTTTGTTGTTGAGAAATTTACTGCACCGCAGGAAATGTAGATAAGCTTTGTGATTTACATAAGTTCACTGAAAACCTGTGTTAATTAACACATGGTTATATTAACAGTGTTGAACTTTTAATGTAGTTACATTTTGGCCAGCTAACAGCCTAACCACCGATCAAGCAACATTATGGACTAAACATTAAAATCATGTTGCTGCAGGATTATTTTTGCTGCCACGATAGTGGTCAAATTAAGATCCTACACCTGTAAATGGGTAATGTATTCCTCTGTCTCTAGTTATTTGGCAACACGCTAGTTAGCCTCAGGAGTCAGCCTTGTCAGGCAGGTCTAAGCCTCTCCTGTCGGGCTCTGCCTAGAGCAGCAGTAGTAAGACTGCTGTGGGGCCCTAAGTCTCCCCGTGTCAACTCCCATTGTCAAGACATAATACTCCCTCCCAGTCCCCGCACAATGCACGCACAGCCAAGGTACATTGGGTCTATTTTGTTTCAAGGCTCAGTCACTTCAACATATATCCAGAGCGAGGTCTTCAATTAATCATTCATCTTTTATTCCTGAAAATGTAGTGGGATTTCGTCCATCTGTTTGTGGCTTTAAGCTCATCCAGGGATAATGGTGTACTGGGTAGGGGTTGGGGGGTTGGGAGTGGGGGGAGTTGATTTCCCACAATGATATCCCCTTCACAAACTCTGAGGGGATAATTTCTACAAATATGTGGTCATAACGGTTGTTCCAGCTGGTATTACATCACATGTTCAGTTAGATGAGAGTCAGTATGAGCAAGTAAACTTTGTTAGCAGCAGTAAAATCTTTTAGCAGCAGTAAATTCATATTTTTAACTGGAGCTAAGAGGACAGTGGGTGGTCCACAAGGCTTACTGCAGGAAAAAACAGCCACAGAGCCGATCACAAATCAATCACATCTCCCCTGAATTCTCACACAATGATCCCTACTTCAAGTGTCTAATCCCACTCGAGAATTTGCTCCAATTGGATTTTAGTGTCTCAAATCCTCTGAAGCAATATTTTCCCAGTTATATTCTCCCCCTCACCCCTCTGTATTGCCAAAGGTAGCAGGTGTCTGTGGAGACACTCCATTGAGTGTTTGAGAGTGTCAAGGGGCAGCTCTGTCTGCGGTAACATATGGTTTGGTTCCCAAGGCTGATTCTCACCTATTGTCCGCGCACTTGCCTGGGTACACCACATGACTAAGGGCAGTGGTGTGAAGTATTAAGTAAAAATACTTGAAGTCGTTTTTTGGGGGTATCTATACTTTACTTTGCCATTTATATTTTTGACAACTTTTACTTTAACTACACTATATTCTTAAAAAGAAAAGAACCCAAAAGTACTCGTTACATTTTGAATGCTTAGCAGGACAGGAAAATGGTCCAATTCACACAATTATCAAGAGAACGTCCCCGGTCATCGCTACTGCCTCTGATCTGGAGGACTCGCTAAACACAAATGCTTCATTTGAAAATGATGTCTGCGTGTTGTAGTGGCTAACCGTAACAAAAATATATATAAATACAATTGTGCCATCTGGCTTGATTAATATTAGCAATTTGAAATTATTTATACTTAAGTATATTTAAAACCAAATACTTTTAGACTTTAACTCACTTTTAGACTTCTACTCAAGTAGTATTTTACTGCGTGACTTTCACTTCTGTTAAGGTATCTTTACTTTCACTCAAGTATGACAATTGGGTACTTTTTTCACCATTGACACACACACCACTTTCAGAAGTGACACCTCTTTCTATGGAACCACAAGAGATGTAAGCTAAGTGTAACCTTAATTCTGACAAGCTTTATTGTCTCTATGTCATGACAAGATTATGAAGCTTTCTCCATTATTCCCATCCCTACGTATGTGACCTGTCATAGCTTTGTGGCTAGTGCACTATTCTCAAAACCTTCTAGATGTATTGTATTTTAGAGCAGACTTCGCTGTTCTTCATTTTTTATCATAATTGCAGTAGGATATCCAAAACCTAAAATCAGTGTAGAAACAAATTACTGATATTAGTGCAAGACGGTTTGTGATAATTCTTAAGAACAACAGACAATGCCTTATATTTTTAATATGCAGTGTCTTAAACGACTAAAATATAATTTATATCGCTGAACTGGTTAGCTTTGAATTTGATGATTTGTAGTCGACTGAAACTGATTCCCTCAAAGGAAATATGAAAATGCGAACCCCACAATAAAATAGGTTTTGGTTTACGTTACTAAGCAGCATGTTAGTAAAACATGTGAGTCCTAAATGCATGCAGATGATAGCTATCTATCTGAACGGCCATTCTATACATCCCCCATTCCTCATCTGAAGGTTATGGCTTATGTTAAGGTCACTTTTAATAATGTAGCCTTGCAATCTACCATATTGCCCTTCACTCTCCCTGTAAATGGCATGGTCTTCAATCAATGGAGAGTGGTTAAACTCTGAGATCATCAGTCGCGATAACTGTGAAAATCCTGGTTGCTCATTGGACGACAATCCAAGCAAATGGAAATGCAACACATAGACACAGGGGTGAAACAGGAGTGATTATTTTCATAATGCCCTCTACTCTTGATGAAGTGTCATAGGCCAGACTCATTGTTCTCTTTTATTCCTTACGTGGCTTTGTCAGTGCAGATGCTGTTTAGTAATAATAATATTTGGAGGGGAGTTCATTTTTCTCCTGTGTTGATAGGCTAATGGCTATGGTAGTATGTGTGTTTACTGTGAACTTGTATGTGTTGTACTAATCGGCTCTCACGCCTGAGTTATTGGGAGAGCATTAGGTGGTAAAATAATATTGTTAAATGTGCTAGGGTTTAAAGGTTACTCTGTCTAGGTCATAGGGAGTGGCTTTGTAGTAAAAATTCAGTTGAAACTGAAACTAAAATAAATGTTGAGACTATAATACAAAGACCAAATCAGAGACCACTAGATGTCCTAAGATTTCCAGCACGTTTAAGAATTAGAATAACAGAGAGGCTTTAGGACTGTTAGTGAGATTAAAGTTGGACAGGCACTGTAAGGAGAGAAATGATGCAGAGAGCTTTGGATGAGATTTATATTTTATCTGTTTACAAGAAACCTGAGCCAGATGTTTTCTATAATGAAGCGCAGGCCCTTTAATGTCTATTTAACGTCTATTAGGGTCACATATGATTGTTTTTGAGTTTTTCAGGGCAAGACCTTAATCACATTTTATCACTGATTGGGTCAAGCAGTGTTCCGTGTACAGAGGCCAATTATCAGCAACCATCACTCTTGTGTTCCAATGGCCAATAGCAAATCCAAGTGTATCATTTTAAAAGGCTAATTGATCATTAGAAAACCCTTTTGCAATTATGTTAGCACAGCTGAAAACTGCTGTTCTGATTAAAGAAGGAATACAACTGGCCTTCTTTAGACTAGTTGAGTATCTGGAGCATCATCATTTGTGGGTTCGATTACAGGTTCAAAATGGCCAGAAACAAATAACTTTCTTCTGAAACTCAACTCGTCAGTCTATTCTTCTTCTGAGAAATGAAGGCTATTCCAATGCGAGAAATTGCCAAGAAACTGAAGATTTTGTACAACGCTGTGTACTACTCTCTTCACAGAACAGCGCAAACTGGTTCTAACCAGAATAGAAAGAGGAGTGGGAGGCCCTGGTGCACAACTGAGCAAGAGGACAAGTACATTAGTGTCTAGTTTCAGAAACAGATGCCTCACAAGTCCTCAAATGACAGCTTTATTAAATAGTACCTGTAAAACTCAATGTCTCAATGTCAACAGAGAAGAGGCGACTCCGGGATGCTGGCCTTCTAGGCAGAGTTCTTCTGTCCAGTGTCTGTGTTCTTTTGCCTATCTTAATCTTTTCTTTTTATTGGCCAGTCTGAGATATGGCTTTTTCTTTGCAACTCTGCCTAGAAGGCCAGCATCGGGCTTGTAATTAAGCATGTAATTAAGCATTTCACTGTAAGGTGACATGTTGTATTCGGTACACGTGACAAATAAACTTTGATTTGATTTGAAGATGTGTCCTACCTCCAATGATATAGTAGTAGTAGTAGTAGTAGTACACTGAGGTTAAGTTACCTTTAGTCAAAATATGATTGCAGGTTAATAGAATATAGCTCTACTTTGCTCTGATAAAATCTCTCCGTGAGAGAATGGAACACCACTGCATTTTCAATAAGCCCGATCTTCTTATTCTGGATCAAATGGGAGGTGGCTTAAGATCTTACCTCCGACATACCCCAGGAGATAGGGGAGGCTCATTTTAATTCTGGAAGGGTACACTCCAAATCATGGACTTCCTTACACCTTTTTGTTCTCTTGCAGGATGAATATGTACTTGGATTCAAGTACAAAATGGAACAATGCTAACTGTGCAGGAAAAAAATAAATAACGTAAAGGCACAGTAATGCGAACTGTATTTAACTCTCTCTCCTCAGAGTAATAATGTTTAATAATTTAACTCTCTCAGAGTAATACTGTTTTTATTTACTTTAACTGTAAACGGCAGGTTTGATTAAACAGGGACCTTAGTTTCTCTAAGGCTTTGGGTCTAACTTTAACCTGCAGAGGTGAGCTCTATGCTTAATATACAGTATTGTAGTTATCAAGCCAGCATTTCTGAGTCATGTCTCTCTCTCTCTCTCTCTCTCTCTCTCTCTCTCTCTCTCTCTCTCTCTCTCTCTCTCTCTCTCTCTCTCTCTCTCTCTCTCTCTCTCTCTCTCTCTCTCTCTCTCTCTCTCTCTATCCTCACTTCTTCTCTTTCTCTCTCCTTATCTCTCCTTCTCTATCCTCACTTCTTCTCTTTCTCTCTCCCTATCTCTCCCTCTCTCTCTCTCTCTCTCTCTCTCTCTCTCTCTCTCTCTCTCTCTCTCTCTCTCTCTCTCTCTCTCTCTCTCTCTCTCTCTCTCTCTCTCTCTCTCTCTCTCTCTCTCTCTCTCTCTCTTTCTCTCTCTCTCTCTTTCTCTCTTTGTCTCTCCCTCTCTCTGTCTCACTGTCTCTCTCTCTTTTTCTTTCTCGCTCTCTCTCCCATACTCTGTGCTTCTATCCCTCTCTCTCTTAGTCAGCACTCCCAGCGTGATGTTGTTAGGCACGTTAACTGCATTAGGCACATGCAATATCCCAAGATTTGTCTGTGGATTTCATCCGATTCTCAGACTCATCAGCTCTCCCAGAGTTCACAGCATTTTCCCTGCTCTGTTAACTTTTATTTAATTGAATGTGCCAGATCCTGTGTGTGTGTGTGAGTTTTTGCATCTGTGTATGTGTGCGTGCTTATCCATCATTTTGATAGTGTGGGTGTGTGCAGTTATGCATCTGTTAATTTGTGTGTGTACAGTACAAGTGTGTGTGTGTGTGTGTGTGTGTGTGTGTGTGTGTGTGTGTGTGTGTGTGTGTGTGTGTGTGTGTGTGTGTGTGTGTGTGTGTGTGTGTGTGTGTGTGTGTGTGTGTGTGTGTGTGTGTGTGTGTGTGTGTGTGTGTTTGTGAATATTAACTTTATGGGCTGCTCGCATATGTTTTTAACTCTGATACTTTGAGAGCTAACCCAGAAATGTCATCGCTAAAATAAAGAGTTATTCCACGAAGGGTTCCTCTTGTGTTTTGCTCAGACACTGACTGTAGAGCCAAAAGCTTCAGTCATCCCACCACTCAACCAGCATGTCAACACACTGATATGTTTCACCATACAGCCTAATATAGACGAATAGCCTCTTCACTATAGGTACTGTGTATGGTAGTCTTTTCTTTGGTGTTATCAAGAAGGATCCCACCTTTGGGATATGATGACTGTTGGAATAATATTGTTGTGTATGAGTACGTGAGCCAGTGTGTGTCATAAGAGTAGCTCAGACAAGGCAAGAGAGACAAATGGGATTTATTATTTGGGGTTATTTGGGGCGAAAGATGATCCTTGAAAAAATATCTAGTGAGAACGGAGGTACGATTTAGTTATGTGAAATATCTCCAGTGCAGCTGTTTTAGATTACCCTTGGGGTGTTGGCACAGACAGAGACCAGCTCAAACAATGTGTGGAAGGTATCTGCATGTGTACATTGCCGTTGCGCTGCAGTCCCTCACTCTCCAACCTAAAGAACATCAACACCAGATGATGGGAGAGGTTAGGGTCGGTGAAGGCGGATGTTTAGTGGGAAAATGCTTGTTCCTTCGGCTCTGGAGGCAGAGCATTGATCTAATAATTGATTCTTGAAGAACATAACTTAGAAATGCCCCATAAGCCTTGTTCAACTGTCTTATCCAATCAGAACTCAAAATATAGGCTTGTTTTTTAAACAAAGTAAATGTAAACATACACTACGTAGCCCACCAGAGTCAACTGATGCACCGGTGTGTCAATCTAAGTTACATAATAAAAAAATCCCCATCAAAATCCGTCAGTTTAAGCTAGAGATATCCATTTTTTTGTGTCGAATGTGTTTCAATCCACTGCATCCGCCAGTGTCGCACTTCCTCATCTGCAGTGAAAGGTGGCAGAGCTAGAGCGGTGTTTGTCAGACCGTGAGACATCTTGAAAATGGGTCTTCTCATGTCAATGTCTGCAGCGTCCGAACGGTCTGACCTACAAACTATTATGACCACTATGGAAAGGGGAGACTCAAGAACACGACGGTGTTCTCCTTTTTGCTACGACCCCCACAAGTGTCAGGATATCAAGAAGCTGATTAAACAGCATGATAATTACACAGGTGCACCTTATGCTGGGGACAATAAAAGGCCACTCTAAAAGGTGAAGTTTTGTCACACAACACAATGCCACAGATAGTTCAAGTTTTGAGGGAGCGTGCAATTGGCATGCTGACTGCAGGAATGTCCACCAGAGCTGTTGCCAGAGAATTTGTTAATTTCAATATCATAAGCCGCCTCAAGTTGTTTTCGAAAATTTGGAAGTATGACCAACCTGCCTCACAACCGCAGACCACGTGAATGGCGTCGTGTGGGCGAGCGGTTTGCGATGTCAACGTTGTGAACAGTGTCTCATGATGGCGGTGGGGTTATGGTATGTGCAGGCATAAACTACGGACAACGAACACAATTGCATTTTATCGATGGCAATTTGAATTTACAAAAATACAGTGATGAGATCCTGAGGCCTATTGTGAGTCCCATTTTTTTTAAGGTATCTGTAACCAACAGATGCAAATCATGTGAAATCCATAGATTAGGGCCTAATGAATTTATTTCAATTGACTGATTTCCTCATATGAACTGTAACTCAGTAAAATCAATAAAATTGTTGCATGTTGTGTTTATGTTTTTGTTCAGTATACAGTGGGGAGAACAAGTATAAAATGCAAATTAATGACTTAAAAATCATACAATGTGATTTTCTGGATTTTTGTTTTAGATTCCGTCTCTCACAGTTGAAGTGTACCTATGATAAAAATTACAGACCTCTACATGCTTTGTAAGTAGGAAAACCTGCAAAATCGGCAGTGTATCAAATACTTGTTCTCCCCACTGTATATGCATTTCCTAAGTTTTCGTTTTTTATATGTCCTAGATTTAGGACTTTCCATCTAGGAACTGAATATACATTCCTACATTCCGCCTCACCCAATGTGGTACGGACCTGCTATTTTTTTATACTTTAGAACCGTAACCCCAATCAGAAGCTAGCCAGATAACTAGCTACTAGCTAGTAGTCAGTTAGCCACTGCTGCGGTCTTCGCCCTTAACTCGGACACAGCCAGCTTCAATACCGGGCCAATACCTGCCAGTCTGCAAGCGCGATATCAACCCAGAGCATATAGGACTGCTTTTTCTCTACCACATCACCGGATTCCTGACGCAAGCTCTGGACAATTACACCGTATTATCACAGCTAGCTAGCTGCAACCGAGTGGCTACTACTGGCTAACACCTCTGTCCCGAAGCAAGCACCAGTTAGCCTTGAGCTAGCCTCGAGCTAGGCCCATCTGCCGGCTAGCCGAAGAGGTCTACCAGCGAATTCTTGGGCTACAATACCTCTTTTGCCAATTGGACTGGACCTTTTTTTGCCGACACAGAGCCCTGCCAATCCATCACAACTGGTCTAAATCAGCTACAAGCTAATTTAGCCATTTTTTTGCCGCTGCTAGTAGCTTTTACCTTCTGCACAGACACCAGCCCTGTTATTAGCCTGGATATTACTCACCAATTTACCAGCATCGGACTGTCTCTCGACAACAACGCCGGATTCCTGCCGTAATCCCTGAGCCACTACTTCTGATCCTCACAGCTAGCTTGCAGCTAGCGCAGTTAGCGCCACTGCCACGAAGCTAGCACCAGTTAGCAAACACAATTCTACAATTCACAACCTCTCTTTCGCCATTCGGCTTGGATTCTCTGTCGACACGACCACGTCTGAGCAGACCCCCTCCGTCTGAGCAGACCACCCCCGGGCTACTAACTTTAAACGCCGCGTGCTAGCTTAGTGGAGGCCTCCCTGCTCCATCTACGGCTGCCCCCTGGACACTATGATCACTTGGCTACATAGCTGATGCATGCTTGACTGTCCATTAATTCACGGTACTCCATTCTGTTTATTTGTGTTTTATCTGTCGGCTCTGTGCTTTAACTCAGGATCTGTGTGTAGTTAATCCGACCCTCTCTGCCTAGTCGTCGCCATTTTTACCTGTTGTTGCTGTGTTAGACTAGCACCCTGTTATTGCTGCTGTTATCTTACCTGTTGTTTTAGCTAGCTCTCCCAATCAAGACCTGCAATCACTTTATGCCTTATTGTATGTCTCTCTCAAATATCAATATGCCTTGCATACTGTTGTTCAGGCTAGTTTTCATTATCATTGTTTTGGTTTTCAATGGACCCTGTAGTTCCACTCTCCGTACCTCTGATACCCCCTTTGTCCCACCCCCCACACATGCGGTGACCTCACCCATTGAGACCAGCATGTCCAGAGATACAACCTCTCTTATCATCACCCAGTGCCTGGGCTTGCCTCCGCTGTACCCGCGCCCCTCCATACCCCTGTCTGCACATTATGCCCAGAATCTATTCTACCACGCCCATAAATCTGCTCCTTTTATTCTTTGTCCCCAACGCTCTAGGCGACCAGTTTTGATAGCCTTTAGCCGCACCCTCATCCTACTACTCCTCTGTTCCTCGGGTGATGTGGAGGTAAACCCAGGCCCTGCATGTCCCCAGTCACCCTCATTTGTTGACTTCTGTGATCGAAAAAGCCTTGGCCTCATGCATGTCAACATCAGAAGCCTCCTCCCTAAGTTTGCCTTACTCACCGCTTTAGCACACTCTGCCAATCCTGATGTCCTTGCCGTGTCCGAATCCTGGCTTAGGAAGGCCACCAAAAATTCTGAGATTTCCATACCCAACTATAACACTTTCCGTCAAGATAGAACTGCCAAAGGGGGAGGAGTTGCAATCTACTGCAGAGATAGCCTGCAAAGTTCTGTCATACTTTCCAGGTCTATGCCCAAACAGTTCGAACTTCTAATTTTAAAAATTAATCTCTCCAGAAATAAGTCTCTCACTGTTGCCGCCTGCTACCGACCCCCCTCAGCTCCCAGCTGTGCCCTGGACACCATCTGTGAATTGATCGCTCCCCATCTAGCTTCAGAGTTTGTTCTGTTAGGTGACCTAAACTGGGATATGCTTAACACCCCGGCAGTCCTACAATCCAAGCTTGATGCCCTCAATCTCACACAAATCATCAAGGAACCCACCAGGTACAACCCTAAATCCGTAAACATGGGCACCCTAATAGACATTATCCTGACCAACCTGCCCTCCAAATACACCTCTGCTGTCTTCAATCAAGATCTCAGCGATCACTGCCTCATTGCCTGTATCCGCCACGGGTCCGCGGTCAAACGACCACCCCTCATCACTGTCAAACGCTCCCTAAAACACTTCTGCGAGCAGGCCTTTCTAATCGACCTGGCCCGGGTACCCTGGAAGGATATTGACCTCATCCCGTCAGTTGAGGATGCCTGGTCATTCTTTAAATGTTACTTCCTCACCATATTAGACAAGCATGCTCCGTTCAAAAAATGCAGAACCAAGAACAGATATAGCCCTTGGTTCACTCCAGACCTGACTGCCCTCGACCAGCACAAAAACATCCTGTGGCGAACTGCAATAGCATCGAAGAGCCCCCGCGATATGCAACTGTTCAGGGAAGTCAGGAACCAATACACGCAGTCAGTCAGGAAAGCAAAGGCCAGCTTTTTCAAGCAGAAATTCGCATCCTGTAGCTCTAACTCCAAAAAGTTCTGGGATACTGTAAAGTCCATGGAGAACAAGAGCACCTCCTCCCAGCTGCCCACTGCACTGAGGCTAGGTAACACGGTCACCACCGATAAATCCGTGATAATCGAATACTTCAACAAGCATTTCTCAATGGCTGGCCATGCCTTCCTCCTGGCGACTCCAACCTTGGCCAACAGCCCCGCCCCCCCCGCTGCTACTCGCCCAAGCCTCCCCAGCCTCTCCTTTACCCAAATCCAGATAGCAGATGTTCTGAAAGACCTGGAAAACCTGGACCCATACAAATCAGCTGGGCTTGACAATCTGGACCCCCTATTTCTGAAACTGTCCGCCGCCATTGTCGCACCCCCTATTACCAGCCTGTTCAACCTCTCCTTCGTATCATCTGAGATCCCCAAGGATTGGAAAGCTGCCGCGGTCATCCCCCTCTTCAAAGGGGGAGACACCCTGGACCCAAACTGTTACAGACCTATATCCATCCTGCCCTGCCTATCTAAGGTCTTCGAAAGCCAAGTCAACAAACAGATCACTGACCATCTCGAATCCCACCGTACCTTCTCCGCTGTGCAATCCGGTTTCCGAGCCGGTCACGGGTGCACCTCAGCCACGCTCAAGGTACTAAACGATATCATAACCGCCATCGATAAAAGACATTACTGTGCAGCCGTCTTCATCGACCTGGCAAAGGCTTTCGACTCTGTCAATCACCATATTCTTATCGGCAGACTCAGTAGCCTCGGTTTTTCTAATGACTGCCTTGCCTGGTTCACCAACTACTTTGCAGACAGAGTTCAGTGTGTCAAATCGGAGGGCATGTTGTCCGGTCCTCTGGCAGTCTCTATGGGGGTACCACAGGGTTCAATTCTCGGGCCGACTCTTTTCTCTGTATACATCAATGATGTTGCTCTTGCTGCGGGCGATTCCCTGATCCACCTCTACGCAGACGACACCATTCTATATACTTCCGGCCCTTCCTTGGACACTGTGCTATCTAACCTCCAAACGAGCTTCAATGCCATACAACACTCCTTCCGTGGCCTCCAACTGCTCTTAAACGCTAGTAAAACCAAATGCATGCTTTTCAACCGTTCGCTGCCTGCACCCGCACGCCCGACTAGCATCACCACCCTGGACGGTTCCGACCTAGAATATGTGGACATCTATAAGTACCTAGGTGTCTGGCTAGACTGCAAACTCTCCTTCCAGACTCATATCAAACATCTCCAATCCAAAATCAAATCAAGAATCGGCTTTCTATTCCGCAACAAAGCCTCCTTCACTCACGCCGCCAAACTTACCCTAGTAAAACTGACTATCCTACCGATCCTCGACTTCGGCGATGTCATCTACAAAATAGCTTCCAACACTCTACTCAGCAAACTGGATGCAGTTTATCACAGTGCCATTCGTTTTGTTACGAAAGCACCTTATACGACCCACCACTGCGACCTGTATGCCCTAGTCGGCTGGCCCTCGCTACATGTTCGTCGTCAGACCCACTGGCTCCAGGTCATCTACAAGGCTATGCTAGGTAAAGTGCCGCCTTATCTCAGTTCACTGGTCACGATGGCTACACCCACCCGCAGCACGCGCTCCAGCAGGTGTATCTCACTGATCATCCCTAAAGCTAAAACCTCATTTGGACGCCTTTCCTTCCAGTTCTCTGCTGCCTGCGACTGGAACGAATTGCAAAAATCTCTGAAGTTGGAGACTTTTATCTCCCTCAACAACTTTAAAAATCTGCTATCCGAGCAGCTAACCGATCGCTGCAGCTGTACATAGTCCATCTGTAAACTACCCACCCAATTTACCTACCTCACCCCCCATACTGCTTTTATTTATTTACTTTTCTGCTCTTTTGCACACCAGTATCTCTTCTTGCACATGATCATCTGATGATTTATCACTCCAGTGTTAATCTGCTAAATTGTAATTATTCGATTTATTGCCTACCTCATGCCTTTTGCACACATTGTATATAGATTCTCTTTTTTTCTACCATGTTATTGACTTGTTTATTGTTTACTCCATGTGTAACTCTGTGTTGTCTGTTCACACTGCTATGCTTTATCTTGGCCAGGTCGCAGTTGCAAATGAGAACTTGTTCTCAACTAGCCTACCTGGTTAAATAAAGGTGAAATAAAAAAAAATTAAAAATTGTCTTAGACTAAAGAATTAAAACTATCATTTTGATATCATGGATGGTCAGTCCTTGCATCCATAGCTCTGTCTATGAATTTGAGTGGTTACCTTTTTCCAGCCACATCCCTCAGCGTTTTACCCACACAGGGGTGGGGAGACACTTTAAATTCAGAAGGGAGTTTGGATTTGAGGAATGAGATTTTCTCTCCTCTGAGGTTTTTTCCTTTGAAACATTTCCCTGCTGCTTAGAAGGCACCTGGTCTCCCTTTAGAGTGTGGTCAATGTCTCATCCCTCTCTCCTATGATTTAGACCAGGGGTTCCCATCTCCGGACCTACAGTACCCCAAAATATGTGTTGTAACCCCAGACAAAACACCTGATTCAACTTGTCAATGGCTTGATGATTAGTTGACAAGTAGAATCAGGGGTGCTTGTCCGGAGCCACAACACAAATATGTACTGTTAGGGATACTCGTGGACCGTAGTTGGGAAACACTGATTGTAGAAACTGGTTTTCAAATGTCATGTTGTCTTTTATTGTAAAGGTCTTCTATGTAGATTATATTATGCCTAACACCGCACATAAATGTTGGAACATTTTGAAAGTGGAATGTGCATAGAATGTGGAATAGCTTAGGGCTGTGGTCTGCCAGGTGTGTGTGTGCGTGTGTGTGTGTGTGTGTGTCTCTCGAAATTTGCATCTAGTGATGAATGGACAAAGCTATTTTTCAAGTGAACAACCATTCCATTGAGTGTATCTGTGTCTTACTGTGTTGTTTTACTTAAATACCTTTCTTATGTTATGTAGTGGGGGAGTGGAATCGAAAGAATGGGGAAAAACTACACATACTTACCCCCCTTTGTTTGTTTGCATGGCATATTAAAATAACATGAACCAAGCTATTTCTTGTCTATTTGAAATGGTTATATTCTGGATACATTTTCAGTTACAGTTTTCAGTTGTATTACTGACTCAGATATTATGTGGATTTAATGTCTGATACTATCTAAACATGCCAAAGGCTGTGGTGGGTTGTGTCCAGACATTAGCTAACCGCTAACCACACCAGACATTCCTCAGATTTTAAAGTGTTGGTCATAGTAAGTAAGCTTGCACAATCTGCCTGTTTTGTAACTGCACGGGGACTTTTATTAGACCAGGAGACTTAGCTAACATTTATTTTATGATGGCACAATACGTTTGCAGAACTTCTTCCCAGTTGCAGCGAAAGGCGATAGGTTGATGTCACTGTATCTTTAGCGCCCTTGCTACCCTTTAGTTTGCACCTCCAGTCCCCAAGGCAGCCTGTGTACAGGGCTTGAGCAGCCATGTTGATTTGTTCATATTGGCCCCCTTGCAGGGAGGACATTGTTGATCTGGGCTGGCAGGATGCCAGGGTTAATCAGGGATAGTTGTCTGTACACACTGGGCATCCTCACCATAGCTGAAGGCCCCAAGCTGCTGGCCAGACCAGCATGTAATCCATGGGTCAGGATGTGGCGGTTCAGCAGGTTATTTAATGAGAACGTATGCCCTTTTATCCCCCTGAGATTGTAATCAAAATGTACATTTTTAGGTTGATGTACCATACAACACCATAAATATTGAGCACAAAAATGTCACACCAAAAGCAAAACTATGCACCAAAGCAGTGAGGCGCTTGGATCTTAATGTTATCACTCCTTTGTTGCTGAGAATATTCCTGCTCATCAGGAAATGCAAACGTGTAGTGCATTTGAGTTTTAAAATGGCTTCTAAAGTTTGTAATTTCCACTACAAAAATGTTCATTAATTATAATCCATATATTAATTCACATTTCCTGTTGCTGCATGATTATTTTCCTGCTGTAGCAAACTGGCTCTAATTAAGATCCTACATCTGTATGAAGGAATTTAATATGACAAAGAAAGATTTGTTACCTGTATCACCATATGAGGTTGCTTAAAATCTCCCAAGTTTCCTGACACCCCTAGATCCAGTATTCACAACCCAATCAAGGATGCATCTGTAAAAACAGACAACAATAATGTCTGTAATTGACAATTAGATATTGTAGATCCATTTATTCCATTATTGCTATCTGACCAACAAAAGTGTAATTTGGAAGTCGGACGTCGGACGGGGTGAGAGACCCCTACAGGGTAATTCTTCTGTTGGCTGTCAGTGTTGTTTTATCTGTTGTGAACATGGTAACTGTTCCTCACACTCCCTCCACTGAGTAACAGCCTCTTTAATCAGTGCTATGGTGCCCACCCTCAACATGTTAATGTAACAATGGAGTAATGGTGTGTTTAATAGGACGACGACCATGCAGGTTGGATTCCAACATGTGATGTTAACTTGATCTGTGAGAACAGTCAGATTTCATAGCAGGCCATTTGATGCATTTATGGCCCCGTCTGTCTGTCTGTCTGTCTGTCTGTCTGTCTGTCTGTCTGTCTGTCTGTCTGTCTGTCTGTCTGTTTTGTCTGTCTGTCTCTGCCTGTCTGTCTCTGCCTGTCTGTCTCTGCCTGTCTGTCTCTGCCTGTCTGTCTGTCTGTCTGTCTGTCTGTCTGTCTGTCTGTCTGTCTGTCTGTCTGTCTGTCTGTCTGTTTGCTGTTCTGTCTGTCTGTCTATGTCTGTCTGTCTGTTTGCTGTTCTGTCTGTCTATGTCTGTCTGTCTGTCTGTTTGCTGTTCTGTCTGTCTGTCTGTTTGCCGTTCTGTCTGTCTGTCTATGTCTGTCTGTCTGTCTGTTTGCTGTGCTGTCTGTCTGTCTGTTTGCTGTTCTGTCTGTCTGTCTCTGCCTGTCTGTCTGCAGGTCTGCCTCTGCCTGTCTGTCTTTCTCTGTCTGTCTGTCTGTCTGTCTGTCTGTCTGTCTGTCTGTCTGTCTGTCTGTGTCTGTTTGCTGTTCTGTCTGTCTGTATTTCTGTCTGTCTGTCTGTCTGTCTGTCTGTTTGCTGTTCTGTCTATGTATGTCTGTCTGTCTGTCTGTTTGCTGTTCTGTCTGCCTGTCTGTTTGCTGTTCTGTCTGTCTGTCTGTCTGTCTGTCTGTCTGTCTGTCTGTTTGCTGTTCTATCTGTCTGCCGTTCTGTCTGTCTATGTCTGTCTGTCTGTTTGCTGTTCTGTCTGTTTCTGTCTGTTTGCTGGTCTGTCTGTCTGTCTGTCTGTCTGTCTGTCTGTCTGTCTGTCTGTCTGTCTGTCTGTTTGCTGTTTTGTCTGTCTGTCTGCCTCTGTCTGTCTGTCTCTGCCTGTCTGTCTGCAGGTATGTCTCTGTCTGTCTGTCTGTCTGTCTGTTCTGTTCTGTCTGTCTGTCTGTCTGTCTCTGTCTGTTTGCTGTTCTGTCTGTCTGTCTGTCTGTCTGTCTGTCTGTCTGTCTGTCTGTCTGTCTGTCTGTCTGTCTGTCTGTCTGTCTGTCTGTTTGCTGTTCTGTCTATGTCTGTCTGTCTGTCTGTCTGTCTGTTTGCTGTTCTGTCTGTTTGCTGTTCTGTCTGTCCGTCTGTCTGTCTGTCTGTTTGCTGTTCTGTCTGTCTGTCTGTTTGCTGTTCTGTCTGTCTGTCTGTCTATGTCTGTCTGTCTGTCTCCCTATCTGTTTGCTGGTCTGTCTGTCTGTGTCTCCGTCAGTCTCTCTGCCTGTTTGCTGTTCTGTCTGTCTGTCTGTTTGCTGTTCTGTCTGTCTGTCTGTTTGCTTTTCTGTCTGTCTGTCTGTTTGCTTTTCTGTCTGTCTGTCTGTTTGCTGTTCTGTTTGTATGTCTGTTTGCTGTTCTGTATGTCTTTCTGTTTGCTGTTCTGTCTGTCTGTCTTTCTTTCTCCATTTTCTCCTCTCCTCTCCTCGTTTTCTCACTGATCCTCCTTTGTTGCTGGGAGTGCTGGCCTATTCTAACCCCAGAAATTCATCCTCATAAAATGAATATGATTCCTTTGTAGATGGAGGCATCTCTGCTAGTGTGATTAATATCAGCTGGGTCGGAGGAGATGGGCGTGGTGGAAATTTAAACCCCCAATTTAGCATTCCTCTGATAAGAATATTAAATGTCCCAGTGTACAAATATGGCAATTAACTCTCCACACCAAATCGCAGACCTCAGTGGAACAAAACAGAGTTAAGAGTATTATATTTGAGTTTGAAACTAATGAGTTATATGTATAGTGTGTCTACCACTGGGGGATGTCTCTAATGGTATTTTGCAATAAATGACCCCTGAGACAATTGCAAAACCTCTGTAAAAAGGGTGCAGTTATGTCGGCATCAAAAGGCTTTTCTATCAAAGCCCCTCGATTGAAAACTATCCTTATTGTTGTTTCTATTCACTACATTCTGTCAGTCTCTATAGACAATCATCCCATTTCAAACGTGGAATAAATGTAAAACTCCTCTGGGCAAATCAATAGGCTTTTTGAGGAGGCTGTTCACTGTATTCTTCATCAGTTTTTGAGGAATATTCACCAGCATCTTCCCTGTTATCTGTTCCTGCTGTAAGCGTTCTCTTCACACACTCAGGCCTTGGAGGCTAAGACTGATCACACATGTTCACAGAGCTCTAATTATGCCACATCAGTTCCTAATGTATTCTTTGGTAGAACACTGCGGCTTGCATCCTGATTCGGTTTGATCTCAGGAACAAAACACTTTGATATGGTAGGCCTGCTCCCTTGTGTGATTTGTGTGTCTTTGTTTGCGAGCATATGGTAAGATTGTGTGTGTACTGAATACAGTAGTATATATTTTATTTATTTGAGTTGTGAAAATTGCTTTATACTCGCCATATGTTGATAAAGACCTGTCGGTTTCTGATAAGATTTCAACAACCATGCACATTTCAAACCGAGTGTAGAAAATAACTTCTGATGTTGAAGGGTAAAGCTCAGTACCACGAGACCTGCTGAGCTGGAGCCACAACCAATAACCAGTACCCAGGAGTAACCAGGAGTAACCAGGAATGACCAGGAGTGACCAGGAGTGATCGGGAGTAACCAGGAGTGACCAGGATTGACCAGGATTGACCAGGATTGACCAGGAGTAACCAGGAGTGACCAGGAGTAACCAGGATTGACCAGGAGTAACCAGGAGTGACCAGGAGTAACCAGGAGTAACCAGGAGTGACCAGGATTGACCAGGAGTAACCAGGAGTGACCAGGATTGACCAGGAGTGACCAGGAGTGACCAGGAGTAACCAGGAGTAACCAGGAGTAACCAGGAGTGAGAGTTAAAGTGCAAAAGGGTGTTGGTTAAGATGGTACAGGTTTGTATGCATCGGTGCTAATATGGAAAGCCTGTATTTGTACGTAGTTGTTCCAAAGACAGGAAAGAGGTATCTGCTATTAGGTTTTTTACCATTGATCATCTCTTTCTAATGAGACATCTGTCTTTGACACAAAACAGTCCTGTCTTTGGACACAAATACTTTTCCTACACAGTACACACCCACTGTGTACACACTGGTTGAATCAACGTTGTTTTCACATTATTTCAATGAAACGACGTTGAATTGATGTCTGTGCCCATTGGGCACATGTTGACGACTGACTCTTGATTTATTTCTGCCCTCACAGCGATCAGCTTTTGTTTTGGATTTTCCAGTGTTGAAAATATTGCTTAAACGGGTGTTGGGAATTAGCCTTCTGAACGTGCTCTGTTTTTAAGGAGTCATGTCTTATTCATCTAAAATTCCATGTGAAAATCATCAGGCAAACAAGAATGTTAATAAGTCAACCATTTAATGAACAAGGTCTCTGAAATGCTTTAATGTCTCAATGTACTGTAAAATATTCAGACATATTCTGGATCTCTGACTGTTAAAAAATAAATTGTGCAATACCCTATCGCCTCGCCCCTTTCCACAACCCCCCCCCCCCCCCCCCCCCATTTCATTTCATTACATGACATGTTTTATGGATCATATTAACCGTGCCACGAGAATTAATCAGAGTGATCTTGTCTCTGGAAGCGATGCAGATGTAGGATCTTAATTTGAGCCAGTTTACTACAGCAGGAAAATAATCCTCAGCAACAGGAAATGTGAATTAATACTGTATATCGATTATTTTTGTGGGGTCGATAGCCTGACATTTCAAAGTGGACATTACAAACTTTAGAAGTATTTTTAAAGCTGCAAAAAGTAACTTTTTGGGCAACCCGACCAAATTCACATAGAAATGTGAGTTATAGATCTGTCATTGTATTTGAAAGCAAGTCTAAGATGCGATAGATCTCTTCTATGTGCACTATTTTCATGCTTCCCGTTCTTAAGTTGTGTTTTTGCGTCTTTTACTTTCGGTTTTGTTCACCAGCTTTGAAAAAATATTTCACAGCAGTTTAGATAATAGAATGATTCTCTATACTATACTTGCTTATTTTGTCACAAACTGAAATTAGTTGAACTATTACAATTTTAGCAACCATGAAATTGCACCTTTAAACCTCAAATACACTACACGTTTAAAGTGTCCTGCTTTGCAGGAAAGTTCTCCTCCAACAGGGGGATCAAATTAAGACCCTCGAATGACTCTAGCAGCAGTAAGGTTGTCACTAGTTACCACAGCCACAAAGTAGTAAACCCTGCCTATTTCTACTATTTCTCTTCTGAACATGTGATTTTAAACTTAACCCTAACCTTAAACTTAACCAGTCTGATAACCTTATGTCTAACCATAACCTTAAATTAAGTTAAAAAAAGCAAAAAAAAATATCATTAATTTGTACAATATAGCCAGTTTTGACCTTTTGGCTGTGGTAACTAGTAACAATGTAGAATTAGGCTCTCCTGGCTCAGCTCGGGCCTGAAGTAGGGCATCAGTAATGACACAGTAGAGAGAGGAGCAATCACACCACTCAGTGTTTGATGTAGTCAGCTCTGGGATCTGAGATCACAGATGCATCAGTAACCTAGATAACTGCATTGAAAGGGTTGTCTTGTGACAAGCTCTCAGCAGGAGCTATCGGATGGGATGTGGGGCTCCTTCCATCTCGTCAATAATTCTGACCTCTAATGTTTAATATCGTTCAATCCAATGTGAGATGTGATTTTGTTATTGCAGAAAATAGTTGTACTCAAACAAAGTGTTGTGGCGTTCGTTATAATGAGTGGCCCAAGATGCAGCGTGGTATGGTTCCATCTTCTTTATTTTGAAGTGAAACTCAAAGAAAACAATAAATCGCGAAACGAACCGTGAAGCTACTATAGTGCTCGCAGGCAACAATACATAGTCAAGATCCCACAAAGCACAATGGGGAAAATGGCTGCCTAAATATGATCCCCAATCAGAGACAACGATAAACTGCTGTCTCTGATTGGGAACCATACCAGGCCAACATAGATAATTAATCACCTAGATAACCCACCCTAGTCACTGTCACGCCCCAACCAACATAGAGAATAAACAGCTCTCTATGGTCAGGGCGTGACAAGTGTAATGATTCATCCAAGTAAAAGTGATCGGTATTGTATATTTCAAATGTGTTTGTTATTGGGTATAATATGGTACATTTACTGAATGATTTTTGCTGGATTGTATGTTGGTAGTGATGGAATGTCAAAGCTATCACATTAGCAGACCTCATTTCCACCCCCATTCAAAGGCTGGAGTAAACCAAAATGCCTTAGTGTTGGCAACAGTAGCAGAAAGTGTGACAAAGTGAGAAAGTCAAAGGAAACGTTGTCTCGGCTACATAGAGAGCCTCAAGAAATATCACTGTGCTGGGTTAAGATACACCATATGCCAGACTGGCATTGGAGATCCGCGAGAGGCACTTTGGTCAGAACTTCAGCTGGTTAAATTGTCTGCCAGCTGCTCCTTGGACTCCCTTGAGACTTGTCTCTTATGTGTGTGAATTGCTTTGATTAGCTTTTGTTATTTATTGCAATTTGGCCCTGTCATATCTTGAATTTCAGAGACAAACAGACAAGAACACAAGCACAATTTTGCACATTTATTACCTCACTTTATCATCTATACATTTTGGCACTATAGAGTTTTACAATTTGCCTTTGAAATTAAACAATGTGAAATATTTGCCAACAAGTTCAATTTATTAACAGCAGAGGGATGAAGGGTCAAAGTAAACATTCAAATAACATTGAGGTTTTTGGATTATTCTAGATGTTAGATGTCCATGATAAGACTCAATCAGTATTGCATTCCATAGCTCTTGCTTAAGAAGATAAATTATGTTGGAAAATGCAGCTTTGGAGAGTTCCTGGAGAATTCTATTACCATATCCTCTTGTATGAGTTTGGAGTCAATTTATTCTGACTATCAAAGTATGTAGAATATCAAACATGTTACATTCTTTCTTATAGTGTATTGATAAATACTGTGTCTGTGTTTTACCTGAGAAGTGGAAGAATATGATATTGAAAAGTGCCTCCACAGGACACGTTGTTCAATCAATAGATTGATTGATGTACATAATTGGCTATAATTGTGTGGTTTTTAACTATAATTTACTTAGGACACAGGTTTAGTTTGTGAAAAGCCTTGGTCCATGTTACAGGTTAGTCTGTAAGCCCCTGAACTGTGCAGGCCCCAAGCAGAGTGCATTATGGCTGCCCTTCGCCCATGATGAGGTGAGTTATTGATCTCTTACTGAGACGGAAGCCCTCTGTGTATTTCTACAGGGCTTAGAGCTGGCAAAGCAGGCTACGCAGTGCACAGTGATGAGGGCTATAAACACTTAGAAAAAAGGGTTCCAAAAGGGTTGTGCCCATTGGAGAACCCTTTTTGGTTTCAGGTAGAACCCTTTTGGTTTCCATTTAGAACCCTCTGTGGAAATGGTTCTTCATAGAACCGAAAAGGCTTCTACTGGGAAACAAAAAGGGTTCTTCAAAGAGTTCTTCAATGGGGACAGCCGAAGAACCATTTTAGGTTCGAGATAGCGCCTTTTTTTCTAAGAGGAAATAAGCTTGATATAAAATCAGTCTTCTACCACACTGACTTTGACCAAGTTCCCGGAACTTTCTTGTCACAAGCAGTTGGAAAGCAATTTTGATTAAATCTCAGGAATGAGAAAGGAAAGTGGTGGAGGTCGTCTTATGTGGATGGAAGCACTTATCAGACAAAGTGCTGGATAAGCTAAGTCAGACTGTTGGCCTATGGCTGGGAGGAAAGACCCTCGTCCCTTTGAACGGTTTGGAAGGAGACATGGAGATTTCTGTGGCTGCTGAATCGGGTCTTTAGACATGGAACCCAAGGAGAAGGAAAGGTTTGGGTCTGCGATGATTCAAGCGATGATTACAGTTTGGAGAAGCCACCTACCTCATAGCAACTGAAGCACGACCACACCTGGTGATTATGGCATCTGGTTCAGTCCCAAAACCACGCTCACCACGACCGTGACTGTAGTGGTTTGGGTTGCAAACGCCAAGGGCTGACTTCATGTATATGAACGTCGGGGAAGCAAACAGTATAGTAGACTAATGATCCTCTCAGTTCAGATCCAACATTAGATAAACCAAAGCAACCTCTCAAAGTTAACAAACATGACATTGTGATCCCTTGGCTTTCGTCATGAAAATGAAGCCATCACTGTCTGAACCTCACAGTTTCGCTGCCACCTGGATCCCATCAGCTCAGCAGATGTATTTAACCCCGTAGAGAGGGCAAGGTTGAAGGATGGCCTCAGCGATTCACTGGATTCCCAGCATCACCAAAGGTCTCTCTCATCTTCAAACCCCTAGCAGACTATCAACAAAGCAGATCCATCTCCCTGGGCTGCGTCCTCCAAAAAGCAATCGAGCTATTTAGAGATAAACGGCCGGCCTGCTCCATGTCATTGCTACTTGCTATGGCTGTCACAGAGATGCAATGCTCTCTTTTCGTTCTCTCTTTTTTTCTCTCTTTCTTCTCCTCATCTCGTCTGCTTGGTTTTATTTGTCTTTGCATTGTTTTGGCGCTGCCTTTCTTTGGGAACAAATTCTCACTGTGTCGGCTCGTTAAGACCACAATGTCTGTATTTTATGTTTGCCTGTGATCCTTTGACTCTTTCTGCATATTTTTGTTGCGTTTCTTTTCTCTCTTCTTTCTCTCATTCCCTTTAAACATTTAATCTAAATAACAGAAGAGACCCACTGGGCACAGACGTCAGTTAAACATCTAGTTTTGATTTACATTTGGTTGATTTGTCAACTAACCAGAATTCAGTGTAAAATCAACCAAAAATCTCAACGTCATTGGATTTAGGTTAAACGTTGGGTGAGAAAAATACAAAATTCCCTTATGTTGATAATTTTTTTCAAATTCAATCAGTTTTCCATGTTGATTCAACATTATCAATGTTTTGTTGTTGTTGTTGAAATGACATCGAAACAATGTTGATTCAACCAGTTTTTTCCAAATGTGGAGTGTCTTGTCTCCCTCTATTTCTACAATGACAATGTGGACTATAGAGGGATGATTCAGGCTTTTCTTTCATGAGAACAAATCATGTTCTAGTCACTTGGCATGTGTACAAAAAGCCTCATTGTACTTTTTCCGCCTTTGTGATTTTTTGTCATTTGGTGAACCAATGTCAAACGCAAGGATAGTCCTTTTGTGTTCCATTAAAATATAATTACTTTATATTGGCTTGTATCCAGTCAACTGATTATCTTTGTGAAGCCCAAGAAGAGTGTTATTTTGTTTGGATGGTGGTATAAATAAAGCTCTTAAGTATTTATCACTGTGGACCATGTGTCAATCGACTTTAGAGGAGGGTGTATAGGAGCTATTTGTAAAGATGAGCTAACACCAGAGCAAAGCTGGGCCTTTTAGAATGAACCATCCCAACAAAACATTTATTTTGAAAATGGAGTAATGTTGTGTGCGGATTACCAACCCTGTAGAATCTTGTGACCAGTCTGACACTAGCTCACTCTCTGAACTCATTTGAGTTCTAATCAAATTCCAATTCTCCTTCTTTAGATTATTGTGCCAAAGAAATGATCCCCATTAGCGGACGCCAATGGCAACAGCTAGTCATACTGGGGTCCGTCACATAACGAAAAAGACATTACGATTTACATACATTTACAAAATGTGAACATGTAGTGTGTGTGTGTTTGTGCATCTATCACTTACACATACTGTACATGTCAGTAAATACACACAACAAGTAGGTCACATATGAGCGATCTTGCTGTTCTCTAACCCCTCGGGATCCAGTGTTCTTGTCTCCCTGCGTCTTGGAAGGGAAATGTTCGTACCAATCACTGTGAAAATGGGCCGCCTGACTCAATGTTCTGGCTGACAAGGCCTTTTCATGTGAGTGTTTCACTGGTTTCTCAGGGCTCACGTGTGCTAGAGGTGTGGAGGTTGGTAAGTGAGATCAGAAACACCCCCAGAAATGACACACACACATCTGTGATTGTGTGTGCATGGGTGTATCCAACCTCAACCTGAGCCCATGCTGCGTTGGTGGTTGTGGATTGAAAGCTTGCGTTGTGTCTGTCACTGTGGTATCGGTGGTGTCATACAGTATGTAACTGTTCACAGGTGGCGAGGTGTGATCTCTGAAATGTTAATATGGCGTCCCATCTGGCGTGTGGCAGCTTGTCTCCTTGGCTTGTGCCCTACCCCCCTTCTCCCCATCACCCCTTCCTGCCCTCCTCATGGCAGTGAGACACTTAATCCCAATTCACATGCCTCAGTCATCTGCACATACCGATCCTAGTGATATCATTTTTTCTCCCTGCACATTTCTTTCTCCTGCTCTATTTTGCCCTATTTCTTTTTTAGCCCCCTTCCCCTCTCTCTCTCTCTCTCTCAATTCAATATCAATTTCAATTTAAGGGGCTTTATTGGCATGGGAAACATATGTTTACATTGCCAAAGCAAGTGATATAGATAATAAACAAAAATGAAATAAATAATAAAACATTATCAGGACACTTTACACTCACAAAAGTTCCAGAATAATAAAGACATTGCAAATGTCATGTTATGTCTATATACAGTGTAATGATGTGCACATATTTCAAGTAGAAAAGGGAAAATAAATAAACATAAATATAGGTTGTATTTACAATGGTGTTTGTTCTTCACTGGTTGCCCTTTTCTTGTGGCAACAGGTCACAAGTCTTGCTGCTGTGATGGCGCACTGTGGTATTTCACCCAATAGATATGGGAGTTTATCAAAATTGGATTTGTTTTCGAATTCTTTGTGGTCCTGTGTAATCTGAGGGAAATATGTGTCTCTAATATGGTCATACATCTGACAGGAGGTTAGGAAGTGCAGCTCAGTTTCCATCTCATTTTGTGGGCAGTGTGCACAGACATTTTTTAATAATTTTGCATACAGAGTCTCAATTTGGTGTTTGTCCCATTTTGTGAATTGTTGGTTGGTGAGCAGACCTCAGACAACCATAAAGGGCAATGGGCTCTATAACTGATTCAAGTATTTTTAGCCAGATCCTAATTGGTATATCGAATTTTATGTTCCCTTTGATGGCATAGGAGGCCCTTCTTGCCTTGTCTCTCAGATTGTTCACAGCTTTGTGGAAGTTACCTGTGGCGCTGATGTTTAGGCCGAGGTATGTATCGTTTTTTTTTGTGCTCTTGGGAACGTTGTCTAGATGGAATTTGTATTCCTGGTCCTGGCAACTGGACTTTTTTTGGAACACCATTATTTTTGTCTTACTGAGATTTACTGTTAGGGCCCAGGTCTGACATAATCTGTGCAGAAGATCTAGGTGCTGCTGTAGGCCCTCCTTGGTTGGGGACAGAAGCACCAGATCATCAGCAAACAGTAGACATTTGAATTCAGATTCTATTAGGGTGAGGCCGGATGCTGCAGACTGTTCTAGTGCCCTCGGCAATTCGTTGATATATAGTCGAGAGCTTTTTTGAAATCAACAAAGCATGAGAATACTTTGACTTTGTTTTGGTTTGTTTGTCAGTTAGGGTGTGCAGGGTGAATACATGGTCTGTTATACAGTAATTTGTTAAAAAGACAATTTGACATCTGCTCAGTACATTGTTTTCGCTGAGGAAATGTATGAGTTTGCTGTTAATGATAATGCAGAGGGTTTTCCCAAGGTTGCTTTTGACGCATATCCCCCGGTAGTTATTGGGGTCAAATTTGTCTCCACTTTTGTGGATTGGCGTGATCAGCCCTTGTACCAAATATTGGGAAAGATGCCAGAGCTGAGGATGATGTTAAATAGTTTAAGTATAGCCAATTAGAATTTGTGGTCTGTATATTTTATCATTTCATTTAGGATACCATCAACACCACAGGCCTTTTGGGGTTGGAGGGTTTGTATTTTGTCATGTAGTTCATTCAATGTAATTGAAGAATCCAGTGTGTTCTGGTAGTCGATTAGTTGATTCTAAGATTGCTATTTGATCATGTATATGTTTTTGCTGTTTGTTCTTTGTTATAGAGCCAAAATATTTCTCTCCCTCTTATCTCATCTCTCTCTCTCAGCTCATTTCTCTCAATTCAATTCAAAGGGCTTTATTGGCATGGTAAAAATATGTTTACATTGCCAAAGCAAGTGAAATAGATAATAAACTAAAGTGAAATAAACAGAAACATTAGATTACTCCCTCTCTTTCTCAAACACACATTTTCTCTCTCTCTCCGTGTATTTGGTTTATTAGGATTTGCTTTATGTTTTATTTACACATACTGTATGGCTTTAAAAGTCATAAAAAAGTAAAATGCTAGAAGCTGGGGCTTTGACCCAACCACATGTTCACCAGAATACAACTACAGTGACTTTTAGAGGAGTGGAGAGCAGGAGCTGACTGGCATTTGTATATTATAACAGATTTTACAAGCCATTTTTGCAATCCAAGCAATACGTCCTATTCTCTGTTCTGTATTTATGTGGAATATTCTGCAAAGTTCATTTGGAAACACTATAAATCCATTGTGTAAAGTCTTTTCATAATACCGCTCAACAGCACAATAGCTACTGTATGACATCTGGAGTCTGCTTTCTCCCTAACTCTCTGGGGAGACTCTGTAGCATCTGACAGATTCTTAGCTCTGCTTGCAGTAAATGTTAGCTTTAAGACATTTGGGGTTGTAGTAGAGTGAATTTGATGTACCAGAACAAGAAGTGAATAATTATTTAAAACACAATGGGGTTAATAAGCTCTTCTGTGTCTCTATGACAAAGGATTTCCAGAAATGTGCAACTGCCATTTGCCATCTTTTCTTTAGAAATGTACAGAGATTTGAAATGATTGGGTGTCCCATTGCATTAATTGACCGATGTGTCAACTTCAGGCTGCGACTCGACCCACAATGCATCTCTTGTATGGCGCCTACACCCAGCCAAAACTATCATATCACACAGAATGTGGCTACAAACAGAATAGTTTTTATTGCCATGTGTAGATGGGATGTTCCTCATTAGAGTCACAGCAGTTCCTTTGTATGACGCTACTCCAACAGGATGTTTGTGGAACAGAGAGTGATATTGAGCACATCCATGCTGATATACAATTGTTTTCTCACAGACACACACGAAAGCAGATGTGGAAAACATATTGATTAAAAGTAGAAGGCAGATGATTGCTCGTGATCAGGAAGTGGATGTGTCTGACTATTGGCCTGAGCTGAAAGGGTAAATATATTCTTCCTGTCAGTCCCAGAAATGTGTTTTTCTTAGACCTTTTCTTAGGCTTGAAAGAGTAATTTGATGCTCAATTTTAGATTTTATTCAGGTTGCCAAAAACATTTATCCCCTAAAAGGGCTATAAAAGAAATATTTATCCACTATGCTATTGTACATTTAAAAAAAAAAATCATACACATTTTCCTCTATTTTGTCTTAGGACACATTTTAATAGGAAAGCAACCCGAAGAAGATTACAAAAATATATGATGTTTTACTTGCAAAGTATTACTATTTGGTTTCAAGATCTTTCAAAGCATTACTATTTGGTTTCAAGATCTTTCAAAGACACTACGCTTGGTGTTTGGGGTTTTAGGCTGGGTTTCAGTACAATAGTTTTGTGACATCTGCTCATGTAGAAAGGGATTTATAAATACATCTAATTTGATGTAATGTATCTGTAACTGCTGTTGGAAGGAGAGGACCAAAGTGCAGCGTGGTACATGTCCATATTTATTTAATGAACACTGAAATAACAAAAATAACAAAGAGAACGACCGAAACAGTTCTGGCTGGTGCAGACACACAACAGAAAACAACTACCCACAAAACACAGGTGGGATGAGGCTACCTAAGTATGGTTCTCAATCAGAGACAACGATAGACAGCTGCCTCTGATTGAGAACCACACTCGGCCAATTATAGAATGCCCACCCCAACTCACGCCCTGACCAAACCAAAATAGAGACATAACAAAGGCACTAAGGTCAGGGCGTGACAGTATCTCTAATATGAGCCAGATGATTGGTAACAGAGACTCAAAGCTTATTCTTAAGAGTGCATTGTTTTATTTTATTTGACCAAAGCCACATGTCAACGTAGCAGGTAGTGGTTTGTGGACAGGGTTGGGCGGATTACATGAAAAATGTATACATACACATTTTTATAAACACCAGCCAACTCAACCATCTTTTTAATTTGCCAATGCATTGTATTATTCCTAGGGTCTCACTAATTGTCTTATTTAATTGGCCAATTACAGGTGTTTGGCAAATGAATGAGTGACCGACCCCATCACAACCAGAGGTGGATCTACAACTAGAGTTGTGCCCGTATTTGTCACTCACTCTAATTTCATGGAAAAAATACATAACCGAATGATAATAAGAATGTCAGTTTGATGTAATTCTTTACATTGGGCTTACTGTGAATGACTCCATGGGAAGTCCATTCTCAGAACTCATACAATAGTCAAACCAAACCAACCGAGATTTCCCCAGCCTGTTATTGTCCTGTGAGCATCAATCGCAGTATCCCACAATGGGAGGTTTCATAAACAAAACAAGTCATTTTATGGTCTGACAAGCCTCCATCTCCAGTGATTATGATGTTTGATGACATTTTAATATACATATATCTCGCTCTACAGTATATACTGTTGCTCTTTATTTATGACATGCTTAACTCAAAACATACAAATCAAGTAATATTCTTTGATGCACATTTACTGCATGACATCAATCAAAACGTACCTCTGTCACTGATTCAGAGCTGGTCATGGGTGCACCTCAGCCACGTTCAAGGTCCTAAACGACATCATAACCGCCATCAATAAGAGACATTACTGTGCAGCCGTATTCATCGACCTGGCCAAGGCTTTCGACTCTGTCAATCACCACATTTTTATTGGCAGACTCGACAGCCTTGGTTTCTCAAATGATTGCCTCACCTGGTTTACCAACTACTTCTCTGATAGAGTTCAGTGTGTCAAATCGGAGGGCCTGTTGTCCGGACCTCTGGAAGTCTCTATGTGGGTGCCACAGGGTTCAATTCTCGGGTCGACTCTCTTCTCTGTATACATCATTGATGTCGCTCTTGCTGCTGGTGATTCTCTGATCCACCTCTACGCAGACGACACCATTCTGTATACTTCTGGCCCCTCTTTGGACACTGTGTGATCTAACCTCCAGACGAGCTTCAATGCCATACAACTCTCCTTCCATGGCCTTCAACTGCTCTTAAATGCAAGTAAAACTAAATTAATTCTATTCAATCGATCACTGCCCGCACCTGCCCGCCCGTCCAGCATCACTACTCTGGACGGCTCTGACTTAGAATACGTGGACAACTACAAATACCTAGGTGTCTGGTTAGACTGTATACTCTCCTTCCAGACTCACATTAAGCATCTCCAATCCAAAATTAAATCTAGAATCAGCTTCCTATATCGCAACAAAGCATCCTTCACTCATGCTGCCAAACATACCCTCGTAAAACTGACCATCCTACTGATCCTCGACTTCGGCGATGTCATCAATAAAATAGCCTCTAACACCCTACTCAACAAATTGGATGCAGTCTATCACAGTGCCATCCGTTTTGTCACCAAAGCCCCATACACTACCCACCACTGCGACCTGTACGCTCTCGTTGGTTGGCCCTCGCTTCATACTCGTCGCCAAACCCACTGGCTACAGGTTATCTACAAGTCTCTGCTAGGTAAAGCCCCGCCTTATCTCAGCTCACTGGTCACCATAGCAGCACCAACTCGTAGCATGTGCTCCAGCAGGTATATCTCACTGGTCACCCCCAAAGCAAATTCCTCCTTTAGTCGCCTTTCCATCCAGTTCTCTGCTGCTAATGGCTGGAATGAACTGCAAAAATCACTGAAGCTGGAGACTCACATCTCCCTCACTAGCTTTAAGCACCAGCTGTCAGAGCAGCTTACAGATCACTGCACCTGTACATAGCCCATCTGTAAACAGCCCATCTATCTACCTCATCCCCATACTGTATTTATTTATTTATTTATCTTGCTCCTTTGCACCCCAGTATCTCTACTTGCACATTCATCTTCTGCACATCTACCATTCCAGTGTTAAATTGCTATATTGTAATTACTTTGCCACCATGGCCTATTTATTGCCTTAACTCACTTATCTTACCTCATTTGCACTCACTGTATATAGACTTTTGTTTTCTTTTTTTTCTACTGTATTATTGACTGTATGTTTTGTTTATTCCATGTGTAACTCTGTGTTGTTGTATGTGTCGATTTGCTATGCTTTATCTTGGCCAGGTCGTAGTTGCAAATGAGAACTTGTTCTCAACTAGCCTACCTGGCTAAATAAAGGTGAAATAAATAAATAAATAAAAATTCATAGACAGTTATGTGGCTGCATTAAAGTAAACTGCTTTTTATTATAACAATGACTGGACCAATTCTACTGCAGACACACATTAATTGTGTCAGTTGGCCTTCTGCAACACTGGAATGTTAAGCCAATAGGACGCACGAAATCTCCAAGTTATCGTGTCCTAGGTTCTCCACTAGGCCACTTGACAGACACAAACAGGATTTTTCAGTCTCTGAGAGTGGTGTCTGGGCTGCCAGAATTAGTGGTGACAGCACTGTCACTCCTGATGCCACACTGCTTAATGGAGATAAGATCCATTAACCAGATTGGTTGTGACCTTGTCATTGGGCCGTGGGCCGGTGGGCACATAGCAGGAGTGATATGCGTGACCCGTCTATGACGTCACACCTCACTCGTCAGCACTGCTCAGCATTGTTCAGACATCACTGTCAGTCTCTCAATGCTCAAGGATTTGACCAGTCACATAAGGAATAAGTTATTCATCGAGGTCACAGACACCATGATGTATCTAAATACCAGTCAATTCGTATGCCTGAATGTACCACCGGTCCGTTTAAAATATACTGTACTTTACAGTTGACTGGTTATATTTATGAGCGGAGTGCAGGGTGGACAGTTGGTACTTTTTGGGACTATTCTATTTCTTTACATTGTACCAGGCAATCAATAGTTTCTCAAGTATTTTGAAAGTACTGTATGTGAACCAGGTCTGAGAGATGTGAGGTGGTCCCCCTTATGTACTACTTCTGGACAGAAGCAGAGCGCTCTGACTGGGGCTGTTAGTACTGCTGTGAAACTAGAGTGCTTTGGTTCTTTCATGAGTCCGAGGCCATCCAAAAGCTGTCATCACTCTGACCCACTGCTAGCTGAATGCTGCACTACCTGGTATTTTCCTCATCAGCTGACTCAATGAGTCAGATTGTTCAAGAAATTTGACAACGGCAAAGTGATTTGATTATTAAGATTCAGATTATTCAGATCTCCTAGTAAGCATGTTCCTATTTTCTTTAATTTCCCTTTCTTCATTAAATCAGTCATGGAATCATAAAAAATCACTGTTGGTAAAAATGGTTTGTGCAATCCATGCCACATCCTTTTGAGTAATGATACGCTATCTGTCTTGGGCAGCAGTTAGCCTAGCGGTTAACTGAAAGGAGGCTGATTCAAATCCCAGAGCCGACTATGTGAACAAAATGTTGACATGTCCTTGAGCAAGGTACTTAACCCTAGTTGTTCTGGACAAGAGTGTTGCTAAGTGACTGAAATGTCTGTGGAAGTAATGGTGATCTGAGTACAGTAAAAAAATTAACTCAGGCCATAATACAATGCCTGCATATCTACAACCACAGATAACTTGCTCAAACACCCCTTTATTGTTCCGCAGTGTGTATGGGCAGATTTTGTTTACGTTATGGTAACCATGTCTATTTCGTGGCCCACTGTCGGGCAAATGCATCGTGCGATTATTCTAATGTATCCACCCATAGATGTGTGGGGTTTTGTATATGTGCACTACGCATGGTTCCCTGTATCTCCTCAGTATACATTGGGGTAATTTCTGGCCTCTGCTGGACGACTTGGCTGGTATCCATTTACATTATGGATGGTCTTAAGGATGGTCATTCAGATGAAGCCAATCTGCACCAGGGCAGTCGTATCATGCCACGGACAGTACCATCTCAGGCAGAGAGGAGGGGATCCCTTTGAAAAAGTCATCACTAGTGCCTTTTCGCAGACTCAATAATTGATGATTTCCATATGGAGAACCTTTTGCCGGAATCAATTAGATTCTAAAGCACGATGTATATACAGTATATAACTGATATATTGTCTATGGTTTAAAGGCTCTCCCTGGAATACTGGGTATTACGCAAAAGTGTAGAATACAGAAAGTAAGCTAGACAATGAGAATGTGTTCCATAATCCTTTTAGTCCCGACAAATTCTATATTATTATCATTGATGTATTTCATTTCGATGTGTGATGACTTGCAAGGATAATGTTGTACCTAGCTAACATTTGGAAATTGACATGACTTTTTGTAAAGATGGCCCTAAATGGACATGCCATTTCATGGGGTTTTTCTTTCCGTGAACTTTTTGTTGTTCTTGGGTAGGAGCGGTTTGGACTCTTGATATTAGTCTGTGTTTTATTTGGAGCTCAACTCAGACAATCTCCACTCCTTAGACAGAACATTTCCAGCCAATGTATTCATTTGCCTCAGAAAATGAATGCAACAATTGGCACGTAAACAAATAGGATCATAAATATGTGATATATCTCTGTCTACTTCTTGGTCTATTAATCAATGAGCAGCTCTCCATTGAAAATATATTCACTAAGCTGCATACAAATTGAAGTATACAGGGTATGAAACAAGTGTTAGGCCTAATATGCAGCTCATTTGCATAACAAACATTATTTCCATGACTCAGTACACATAACCATAGCACATTGGTTTAGTGCACACAGTGGTTTAAAGTGAGAAACAATTAAGGACAAATAGAAACAAATTACAACAAAATGCAAAGCAAAGCACAATAGCTGAGTGTGCAGTTGAAGAAAGTCAGATTTGAAGAGACACAACCAGAAGTCTCAGAACACACAGCCTTAAATCACTCTGACATGGACTGTTAAATGTTTCTATAGGAGAAGTTGGCCAGAATGGCTGGTACGGCAATAACATGTTTGGGATATTTTTTGAAACATCCAAAAAGGGTTGCTAAGAACTGTATTTTCATAGGATTTTTATCCGAAACTTTTTTGAAACGTTATCAGTCTGCTGCACAAATACAGACGTATGATTATTGCGGTTTTGATCAATGTTGACATGTACTGAACTTATTTTACAAGTCTGGCAACTCCTTAAGTATAATATCGCTTTTAGCATTTTATAAATACACTGTCACTGCTTGGGATTTGTCCGTATTGAACATATTGGATTTGTCAGTATGTAGGTCTCAGACAAGCATGAATTATGATATGATTACTTATTTTAGCTTATTTGGCCTGAATACCATTCCATATAGACAGGCATTATCCTTCCATCTACTTCCTGAGTACTCCTATGTCACTAATGCGTGTGTGTCAGTACTTGCTGTTTTTCAGCAACTCTAAAGCATCTCATAAACTGCACTATCCAAGCAGGCAACATCTGCTGTGGCTTACTGGCACACGCGCTCTGCCATCATGAAACAGGCTGGCTGGCAATACAAAAACATGGCCACTATTGGCAAGCAGAAGTCAAGTCTTTGGTCCCAACTTTGTTTACCTTTTCGAGTTAACTTTAGTTTATTCATAGACAGTGACAGTTAAAATTGCTGAGCACAATGCATACATCACCAACAGAAAGCCTACTAACTTTGAAAAAGTCTCGCCTTTATGAAAGTTTTCTTTTCTTTTTTGAAGCGTAGACAGACACAGACACAAAGCTATGGAAATGCACTTTGCAGTTACTGCCACTCAAACTTCTCACAAAAGAAGTCCCCTAGGCTACAATTGTAGTGGAAGAGGCAAATCTTACCAGCTGTAATTCATTACAAAACGGTGCAATTTTCTAACATTTAGAGAGTGATGATTTTGACAGGATACAACGTTTGCAAGTTATATGACTGCTCAATGAATGCAATAGTCAAGTCTTTTTTTCTTAATGAGCTTTTGCAAATTTTAAGAAAAGTGAGGGTGGAACATTTCCCATTATGTTTAAGACTTTGAGAGGTTTCATAGTGCTGTCGGCATTGCTTGGAGTTTTATTTCTATTGTGGTGCTGGAGAAATGACATATTAAGTCATATTTCGTAGAATCTTATACTGTAAAATGTCTTGCTGTAAGCCATTTTTACCAAACAAAGAAAAAAAAGACATTAGTATTTATCTACAATATACTGAGAAATGTTTGGAGGCATTGGGAAGATAACATGAGAACAATAGTTCACAATAGTTTATTTTTAGCGTTTGTTAGTTCTCCAATGTAACGATACACTGAGTATACAAAACATGACAGTTTTTCCCAATTGCTTACACACTGAAACTGGCCCATGAGGCACAATGACACAAACCTGTAACTCATTTGGCAGAACCAGACACCAAATCTGCAATACTATTGGCACATGTTTTGCTTTATACTCAGATTGCAGTTCTATAACAAACATATAACAAACAATGCTCTACCTTTGCAAGTCCCATCCCCCAGGAACTCATTTTCATAGATGTGGCTGGATTCAATTTAGCGAAGACGAGGAGGAGAGGAGGGAACATCATTGGTCAACACGCCATCATTGAAGTAACTGGCCAGTGAGGGGGAAATGTCACCATATGCGAAGCTATGAGCCACAATGGGGTCCTCCACCACCATGCCACCTTTGGAACATACAACACTGCCCATCTCCTTCATTTCCTGAACACCTTACATGACAATCTTTCTAAGCCAGAGCAGAGAGGGCCAGGTGATCCTGAGCAGCAAATTTATATTCTAATTTGGGACAACATGAGTTTCCATCGGGCTGCTCAGGTCTGCAGCTGGTTCCATGACCATCCCAGGTTTACAATTCTCTATCTCCCACCATATTCCCCATTTCTCAACCCCATTGAGGAGTTGTTTTCAGCATGGCGGTGGAAGGTGTATGATCGCAAACCTTATGAACGGATGGCCCTTCTCCAGGCAATGGAGGAGGCCTGTGGTGACATTCCAGCAGAGTTCTGTGGTGGATCCGTCATGCCAGAAGATATTTCCCCCGCTGTCTGGCCAAGGAGAATATCTCCTGTGATGTTAAGGAACATTTGTGGCCGGACCAAAACAACAGACATGACTGATTTGTTTCTTGACTTATGATTTAGATTGTATTGTATTTTGACAGTTTCTTTATCTATTCCGTACAATTGATATAACATACACTACAGTAGTACAAATAGGCCTACTTTTCTTCCTTTGCATATGCAAAATATATTTACTGAATGTGTGCTTACAGTATGCTGTTTGACATGTATTGAGTAATGTTAAATATAAAACGTTCTTGCTTGAGTACACACAAACAATATACAGTATACTGTAACAACAAAGTCTTAGTCTTTACACTGAAATAGGTTCTGATAATAATGTTTTGAATATTTCACATTAGTGTGATCTCGGTTGTCACTAAGTTAGATTCATTTGATATGTGTATGTCTCATTTGTGTGCAGAGTTTCATTTTGAGCAGGGAGTACATCGCTGTGATTTTGATTACAGTGTTTCATTTAGCAAGGGGTCTGTGGGATTTGGGGAAATTGGCTAACTGTTTTGTGTTTCGATTTTTGAGTACCTGAGATGTAGTTTCAGCAAACTTGTGTTAACAACTGGGAAAAACTCTAAGAACACCTGCTCTTTCCATGACATAGACTGACCAGGTGAATCCAGGTGAAAGCTATGATCCCTTATTGATGTCACTTGTTAAATCCACTTCAATTCGTGTAGATGAAGGGGAGAATAAGGATTTTAAAGCCTTGAAACAATTGAGACATTTATTGTATATGTGTGCCATTCAGAGGGTAAATAGGCAAGACAAAATATTTAAGTGCCTTTGAACAGGGTATGGTAGTAGGTGCCAGGTGCACCGGTTTGTGTCAAGAACTGCAACGCTGCCGGGATTTTCACACTATAAAGTTTCCCGTGTGTATAAAGAATGGTCCACCACCCAAATGACATCCAGACAACTTGACATAACTGTGGGAAGCATTGGAATCAACATGTGCCAGCATCCCTGTCAAACATGTTCGACACCTTGTAGAGTCCATGCCCCGACAAATTGAAGCTGTTCTGAGGGCATAAGGGGGGTGCAACTCAATATTAGGAAGTTGTTCCTAATGTTTGGTATACTTCGTGTATATGGCTGGAGTTAAGATTGTTTGTTATAACCCCAGTCAAAATTGTATTGAGCTGAGCAAAGTCAATGATACAGTATGTTTTTCTTGGCAAGCCACAATAAAATAACATTACAGAGAATATCTTCATCCAACTAGCTACAACAACATCATACTGTGGAAATAATCATACTTAGATGTATACACACACACACACACACACACACTTACATATATATATACACACACACAAACTTACATAGATACACACACAGACTCACACGTCAGTCCTCTGGCCATGTTTTTGCGTGAGCTGTCCAGGACAATTCTCCAGTGTTGTTGGGCTAATCGCAGCCTGAGATAACATTGGTCTTACCATCATCTTTGGAACACACACTTGACATAGGAGGGGGAATTGGTTTGGATAATATATCATATGGAACAACCCTTGTCTTTTGTGCATGCATGTGTTTGTGTGTTTTATAAATACCTATTGGTTGTCGTCGGGTCAGTTCGGGTCCAGGTCTGATTGTCCTCAAGTCCGATCAGGTCAGGGTCCAACTTTTTGGACCAGAGAAGACCTCTAGTGTGTGTGTGTGTGTGTGTGTGTGTGTGTGTGTGTGTGTGTGTGGGTAGGTGTGTGCGTACATGCATGTGTTGGTCTTTACAGTGGCTGAAGAGAAAGGGACACAAGGGAAACCACAATAAGAGAACTGTGGAATGTGTTTAGTCTCTTGGTCTTGGGATCAGAGGAGTCTTCTGGTGCATGGGAAACATCCACGAGGAGCTTCTCATGCCAGACATATGGGATAGCAGGAGATCAACTTCCTAGTTTTAGCTTCTTCACTGTCTTTGTCCTCAGTTACTCATGAGCTGTGGTTTTCGGTGCATTTCTTTATGGATGTTCATTCATATGCATCTGTTTACTGGCATTCTTATGTGTGTGTTTATGCGTGTGTGTTTTATAGCAACTCTCATCTTTAGTAATCACCGCTATGACACTGTCCAGATGATGGAACATTGGACGAGCCAACAGGAAAACAGGAAAAACTCTTACCACTAGTAACGAGTCATGGGTTAAAAGGACTGACAAGAAGACATAAAGCAGACTCCGTTTATTGGATTAGCGTGGTAATGTGCAAGGTACTAGAACCCTTGGAGATGATTTAGCGTCTGTCTGAGAATGTGAGTGTATTTTTAGGACTAGGGTCCCTCCAGAGAATATTGGCAGAGACAATGTTGATGTTTGATTTTGTGAAAAGGAAATTGAGTCTGTTCCATGTGTCTTTCTCAGTATTGTATTTAGCTAAAATGCTCAACATGTTCAACACGTTTTAAACAGTACCCTGCTCAAGTGTCTTTAAAACTATTGCTTGAGAAATAGTTTTTTCCCCCATTTTAATGGAAATCTATTACAGTAAGGTGCTTAATTATTACCCAGAAGTTATTTGATATTGACAAAAAAATAGCTGCATTGGGCCTTGAAGTTTGTCACTCAAGAATGGCTAAATATATCCAGTCTGTCTCTGAATTCATACACCTTGGACTGTAAGGTAATGACAGTTAGAGAAGAGAATGGACATCACAGGACCTGCCCTAGCCTGGCACAAACCATTCACACATTTAAACTGGTAGCCAATCTTTTTAATGAAAAGGCTACACTTCACATTTGGCTACACTTCACAGGCAATACTATTGCACACTTGACATAACAATGGCCAACAATGAACACGTTCATCAAAACAAAGACATTAGCACAAACATCAGTATTTCTGGTAAACAATGAAAGCACCCCTTAAAAGGAAGAAACCAAATGATGAGAGGTGCTGCACAACCTTCACTGGCGCTCGCTCTCTAGGAGCCACTTCAGACCAGTAGTAGGCCTAGAGGCAGGTTGGCGAATAACAAACAAAGAGACAGACAGTAGGCGAGTTTTACATGGCCCGGTACCCCGGTGTTTGAGAGGACCCAACGATAGCAACTTTAGCAAATAATATTTGAAGCAAACAATGTGTCTGTTTTTATGTGTGGAATGGAAGGAATTGAATATTGAAATTCGCATAGCTCTCTGTCTCTGTCTCTGTCTCTCGCTCTCCTCACTTTCTCTTTCTTTTTCTCTCTTTCTAGCTCATGGTATATGTAGTCCTTACCATTCCCACATGCTAATTTCCCATTAGTATGCAGTGTTTAAGATGAAAACATGCACATGAAAGTAATCCTAACTCTCCTTATTGTTAGACAGGCAATCAACCCCTGAGAAATACAGACTCTGCTTAGATTGCAACCTCATGTTTACATCAAGAAAAAGAACATGGTAGATGCCACAAAGCCAGGGAAAACAACAGCTTTACAGTATATACAGTAACACCTCCCCTTGGGGTCTCTGTGTCTGGCTGGGTGTATGTCTGCGTGTTTGAGGCAGGCCTGCTCTAGCTTATGATTGGGGTAGAGATAGAGAGCTGTGATAACGATGGGAGACAGCCCAGCCCTCAGCCCTGCCACTCACCCATGGCATAGGAATCGGATTAAGAGGGGGATTCGGCCGTGTATGCCTCACTAAGTAATCCTACTGTACACTGGTCCAGAATGATGAGTCCACATTAGTCAGAGGCTAGTAGCCAGTATTTTAGCCATGGTGGCCTTGAGAGGGATGGGGTTTGGCCAGGCGCTAACATTTCATGATGGCATTGTGTACATTTAGGCTTTTCTGTGGTACTGTGTCTGGTTGATTGTCACCCGCTCACCTGTTATATCATACAGTATGCATGCATGCTATTGCGTTGTGATGGTGGGGGGTAATATATTGTGTCCGCAGTGTTGGATGTACTGTACATTGTGACTCAAAGTGGGAGGATTATTAACAGAGTATTTGAGTGACTCATCCATCCATCAGTCGAAGTATTAGTAAATTCTTTGATCAATAATTATATTGTAAATACAAAACCTTCAGTGTTCATGATGGAGTTATACCATTAAAGCCTTTATAGTTACCCTTTAGTAGTATTCTACCATTAAAGCCTTTATAGTTACCCTTTAGTAGTATTATACCATTAAAGCCTTTATAGTTACCCTTTAGTAGTATTATTTGAAAGTCTAACAATAAAGTAACTGCTCTCTCTTTTGCTCCTCCCTCCTCTCTTGCGCCCCTCTTCCCTCCCTCCCCTCCCTCTGTCTCTACAGCAGTAGATGGTGTGGAGCTGACTTCAGCAGGTGGGGTATTTCTACAATTGGTAACTTGTGTTCCCCTCATTTGTGTGTGTGTTTGCGTGTTCTACCGATCATCAGTACAATCATAATATGACCTTTCCTGTATCCCTTCAACCACTCTCCCACTCTCTCACCTTCTCAAACACACACACACACACACACACACACACACACACACTAGAGGTCTTATCTGGTCCAAAAGGTTGGACCCTGACCTGAACAGACTTGAGGACAATCAGACCCGAACCCGAACTGACCCGACGACAACCAGACCTAGACCCGACCCGGTTAAACCCAAGTGACCAAAAAAATATGTTTATCAGCCAAGTTGCCCTTCTGGTTAATGAATAGGTACAGTGGGGAGAACAAGTATTTGATACACTGACAATTTTGCAGGTTTTCCTACTTACAAAGCATGTAGAGGTCTGTAATTTTTATCATAGGTACACTTCAACTGTGAGAGAAGGAATCTAAAACAAAAATCCAGAAAATCACATTGTATGATTTTTAAGTAATTAATTTGCATTTTATTGCATGACATAAGTATTTGATACATCAGAAAAGCAGAACTGAATATTTGGTACAGAAACCTTAGTTTGCAATTACAGAGATCATACGTTTCCTGTAGTTCTTGACCAGGTTTGCACACACTGCAGCAGGGATTTTGGCCCACTCCTCCATACAGACCTTCTCCAGATCCTTCAGGTTTCGGGGCTGTCGCTGGGCAATACGGACTTTCGGCTCCCTCCAAAGATTTTCTATTGGGTTCAGGTCTGGAGACTGGCTAGGCCACTCCAGGACCTTGAGATGCTTCTTACGGAGCCACTCCTTAGTTGCCCTGGCTGTGTGTTTCGGGTCGTTGTCATGCTGGAAGACCCAGCCACGACCCATCTTCAATGCTCTTACTGAGGGAAGGAGGTTGTTGGTCAAGATCTCGCGATACATGGCCCCATCCATCCTCCCCTCAATACGGTGCAGTCGTCCTGTCCCCTTTGCAGAAAAGCATCCCCAAAGAATGATGTTTCCACCTCCATGCTTCACGGTTGGGATGGTGTTCTTGGGGTTGTACTCATCCTTCTATTCCTCCAAACACGGCGAGTGGAGTTTAGAGCAAAAAGCTCTATTTTTGTCTCATCAGACCACATGACCTTCTCCCATTCCTCCTCTGGATCATCCAGATGGTCATTGGCAAACTTCAGACGGGCCTGGACATGCGCTGGCTTGAGCAGGGGGACCTTGCGTGCGCTGCAGGATTTTAATCCATGACGGCGTAGTGTGTTACTAATGGTTTTCTTTGAGACTGTGGTCCCAGCTCTCTTCAGGTCATTGACCAGGTCCTGCCGTGTAGTTCTGGGCTGATCCCTCACATTCCTCATGATCATTGATGCCCCACGAGGTGAGATCTTGCATGGAGCCCCAGACCGAGGGTGATTGACCGTCATCTTGAACTTCTTCCATTTTCTAATAATTGTGCCAACAGTTGTTGCCTTCTCACCAAGCTGCTTGGCTATTGTCCTGTAGCCCATCCCAGCCTTGTACAGGTCTACAATTTATCCCTGATGTCCTTACACAGCTCTCTGGTCTTGGCCATTGTGGAGAGGTTGGAGTCTGTTTGATTGAGTGTGTGGACAGGTGTCTTTTATACAGGTAACGAGTTCAAACAGGTGCAGTTAATACAGGTAATGAGTGGAGAACAGGAGGGCTTCTTAAAGAAAAACTAACAGGTCTGTGAGAGCCGGAATTCTTACTGGTTGGTAGGTGATCAAATACTTATGTCATGCAATAAAATGCAAATTAATTACTTAAAAATCATACAATGTGATTTTCTGGATTTTTGTTTTAGATTCCGTCTCTCACAGTTGAAGTGTACCTATGATAAAAATGACAGACCTCTACATGCTTTGTAAGTAGGAAAACCTGCAAAATCGGCAGTGTATCAAATACTTGTTCTCCCCACTGTATTTATATGTTGGCCAAGCCTTCTATAAGTCAATCAATTCACCTTATTAGTGTAAAATAAAAATGCTTTAGGCTATGCAGAGTCGTGGTCCGGTCTATTCGGGTCCACTCAGCTGTAGTTACATAGACCCGAGACCCAATGTCAATCAAACAGGACCCGGCCCAGACCCGAGGGAAAATATATAATCTTGGGTATTCGGGTTCGGGTGGACCCTTGAAGACTCCTAAAACACACATATACTCACACATACACAAGACCACGCAAGCCCACACACACACACACACACACACACACACACACACACACACACACACACACCCCTGTGACTGCTGTGGATCCTGCTGCATTGATTGATTGATTGATCAAGCCCAGTCAGTATCACTTTGCTTGACTCTTTTTACCAACTTTTTACCAATGATGTTTACGTGATGCTTTTAGTTCCTTTCTCTCTTTGAACAAACATACATCCCTTGCCTTATACTCCACAGACTCTAAACAGGCATTGAACCAATTAGAGACTTCTGTTGTTCTCCCTTGCCACAGAGAATTTCACGGAACAAATGTTTACCATTGATCGACAACATAGATTCCCCAAGTTTGAGAACTCGAAAACACTTTGGTCCAGAACACTGCCAAACAACCAACCAAGTCCACAATATTTGATCACGCAAATATGAATGAAAGAATGAAACTCATTGAAGTAAGCCTATAATTGAGTGATATATAATTTGAGTCAAGACGGTAGGACTGATTATTCAATTAGATTCTTCCATTTTTTGAGAATGCTCTTCTATACAAAAAAGCCTCAATAAGCATTCTACACATTGTTCTTACCTGAAAATAGCCCTATGAGTCAGGGTAGTTAGTGAGTGGAAAACGTTCCATCCCTGTATGAGCTCTGTACCAGGCTGTATCACAACCGGCTTTGATTGGGAGTCCCATAGGGCGGCTCACAATTGGCCCAGCGTCGTCCGGGTTTGGCCGGTGTAGGCCGTCATTGTAAATAAGAATTTGTTCGTAACAGACTTGCCTAGTTAAATAAAGGTTAAATAAAAAATAAATGAAATAAAAAACTCTGGTTAATGTGCCTCCATAAGCATTTCTGTGATATTGTCCTCATGCTTCCCCAAGCAGCTGGCTGATGTTATTTGATGCACTTATTATTAGCATATGGTGTATAACAGGATGGATTGCTGGCGTACCTTGTCCATAGACTGGCTACATGGTAAGGAAAACAATGTGTGATTTTGTCATTTGGGTAACTATCCCTTTAGGATCAGCACAGTGGTTAATTATAAGCCCTCCAATGCATCTTCTGCTGCCTCAGAAAGCATGTTTGGCAATCACATGCAATTTCCAGTTACCTTGAAAGAGGAAAAGAAATGTAACAGAAGAAGCTTTTTAGAAACTCTGTAAGTATTAAATGGAACTGAAATATTATTTATTGCAGTTTTAGACTTGTCAAATACAGAAGATCTCAGAGTTGAGAGGTCTCGATCAATGTTGTCTGTTGTTAGTGTTTCTGGTTGGTAATGGGAATACTTTGGGCATCTCCCTGGTGTCAATAGTCTGAAAAGATGAGCCTACGTAAAGTAGGGGTTGCAAAATAGTTGGGAAGAGATTTTTGACGTACCGATTCCATGGCACATGGTTTATGAATTGATACGCAAAACAACGACGGATTGAAAACTTTGAATTTTTATATTTAAATTATTATACAAAATTCTTGCAACCAATAGAATGTTATTTACATGGGGGATCCAACCTACCCAGCTCTGTAGATTTTGTTGCGAAGAAGCAGAATCATAAGGTAATTTGTCCATATGTAGCTTGTTTTTGGTCACAGGTCCAGGAATGGCTGAATAATTGCAATATTTACCTGGAGCTAACCCTCAAAAGTCATAGTCAATCGATTAATAATATAATAATACTTTTAGCAAAATAAATCAAAAATCAATTTACAATCTGTAGAAACAGTGACAATAAAGGTTCAGAACTTTTGTGAAACATCACAGCACAGTTGAACAAATATATGGCAAATAGAAATCCAATATGGATGGTGTTAAGAGATAGATTTACATTTAAGTCATTTAGCAGACGCTCTTATCCAGAGCGACTTACAAATTGGATGGGAGGGGTTGAATGGAGCTGAAGGTTGGGACTAATAACAACAAGATAACTAATGTAAAACATATTGTGCCCGTAAAACGTATATAGGTTAATAACTTTTGTGAAAGAGCACATTTTGAAAGATATGGCAAATAGGATGGACATCATAAATAGATGGGAGAGGTTGAGGGTAGATGAAGGACAGGAGCAAAAACAAACAAAATAGAACTATTGTAAAATAGAATGTGTCCATAAAATGTACACTATCGTTTGGGGTCACCTAGAAATGTCCTTGTTTTTGAAAGAAAAGCAAATTTTTTGTCCATTAAAATAACATCAAATTGTTCAGAAATACAGTGTAGACATTGTTAATGTTGAAAATGACTAGTGTAGCTGGAAACAGCTGATTTTTTTATGGAATAGCTACATAGGCGTACAGAGGCCCATTATCAGCAACCATCACTCCTGTGTTCCGATGGCATGTTGTGTTAGCTAATCCAAGTTTCTCATTTTAAAAGGGTAATTGATCATTAGAAAACCCTTTTGCAATTATGTTAGCACAGCTGAAAACTGTTTTGATTAAAGAAGCAATACAACTGGCTTTCTTTAGACTAGTTGAGTATCTGGATCTTCAGCATTTGTGGGTTCGATTACAGGCTGAAAATGGCCAGAAACAAAGAACTTTCTTCTGAAACTCATCAGTCTATTCTTGTTCTGAGAAATGAAGGCTATTCCATGCGAGAAATTGCCAAGAAACCGAAGATCTGGTACAACAATGTGTACTACTCCCTTCACAGAACTACACAAACTGGCTCTAACCAGAATAGAAAGAGGAGCGGGAGGGCCCGGTGCACAACTGAGCAAGAGGAGAAGTACATTAGAGTGTCTAGCTTCATTAAATAGTACCCACAAAACACCAGTCTCAACGTTAACAGTGAAGAGGCAACTCCGAGATGCTGGCCTTCTACGCAGAGATGCAAAGAAAAAGCCATATCTCAGACTGGCCAATGAAAAGAAAAGATTACGATGGGCAAAAGAACACAGACACTGGACAGAGGACCTCTGCCGAGAAGGCCAGCTTCCCGGAGTTGCCTCTTCACTGTTGACATTGAGACTGGTGTTTTGCGGCTACTAGTCATTTACAACATTAACAATGTCTACACTGTATTTCTGATCAATTTGATGTTATTTTAATGGACAAAAAATGTGCTTTTCTTTTGAAAACGAGGACATTTCTAAGGGACCCCAAACATTTGAACGGTAGTGTATGTATGTACAGTTGAAGTTGGAAGTTTACCTACACTTAGGTTGGAGTCATTAAAACTAGTTTCTCAACCACTCCACACATTTCTTGTTAAAAAACTATAGTTTTGGCAAGTCGATTGGGACATCTACTTTGTGCATGACACAAGTAATTTTTCCAACAATTGTTTACAGACAGATTATTGCACTTATAATTCAGACTACGGATTGCAACTGCATATGGGGACAAAGATCATACTTTTTGGAGAAATGTCCTCTGGTCTGACGAAACAAAAATAGAACGGTTTGGCCATAATGACCATCGTTATGTTTGTTGGAAAAAGGGGGAGGCTTACAAGCCGAAGTACACCATCCCAACCGTGAAGCACGGGGGTGGCAGCATCAAGTTGTGGGGGTGCTTTGCTGCAGGAGAGACTGTTGCACTTCACGAAGTAGATTGCATCATGAGGTGGGAAATTATGTGGATATATTGAAGCAACATCTCAAGACATCAGTCAGGAAGTTAAAGCTTGGTCGCTAATGGGTCTTCCAAATGGACAATGACCCCAAGCATACTTCCAAAGTTGTGGCAAAATGGCTTAAGGACTGGAGTGGCCATCACAAAGCCCTGACCTCAATCCTATAGAAACCTGTGGGCAGAACTGAAAAGGCGTATGCGAGCAAGGAGGCCTACAAACCTGACTCAGTTACACCAGCTCTGTCAGGAGGAATGGGCCAAAATTCACCCAACTTATTGTGGGAAGCTTGTGGAAGGCTACCCGAAACGTTTGACCCAAGTTAAACAATTTAAAGGCAATGCTACCAAATACTAATCGAGTGTATGTAAACTTCTGACCCACTGGGAATGTGATGAAAGAAATAAAAGCTGAAATAAATCATTCTCTCTACTATTATTCTGACATTTCACATTATTAAAATAAAGTGGTGATCCTAACTGACCTAAAACAAGGAATCTTTACTAGGATTAAATGTCAGGAATTGTGAAAAACTGAGTTTAAATGTATTCGGCTAAGGTGTATGTAAACTTCCAACTTCAACTGTATATATATATATATATATATATATATATATGTATGTATATATATTTATGTATGTATATATTAGCAAAACATATATGGGGGTTTGGAAGTGATGCAGACAATTACATTGATGAAAGCTACCTATCTATCTGCAATTTTAAAGCTGATCTAACCCTGAAAAAAAAAGTAGGGGTCAATTCCATTTCACTCTCAGTCAGTTTTAATTGGACATGAAAATGTTAGATGTGACTGAATTCCTGATCCATTAATTTAGATGGATTTGACCCTAACTCTGACATATTCAGCTGTGGTCAACACACTGCATTGCTGGCACTATAGACAACAGCATTCATATCTCCATGCTCACGTCATGTCCTGTGCATCTCTTCTTAATCATGTCTTCTGTTTTAGATGGTTACAATGTCAGAATCGTGTGTTGCTATGGTGTTATGGTAGAATTTTCTTCTTTGTTATTCAAGTATACAGATGAACCTAATCTGGAACTTTTCAAGTTTATGAAATGTTTTTTGATCTTTTAATAATAATGCCTCAGTTTATTTCATAGCAAAGTTGATTTTCTTCATGTGACATTCCATATCACGTGCCCATTTTGAGCATGTGAATGAAGGTGTTTAAAAACAATATGCAAGGCAAAACACATGTAGTATCATGTTATGTCGTTTCAGTTACTCACAAATGTGTACACACACGCAGGAAAGCACAAACACAAGCACGCGTACACACACACACACACACACAGACAGTACACAAAATGAAAAAATTACTGGTGCTATTATACTTTCTTGTTTCACTAAGTAACTAATGTTTTGTAATTACAGGTTTGAAAGTCACCTGTGAATTACCATGTTAATAACTCATACAAAAATCTGACCTTGTTATAAGGTGCCACTGCCATCAAATCAACATGTAATACCAGGGTTATAGAGGGGGTATGTCAGTGTGAAATCAATGGAACCTCTCTCACCAGTCATATCAGCTGAAAAGCTGCCTGACAGCCTTCATCCAGGCCACACAGCCTTCATCCAGGCATCACAGCCTTCATCCCGGCATCACAACCTTCATCCCGGCATCACAACCTTCATCCCGGCATCACAACCTTCATCCCGGCATCACAACCTTCATCTAGGAAACACAGCCTTCATTTGAATATGTTCCCTAACACCAGTCATGGCAAACCACACAGTAATCAGCCAATGTTTGCTGTTTGATAGGGTCAGGTGTTACAAGCTTTAGTTGTGTGAATATATCCATGTGGAAAAAATTATGTACTTGTAAAAAACAAAATGTGCATGTTTGACCCCAGAGTGAAATAAAAATGGTGAAAATGTGCGGTACCAGTCAAACGTTTGGATACACCTACTCATTTCAGTGTTTTTCTTTATTTTTACTATTTTCTACATTGTAGAATAATAGTGAAGACATCAAAACTGTGAAATAACACATGGAATCATGTAGTCATCCAGCTTCATGAGGTAGTCACCGGGAATACATTTCAATTAACAGGTGTGCCTTGTTAAAAGTACGTTTGTGAAATTTCTTTAAGCCAATCAGTTGTGTTGTGACAAGGTAGGGGTGGTATACAGCCTTATTTGATAAAATAACCATTCCATATTATGGCAAGAACAGCTCAAATAAGCAAAGAGAAACAGACAGTCCATCATTACTTTAAGACATGAAGGTCAGTCAATCCGGAACATTTCATGAACTTTGAAAGTTTCTTCAAGTGCAGTCGCAAAAACCATCAAGCGCTGTGATGAAACTGGCTCTCATGAGGACCGCCACAGGAAAGGAAGACCCAGAGTTGCCTCTGCTGCAGAGGATAAATTCATTAAAGTTACCAGCCTCAGAAATTGCAGCCCAAATAAGTGCTTCACTGAGTTCAAGTAACAGACACATCTCAACATCAACTGTTCAGAGGACATTGCATGAAACAGGCCTTCATGGTCGAATTGCTGCAAAGAAACCACTACTAAAGGACACCAATAATAAGAAGAGTCGTTTTGGGTCAAGAAACACGAGCAATGGACATTAGACCGGTGGAAATCTATCCTTTGGTCTGATGAGTCCAAATTTGAGATTTTTGGTTCCAACTGCCATGTCTTTTTGAGATGCAGAGTAGGTGAACAGATGATCTCCGCATTTGTGGTTCTCACCGTGAATCATGAAGGAGGAGGTGTGAGAGTGCTTTGCTGGTGACACTGTCGGTGATTTATTTAGAATTCAAGGGACACTTGAATTCTGCAGCAATACGCCATCCCATTCTGCAGCAATACGCCATCACATCTGGTTTGCGCTTAGTGGACTATCATTTGTTTTTCAACAGGACAATAACCCAACACACCTTCAGGCTGTGTAAGGGCTATTTGACCAAGAATGAGAGCGATGGAGTGCTGCATCAGATGACCTGGCCTCCACAATCACTCAACCTCAACTCAATTGAGATGGTTTGGAATGAGTTGGACCGCAGAGTGAGGGAAAAGCAGCCAACAAGTGCTCAGCATATGTGGGAACTCCTTCAAGACTATTGGAAAATCATTCCAGGTGAAGCTGGTTGAGAGAATGACAAGTGTGATAATCTGTCGTCAAGGCAAAGGGTAGCTACTTTGAAGAATCTAAAATATATTTTGATATTTTTAACACTTTTTTGTTTACTACATGATTCCATATGTGTTATTTCATAGTTTTGATGTCTTCACTATATATTATTCTACAATGTAGAAAATAGTATAAATAAAGAAAAACCCTTGAATGAGTAGGTGTGTCCAAACTTTTGACTGGTACTGTACATGCATCACAGAATTGGGGAGAAAAATGATTTTGTAATGCTAAAGTTGTAATATGAAGCAGTGCTTAATAAAACGAAGTGTGACACATTTGTATAGCATTCGCCGACAGCTTCAGAAATTATCTGCAATTTTATGAACATCAGGACATACAGTATCTGTTACGTACGCCTCTTGGAGGAGGGAACGCAACACCCCACTACATCTCAACTCCATGTGGAGTTAAAAAGTATGTGATCGTAGGTGCGGGGAAGGATGACAGACAGAGAAAAATACCATTTACAGGTAAACATGGTAATGTGGGGAAAAGGGTCTGGACAGAACCAAAGCAAAGAAAGTCAAAGTTAAGGAATCCTCTCTCTAGAGGTCTTACCTAGTGTGCATAGACAGATTAAATACTACGGGTTATGTATGTCCGCAGGCCTCTTGCCTAAACCCTCCCAAGGTGCATTCCCCTTCCCCCCCTGGGAACAAATGAAAGAGAATAATTTACGTGAACAATTTCATTAACCAATAACACTAAGTCCTGTTGGCATACACATACCTCTGAAGGAGCGGCTACAAAATAATATCAACAAAACTTTCACTGACCAACAACCAACACAGGACATAAAAAGTGCTCATGGGGAAGGAACACTGGCTTTTATCAAGCTGGAGAAGGAGTTGGTAATTGAAGAGACAGCTGTATCCCCTGATGAGAGGGAGGGGTCAGAGCTCCAATCAGCGATGGGGTCGACCAATGAGCTGCTTAGGAATCCAGGAAGCGATTTCCTGAAATACACACACATACAAACCCACAACAACACAGAAACTGGGGAATGTAACAGTATCTCTTCTCTTTATTGGATAAGAAATACACATTATTTTTAAGTACTGCAATACCCGTTTGCTCTACTGGTTTTAATTAACGATGAATTTGATATGCATTTTTAATATGTGGTAAGGGAGCATTCATTATTTCGCTTGTGAGGGCCTTATTAATCCCCATAAACTTGTGTAATACATTAATAATGTACTGTACATTCGGCAAGTATTCAGAGCCCTTGAGTTTTTTCCACATTTTGTTACGTTACTGCCTTATTCTAAAATGGATTAAATCGTTTTTCAATCTACAAGCAATACCCCAGAATGACAAAGCAAAAACATGTTTTTAGACATTTTTTCCAAAAAACAAAAATATCACATTTACTCAAGTATTCAGACCCTTTACTCAGTACTTTGTTGAAACACCTTTGGCAGCGATTACAGCCTTGAGTGTTCTTGGGTATGAAGCTACAAGCTTGGTACAACTGTATTTGGGAGTTTTTTCCATTCTTCTCCGCAGACCCTCTCAAGCTCTGTCAGGTTGGATAGGGAGCATCACTGCACAGCTATTTTCAGGTCTCTCCAGAGATGTTTGATCAGGTTCAAATCCGAGCTCTGGCTGGGCCACTCAAGGACATTCAGAGGCTTGTACCAAAGCCACTTCTGTGCTCCTGATTTGATTTGATTTGATGACTCCTGTGTTGTCTTGGCTGTGTGCTTATGGTCGTAGTCCTGTTAGAAGGTCAGCCTTCGCCCCAGTGTGAGGCTCTGAGCGCTCTGGAGCAGGTTTTCATCAAGAATCTCTCTGTACTTTGCTCCGTTCAACTTTCCCTCAATCCTGACTAGTCTCCCAGTCCCTGCCACTGAAAAACATCCCCACAGTATGATGCTGCCACCAACATGCTTCACCGTAGGGATGGTGCCAGGTTTCCTCCAGACGAGACGCTTAGCATTCAAGCCAAATAGTTCAATCTTGGTTTCATCAGACCAGAGAATCTTGTTTGTCATGGTCTGAGAATCCTTTAGGTGCCTTTTGGCAAACTTTAAGCGGGCTGTCATGTACCCTTTTACTGCTTCTGTCTGGCTACTCTACCGTACAATTCCTTCAACCTCATGGCTTGGTTTTTGCTCTGACATGCACTTTCAACTGTGGGACCTTATATAGACAGGTGTATGCCTTTCCAAATCATTACCAATTAATTGAATTTAAAACAGGTGGATTCCAATCAAGTTGTAGAAACATCTCAATGATGATCAATGGAAACAGGATGCTTCTAAGCTCATTTCTGAGTCTCATAGCCAAGGATCTGAATACTTACAGTCTATAAATAAGTTATTTGTGTTTAATATTTTTAATACGTTTGAAAAAAAATCTAAAATCCTGTTTTTGCTATGTGATTACGGGGTATTGTGTGTAGATTGATGAGGGGGGAAAAGGTATTTAGTCCATTTAACAATAATCCTGTAACGTAACAACATGTGGAAAAAGGGAAGGGGTCTGAACACTTTCCGAAACCACTGTATCTACGGCTCTTTTTGTAAACGGAGGTGGAGTTGCAGGTTTAATGGGCACTGGTTGGCCATTATGTAACACAAGACTGGACTTTCTGTGTAAAATAGCACTTTATATAATGGCCATGCTGCATTTCTGTGCTCTACTCTTAGACCTGGACCACTCAGACATTGACATGCTAAAAGCTCCTCACAATTCCGGTACATTCAGCGTGAGTTCTTGCACAGTACAAGCTTCTTTACAGTATGCATAATGGTGCTCCTAAAGTAGCCAATTCCATTCTCTTTCAATCTGCATAGAATGATCTCTACGATTCCACTGTGATGTTTGAAAAAAGGAACTGTGAAGCTGAAGTGAAAAGCTTGGCACAGCATTTTCGTCCTCTTATTAGTTAAAGTGTGTGAGTAATACCTTATAGGCACTAATCCTAATTTAGCTTTATTGCAGATTTGACCACTTAATGGCAGTATGATCTCCATTAAGTCTAATACACTATTTAAATAATGTTACTGAAGTTGAACAGATCACTCTTTCACACATAATTATGTGCTGCTTTATTTCCAATGCCTGACGTGTCAGAAGCAGTGCTGACATATGAGGCTCGGCCCTTATTATTAATTAACTGTTAGGAAAGAAGCCGTGTTTGTGTTCTGCACAGAGGTGCGTAAGAGGAGTCAGCTGGGGCTTTTTCTGTGAATATTAAGATCTCTATTCGGGTAACCTTGTTTCGGATCACATTCCCTGTACATATTGGATGAAAGGAAATGGAAAACACCATGACCTTTTAACTTCCTCTATGCATCTCTTTGTTGTAGCTTTTCCTCCCGTACTTTCTTCCTTTTGAGAAATGTGCTTGACAGACCTCGATGTAGTCATATGAGCTTGACTGGTTAACAAAACTCTTTATGGAATGAAGCACAGGCTTTCTTTCATTCCATTACGAGCTGGGCATTCATGACTTTTCCAGATTCACAGAATGTCCAATGCGTGATAAGGGCCTATGCATTGCCAATAATAAGTGAATCAGTCAATGCCTGACTGTATTATGGAGAGACTTATGCCAGCGAACTTTCGTTGACCACCTCGGTGGGGTGACTCTTCTCCTGGAGCAGTCTTCGTCTGATTGGCTCAGGCCTAATTAGGTTTGATTGGCTCACATGGTCAGAACAGGAAGTACTTTCTTCCAAGGTCCCATCTGCCACTGTTGTGACATTTCCATGGTCTGACTAGTCCTTCTTTCTCTTCCTCTTCTGTCAACGTCTTGAATGGTGTATTTTGTTTTGACCTCCCTGGGAGATATATTTGACATGCCGGAGTCTTAGGCACTTCCGTCTTACGTCTTTGATGTGCCTTTTATACTTTCTGACTTTGCAAGTGCATTCGTCTGTCATTGTCAAATGTCAATGTGTCTGATCCATTTCGTCATGGCAGGGTGCAAGGACATGTACAGATAGAAAGGTAAAGAGGAAAGGACTTACTAAAAGCATCCCAGGATGTGTCCTGCTGAGAAGGCTACTGTCCCTTAATGTGGACCCATGCCAGTTGCTATCAGAGAGCACTGGGAAGGGTGGGCTGAAGAAGCAGTGTCAAATAAAAGGAAGTGACATAATCAGGCCAACGTTAGAGCCCTCTGCTATCTCACCAAGTATACATTTAGAGCAGAGGCTCTGAATTGTAACTTCCTAATTTACCACCCATGAATGCATGCAAGTGGAAAATACACACAATTCAAAGGACTGACGGTTCACAGTGTGTTACAAATTACATTTGATTGCATAATCTATAAACTATTTTATGTATATCTTTACTGTACTTTGTTGGCCTTTTCAGACCATACATGTTTTCCCATTGTTGTGTAAAACACACTTGAAAAGGCGATTGTCACCAATAACGAGCAATAGTAATGTCATCTTTCTGTAGACACTAACTCTGCCACATGTCTCGTTGGGCAAAAAGCCTATGGGGAAATACATTTTGTTTTTGTAGGGTTTTTTGATAAATGCAGAAAATAAGGCTTGTGGTAAACACAGGCTTCGGAGATCTTATAATTTTTTTCCTATTAAATATTCTTCATCAGTTAACTTTTTGTAAATTTTGAAGCATTTATGCAATCAAAACAAGCACATTTAATCACATAAAGGCTTCATAATTCATAAATGTCATGTTAACTGACTGATATTATCTCATAGAACAAAACGTATAAGATATGGGGGGCAGCTAGCCTAGCGGTTAGAGATGCGAGCCAGCAACCAGGGGGTTACCAATTCGAATCGCGGGGCTGACGGGGAAAATATGGCAGGAACAGAGCTGGCAATCTGAGGGTTGCTGGTATCAAATCCTAGATACTATTGCCTGCCGGTGTGCCCTTGAGCAAGGCACTTAACCCCCACAACAATGGTGCCCAGTGTGGCAGCCCCCTGCACCTCTTCAAAAAAAACTGTATGTGTGTCTTTCAAGGGGCTGGGTTAAAAGAACAAGTCAAATTTCGGTTGGCTCTTGTGTGCAATTGACCAATAAAGTGATCTCAATATCCTAAACCTGTGTTTTCCTCAGACCTTATTTTCAGCGTTTATCCCCAAACCTCGTTCTTTCCTCATTAATTTCTCCCATAGGAATGGCTGGTCCTGGGTGGCACAGCAGTCAAAAGCACGGCCCCGCAGTGCTAAGGCGTCACTACAGCCTGGGGTTTGATCCCAGGCTGTGTCACAACCGGTCGTCACTGGGACCCCCATAGGACGGCGCAAAATTGGCCCAGTGCTGTCCGGGGTAGGGGAGGGTTTGGCCGGTGGGGCTTTCCTTGGCTCATCGTGCTCTAGCGACTCCGGGCGCCTGCAAGCTGTGCCGGGCGCCTGCAAGCTGACCCAGGTTGTCAGTCGATCAGTGTGTCCTCCGACACATTGTTGCGGCTAACATCCGGGTTAAGCGAGCAGTGTGATATGAAGTAGACGGCCAGGCGGGTAGTGTTTTGGAGGATGCACGACTCAACCTTTGCCTCTCCCGAGCCCATTAAGGAGTTGCAGAGATGAGCAAAGGGAGAAAACAGGGTAAAAAAAAAGAAGAAAAATACGCATGTGGCCATAGTACTGGGATTAGTACTGGTTAGTACTGGGATGGGAGACCGCCTTGGAATACCAGGTGCCGTAAGCAAAAAATTGTGTTTTACAAAGAAAAGGAAAAGGAATGGCTTAACTAACCAGAGGTAACTCATTTCTGTTTTTTAGGACTACAAGCGGGCATGCTCTAGAGTCGTGGCTCAATTATGTATCCCAATACATAGATATGTACACTGTCCCTTGTGGGTTTATTGGGTTGGCAGTCATTTCTGTTTGTCAGGCTCCATATCCACTGTCCTCAATGTAACTCAGTCCTCTAACGCAGGGTTTCCCAAACTCGGTCCAGGGGCCCCCTGGGTGCACATTTTGGTTTTCAAATTGAGGACAGTGGATATGGAGCCTGACTAACAGAACTGACGTGCTCTAACAAGTGTGGTGATGAGGGAGGGTTCCTTTCTACTGGCCCTGATAAGGGGTCAGGATGGGGGATGGTTGAGGGTTGAGTGAAGTCACAGTTAGGGTGGGGGGTGCCAGCTTCTCAGAATATTATGTGACTGTAAATACAAAGTAATCATGCTGATGATCAGCCAACCACAGTGGTTGGTTCAATCCGCCCCTGATTCACTCTGCCCTCTCTCCACCACTCGACCCATTTTATGTGGGACCACCGGAGATTGTAATCGAGGCTATAATGTTACGCATTCCTCAGGTTGCTGAGATGTTTGAAATGTGAACAACATTGTTTGTTGGTTGAAAGATTCACTTTACAGCAGATTTTTGTGGCCTATGCATGTGGAATGTATATAGTAAGACATAGAGAAATGCTGGATGAGAAAAATGAAATACCAAGAATAACCACAGGGGAAAAAATCCCAGTAACATAGCCAAGTGCGGCTCAATGCCTGTGCTCAAATATGATTAATCAGCTTTAAAGGTGCATGGCCTTAAGTAGAATGTATACGGAGTTGACTGAGGAGTTTAGATTGCGGTCTTTAATGTACACTGAGTGTACAAAACATTAGGAAAACCTTCCTAATATTGAGTTGCACCCCCTTTTGCTCTCAAAACAGCCTCAATTCGTCAGGGGCATGGACTCTACAAGGTGTTGAAACGCGTTCCACAGGGATGCTGGCCCCTGTTGACTACAAATCTTTCCACAGTTGTGTCAAGTAGGCTGGATGTCCTTTGGGTGGTGGATCATTCTTGATACACACGGTAAACTGTTGAGCTTGAAAAACCCAGCAGCGTTGCAGTTCTTGAAACACTCAAACCAGTGCGCCTGTCACCTACTACGATACCCCGTTCAAAGGTACTTAAATATTTTGTCTTGCTCATTCACCCTCTGAATTTCATACTTACACAATCCAGCTACACTGATTTAAGTGGATTTAACCTGTGAAATCAGTAAGGGATCATAGCTTTCACCTGGATTCACCTGGTCAGTCTATGTCATGGAAAGAGCAGGTGTTCCTAATGTTTTGTATACTCAGTTCATATGGTTTATCCCTCGGTCTAATGAAATTTAGCTGAGTAAATATACAATCCCCCGGCATCGGAACAAGCTAATGTTCCTAAAACCTGTTCCTAAAAAAACAATGTTCCTAAAACCTGTTCCTAAAAAAACAATGTTCCGAAAACCTGCCAAATAGGATTTAGGGGCTCGACTGTACCCGACACACCGAAAATGTCAGCCTTTGGTGATTGATCTCAGAGGAAACATAGGAGGCTTTTCTCTGTTTAACCACTCATCAGGTTTTCACCGTTGATTGATTGGGCTCTCTTTGCAGCCCAAAAAGAAATTGCGGAGCTGGCGCAGGCATCGCGTGGCACACATCTATCACGGCCCAAGGGCTAGAGCACACAAGACTACAGTGGCTGACATTCGCACAGCAAAGCCCCCAACCTCTTTTCAACACACACACACCGATAGCAAAGAGAACAACGTCGTAGGACAAAGAACGTTTTAGCAGGGTGAAGTCTCAAAGGACACTGCTATTATAGACCGCCCCTCTTTCTCTCTCTCTTTCTCCCTCTTTTTCTCTCGCACTTTCTCTCACTCTCTCTCATTCTCTCTCTCTCTATCTCTTTCTCTCACTCTCTCTCTCTCGCTCTCTTTCTCTCGCTCGCTCTCTCTCTTTCTATCTTTCTCTCTCTCTCTTTCTTTCACTCTCTCTCTTTCTCTCTCATTTTCTCTCTCTCGCTCTCTCTCTCTCGCTCTCTTTCTTTCTCTCGCTCTCTCTTTCTCTCTCTCTTTTCTCTCTCTCTCTCTCTCTCTCTCTTTTCTCTCTCTCTCTCTCTCTCTCTCTCTTTTCTCTCTCTCTCTCTCTCTCTCTCTCTCTCTCTCTCTCTCTCTCTCTCTCTCTCTCTCTCTCTCTCTCTCTCTCTCTCTCTCTCTCTCTCTCTCTCTCTCTCTCTCTCTCTCTCTCATTCTCTCTCTCTCATTCTCTCTCTCTCATTCACTCTCACTCTGCTGTGGCTGTGCTTTGTGCAGGGATGCATTCTCCATTAGAGAGGCTTTCAGTGTTCCTTTGTGCCGTTATAGATCGTCACGTCAAAACAGCCCTGACGCCTGACGCCTGACACCCTCTCCTCCTCCTTAGAGAGCAAGGCCTTTGTGAAAGCTATTATACTTTCCTCTGTTCAACTAATTATCCACAAGTCTCATTAATACTGATACAGGAGTGAGGCGGAATGGGCTTGACTTTGATAGGGTTACCCTCGTTTGCAATTCATATGCAACGGCGTGCCACTGCCAACAACACGTAGCAATAAGCTAGCCTGTGTTCATTCTGAAGGCTGAATCTGCCCTGGATCTCTATGATGTTGTGTCATTGCTACTCTTTTCTTGTGACTGAGGTTAAGCAGATGAGAGAGAATAGGCTGTTTGTGTGTTGACTGGACACTAGCAATTGTGCTGAAATTGGTCGTTCACCTATCGAGGTGAGAGCGAGGACATGAATGGAACCCTGAGACCTGTCATCTCTTCCTTTATAGGTGTTACTGAAGACAAGGGACATAGAATAAGGGACCTATCAAAAGGCAGTTATGCCTGTCAACAATTTGGTTTAAAAAAAAAATACAAAAGACAATTTATTTCAAGTTGGAAACATTTATTTTTGTCACAGGACCAGTCCCTATACGTGTTTTCATGTCCTTTGAAGCATTGCATATTGGCTCAAGTTGTTTTATTTAACATCCCAAGGTTAAATATGTGTTGAGCCAATACGTAACTTTAAGCCTTCTCAGTCACGATAAATTAATTGTGAACGGGCGATGCTCCTACCCTCCTGGTTATAAAATAGATCTGATTGATGTTTAAGTCTCTGCCAAATAAGTAAATCACAGCATTATACAACATAATTTGATAGTCGATCCCCCCATTCCTTCAAAGTTATTTGCATTAATATCTTCCCTGTGAGAGATTACAAAAGTTTTGCCATCAAACTTCAACTGGGAAGTTTTGACAGCATCCAGGCAGTTCTATACCTCGTTGTTTAAAACATGAGGGAGCTATTGGCAGGCTCTGAGTTATGAATCCAATAAGCCTTCATCGAGGCCTTGTCATTTACATTTGGCCCACACTGCAGGTAGTAGTTGTCGGTGAGGGGTTTTAGATGGCAGTGTTATGGCACCATGTTGTAGGCACTGTCAGTGCAGTGACATATTGCTGTGTCATAAGTGTTTGCTTGTAATAACTTTGAGTCCAAGCCTTTGCTGTCATTATTATTCCCTAAGAAATGACATTGTAGCAAAACTGAATTGGAAAAATAGAAAAGGCCTGGGAAAAGATGAGCGTGCTAACCAAGTTATTAATCATCATCAACTGAGACAGACCAGGCACTTTCAAATAAAATATGTTTTCCTCTTATTAAGATTTCAGCTTTGCTTATTTAATGTGTGTTTTGCTGTGTGGGTGTATTTCTTGGCTTCATTGCAGTTAAACAGGCTGAACTCTACACTATGTTTATCTTAGGAAATGCTGCTTTCCTAGTGTGGGGTATTCCAGGATCATTAGTGCAGCCTCCGTGCCTTGGGCAGCTCAGGATGGTTCGTACGAGGCTAGCTCTGGGCAGTTCAGGATGGTTCGTACGAGGCTAGCTCTGGGCAGCTCAGGATGGTTCGTACGAGGCTAGCTCTGGGCAGCTCAGGATGGTTCGTACGAGGCTAGCTCTGGGCAGCTCAGGATGGTTCGTACGAGGCTAGCTCTGGGCAGTTCTGCAGGACTCTAGAACTAGATCTCTGTGAATGACAGGCACTTCATCTATCACTCTCCATCCATCTATTTACCCACCAGTCCTTTCCTCTGACTTAGAGTTCAACCCAGTGTATTGGATTCATTAAGTCAGTCGGAGATTCTCTGACGGAAAAGGCTGGACCACAACCTGATGCAATGCATCACTACTGTAATGATGTTTGCGCAAGCATCCATGTCTAGTCAATAGTTATAATGGCAAAAGACCCCTTGATAATGTTGACCGTGTTTTGTCTCCTTCTGTTTGTTGTTTCTCCACTCAGGACCGTGTCACCCGAACCCATGCCACAACAGAGGAATATGTGAAATCAGTGAAACCTACAGAGGCGACACGTTCATAGGCTATGTCTGCAAGTGTCCAACCGGCTTCAACGGAATCCACTGCCAACACAGTAAGTTGGATGATCATCAATATCCTTGTATCTACCGGTGCTAACAATTCTAGGCAAAATCTCCATATGAAAAAAGAGTGAAGTAGAGATCTTAACGAAAATTTTGCCATTCATATAAAGACTTTCCACTGGTTAAATGCTCACCTGTCATGACCATACAAGAGCTTAGAGAAAACAATAATGGTCCTTTACAGAAAGTAAAGGTGTGTTTCAAGCAAAGCCGTGTTTAACTTGAAAGAGTGGGTTCAGCAAAATGCCAGAGCAGTAAATCAGGTACAGAAAATAAAAGTGCTGAATTTGCTTTCTTTTGTAGAGTAGTGTTAGTGTTAGGAAATGTATGTTGCTACACTACATGATGTAAGACCTTGGACGGGAGCTGATGTTACTGCATCTTACCTGTGTGTGTGTGTGTGTGTGTGTGTGTGTGTGTGTGTGTGTGTGTGTGTGTGTGTGTGTGTGTGTGTGTGTGTGTGTGTGTGTGTGTGTGTGTGTGTGTGTGTGTGTGTGTGTGTGTGTGTGTGTGTGTGTGTGTGTGTGTGTGTGTGTGCACATGTACACATACATTGTATTCAGGATTTTTCCTGTAAGAGAACTAAGACAAACACAAATATGAACATATCCTTGAACAATGCAGTGCATCATTCAATTCAACATGTTAATCTGTGTTGCTTTTAATATTGCACAAAACAAACACAAAGCCATGGCGACGGTGTGAATAGATCAACATGAGAGCAACATGTAGTCATAGCTACAAGGTGATCCTTTGAAAAATTCTACTTCACATTTTGAGAGTATTACATTATTGTAATTACATTATTACAGTATTACTTGCACTGTTTTTGTGTGCTTTATCAAAGTAACCTTACCCCTCAGACCGGAAAGCAATTCATATATAAACAGGGAAGAAGTAGGGAAGCCGCTAGCCATTAACGTGGAATTAGTGGCCAAAGTTTAGTCTTTGTTTGGAAGTGCTAAATCCTATATCCTGCTGGATGATATGTAGGCCAGCTCCTGTGGTCCCTATACCCTCTCTCCCTGTCTCTGCTTGGCGGATCCGGGCATTAGGTTTCCTTTCCTATACGCAGGCCATCTTCCTCACAGGTGTGTCTGTAAATAATGAAGAGCAGCTTTAATATATTCTGGTGAAGTCTGGGCGGGGTGGATATTAGTTTAGAGACAGAAAGAGAAAGAAAGGGTGGGGGAGAAAAAGGGTGGAGAGCGAGAGAGAGAGAGAGAGAGAGAGAGAGAGAGCGGGAGAGAGAGAGAGATAGCTAAACCAGATGCATCTGGTATTTCCCCACTTACATGTAGGTTAAACAGACCCAGAAGATAAACAGAGATGTTCTGGAGAAAAGTGATTTTCTTTTCCTCCCTGCTATTGTGAGAAAGAGAGCATTCGAGACACAGTCTACAGAGAGTTATGGTTGTCTAAATGAACATGAGGGACAGGGGAGATTGACTGCATTTATGTCACCGCAGTCTTTGAATTTTTTTTTTACTTGCTTTAGATTTTATTAGCTTTCAAGTGAAATTAATTCCAGTTACTTTACTTAATAAATGCGTGGAATTCCTTTGTTATGGTGTTTTTGATCTTTAATACTATAACTGTGACTATGACTGTGACTGTATCACCCATGTGTATTTGTTCTACTGCCACGTCACACTCACTGTGCCCCTGTCCCCCAACTTTTCTGACCGTTTCCGCATGTGATGGCTTATGGAAAGGTTTTGTGTGTGTGTATATATATATATACTCTGTGCTCCATTTAGTTAGTCTGCCTTTTAATTAATTTCAAGTGAAAGTGTAAGGGGTGCGTACTGGCGGCAGAGAAGTCAGGCGCAGGAGAGCAAAAACTGATTTACAACGGTGCGGTTTAATAAATAAAACCACCTTTAACAGTACAATAATAAATGGGTAAAACCCGTCACACATCAGCTTAACGTGCACAAACATTACAATAAACAATTCCGGACAAGGACATGGGGGAAACAGAGGGTTAAATACACAACATGTAATTATGGAATTGGAACCAGGTGTGTGGAAGACAAGACAAAACAAATGGAAAATTAAAAGTGGATCGGCGATGGCTAGAAGGCCGGCGACGCCGACCGACGAACACCGCCCGAACAAGGAGAGGGACCGACTTCGGCGGAAGTCGTGACAGAAAGGGCCAAGTTCTTTGACTAAGTGACAGCTCTACATTTAATCCTGACTTTTTCAACATTAGCCTCATGAATTTGGCCCAAGGTTGATTTCAGAATGAGTGATCCTGTTAGCATGCACATCATAATTCAGTTATTGTTTCCCATTAAGCCCTGAGGGCGAGAAACCTATTTGAGATGGCCTGAATACGTGCTAATGGCTGCCAACCTGAATACGTGCTAATGGCTGCCAACCTAAATACGTGCTAATGCCTGCTAACCTGAATACGTAATAATTGCTGCCGACCTGATTGCGTAATAATGGCTGCGACCCTTAATGCGTACTAATGGCTGCAAACTAAATAGGTACTACTGGCTGCCAACCTGAATACATACTAATAGCTGCTAACCTGAATATGTAATAATGGCTACCAACCTGAATGAGTAACAATGGCTGCAAACCTTAATGTGTACTGCTGACTTCCGACCTGCATGTGTACTAATGGCTGCAAACCTGAATATGTACTAAAAGCTGCCAAACTGAATACGTACTAATGGCAGCCGTTTTTATTTTCACTCATTACAGTCAAATTAATAAAAATCTGTACATGTATCTGAAGACATTAATAAACTAAATCTTGTGTCTGGATAATTTCTGCAATTAATTGATAATGGCACAGGAATAATTGTTCCCTCAGAATGACAGCTTTGCTGGCTTTGTTGAGGTACGGGTGGGCTTTTAATTGCTGACGAGCTTAATGGAAAAGATACAATTGAGTCGGTCGGATTTTATCGGAGAGGAACAAACCCGAGTTGAATGGCTGCCTGCGTGCCTTCGTTCTAAATGGAGAAATATTGCCAGGGAATCCAGCAGAAACCAGAATGACAAGTAGGGAGAAGCAGAGACGATACTGAGATGTGTTTGCATATTGAACACTGGAATAAATGTAATGTTGTCTGGCTTGACACCATTTCATAGCTTATTTTGCTTTAAAACAAATCACAAGTCAAATAAAGTCAGAGAGCACTTCACCATTTTATTTACTACTAAACTAACCACAGTCTGTTCACCTCTTGCTCTTATTCTGATTGAACATATACTACATAATGTGCATGTCATCAGTACTGTATATGATGTTACCAATACTCTGGTTTAAGTGTGCAGCAGAGAAACCCAAGCCTTTGCCGTTTCCTTTACCTGCTCACTCTGTCAGACCCAAATCCAATTTCACACCTTTGAGCATTATCCTAAACACAGACAGTATTACACACCATGCTCTTCAGATGTGGTTTATGAAGCACAGACATAAATGACATGGCATGAACAGCTCAGGAAATATAAGCTATTTTAAGTCTGTTTTGATGGACAGGTCTACAGCTGAGTTAACTTTTTTTGTGGTGAGCTATTCAGGAGACAAGTTGAGTTGTTGAGATTTTAGAGCACAGACAGGGCATTTCAGACACCTCAGCGACAAATTCGCAAACAGCTTTACAGAATAGTTTTGTACATTCATGGTCGGCAGCTGAAGTACATTGTGTTGGCTTTGCCAAGGAAAACTAGTTATCAAGGAAAAATAGAAAGGTGTGTTTTGCACGTCTGGCTTCTAAAAAAATATGTTATCTAGAACCTTAAAAGGTTCTTCGGCTGTCCCCATAGGTGAACTCTTTGCGTAATCTTTTTTGGTTGCAGGTAGAACTCTTTTGGGTTCCATGTAGAGCCCTTTCTACAGAGGGTTCTACATGGAACCCTTAAAGAGCTCTACCTGGAACCAAAAAGGGTTTTCTTATAGGGCTATATGATATGTCTCAAAAATAAATCTGACGTTTTTTGTTTGTTTATGTATTTGATGTGCACACCTTACTGAAGCCCAATATATCTCTGTTTCAATACTCTATCTACCAAGCAAACCTTTAGCTTTCTCCAGGATGCAGTACTGTGCTCTAGTTCTCTCTAATAGAATATGAACATTTGGTTTGTTAGCACTAGGGATTCTCTGATTCTAACACAATTGGGCATCTGGTCATTGAAATGATGGACAGTTTAGGCTTTCATCAATATAAGATGATAAGATGGACAATTTTTGGGGGGCACAGCGCCAAGACAAGGATGGAGAATCTCAGGATTGTGAAGATTACAGTATGTGACTGAAAGTGTATTGGTTGAAATCCCTTGGGAGCAGATGGATATACCCTCGCTTATCCAGCCTCTCCTAGGTAAAATGGAGTCAATGCACATTCTGTCTGCCGTGAAAATACATGGGAAATGTAAAATATGTATTACCTTCATTGAATAGAGCTTAGAGAAATAAAACACCTGTCATGTCAAATTTGATATGTTATGTGATAGTAGTTGAATCAGGGCTTTGTATTGCAGACACAATCTGTAAAATCAACCCGTTTTCTGACATGGATTATAGTATGTTTGTTTTTCAAGTGTCCCCATATGATCGGTTCTCATGCTGGCGACCTTCCAGGATTCTCCACAGTCTGTAAAAGGCACAGCAAGTCCCTGGCGGTTTGGCTTATTATCATCACTGTTATTATCACAGCTCTTATTTTGAGAGAAAGTGCCGCTGCGTTGTCATTACTCAAATGATGCGCTGTCATGTTCCCGTGGCGACAGGGGGCCGACTGTCAGACCACAGTATTCGGAAAATGGCTTATTATTGTAATGAAGTGTCAAACAGGCAGGCGATTGGGAGTGATCACCTCTGTGTCTGTAGGGGTCGAGCCTGTCCTGGACACACATACTGCGTCTTCCATCTACCAAGGTCAGACAATACAGACAAACAAAGGTTAATTTGCTGTTGTTTACATTTTGCAGAAGCATCTTTCTTGCTTTCTCTATGTGTTTTTTCTGTCTTTGTTGTAGGGTTAATGTGTCATGATACAACCACTTTTCTTGGGACTCTCAACTAATCCAGTGGACAACATTGGTTGTACTGTACAGTACCCCCTGTTAACTCCATCGCAGAACTGCCTGCAGCAATCAGATGGCAGGCTGTAGTCAACATGAGGCATTTCCTTTTCAAAAAATCGGACCTATCCTGTCAGGAAGCGATGATAAACTAGGCTTAAATGAAATAGCACACCATCATTATAACAGTGCTCTCGCTAGGATCTCAGGGTGCTCCACTATCCTCACTCTCACTGATGTAGAAGGATATAGCACATCAGCTCAGTATGAGTAAACAGCGAAGCAGTGTACTATGAGCTTAATGATGTCTCCAACACTCTCTTCCTGAAATAGGATAATGTAGGTAGAGAGGGCACAGAATCCCAGCCAGCGGGAAAGGCTGTGTGGTGATATGCACAGTGTTCCCAAGCTGGCTCCATGGAAAACAAGTTTAAAACATGGCTTCTTCTCTGAATGGGCTGGGGCTGTGCCTTCACTACATCCCTTTATTCCTCGGCCAGATGTCTCAGAGCGCATTTCATCTACTATTTTTTTATCAATAAGCAGTCTTTGCCCTCTTTATTTTCAAACCATGCCAACAGGGCACAATTGATTGAAGCTAAACGTAGGATGTGTGGGTTTTTTCATATTTGATGATGTATTGACAGGTGCTGTCATGGCTTGTTGGCTCTGACGCCTGCTCGGCTCCTTGTTCTGAGGGAATCAGCCTGTGTTCATGGTGTGGTCCAATATGAGCCGTGAGGAGCAATTACTGTAAGTCAATACACCTGGGCAACATCAGAGCAGCCTTTCATCTGCACAGGCGACAGAGACGCTAGATCCGCATCTGGGCATAGTGTTGGGCTCTCCAATTATGCCTGCATTAGACACATTTATTTGATATGCTGCTGGAGAGATGCAGTGGTACCGCCACTTCTCAAACCTTCACACACACATAGGGAGAAAATATACATGCTTGCTCACGCAACAGAACTATATTCAGCTCACAGCATCCCATCTCCATGAAATGCTCTCAGTGACTTTGGCAGAGCTGTTTTCCACTTCTCCAATTGTTGTGCGCTATCTACTCTTCAAGAGTCTAAGAGGCAGAGGTGTATCTGTGTATCCCTGCATGTGTGTGTTAGCGTAAGAGAAGGTTTAGCCTGTACAGTACCAGTCAAAAGTTGACACACCTACTCATTCAAGGGTTTTTCTATATTCTTGCTATTTTCTACATTAAAGAATAATAGTGAAGACATCAAAACTTTGAAATAACACATATGGAATCATGTAGTAAACAAAAAGTGTTAAACAAATAAAAACATATTTTTGATTTTAGATTCTTCAAAGTAGCCACCCTTTGCCTTGATGACAGCTTCGCACACTCATGGCATTCTCTCAACCAGCTTCATGAGGAATCTTTTTCCAACAGTCTTGAAGGAGTTCCCACATATGCTGAGCACGTGTTGGCTGATTTCCCTTCCCTTTATGGTACAACTCATCCCAAGCCATCTCAATTAGGTTGAGGTTGGGTGATTGTGGAGGCCAGGCCGTCTGATGCAGCACTCCATCACTCTCCTTCTTGGTCAAATAGCCCTTACACAGCCTGGAGGTGTGTTGGGTCATTGTCCTGTTGAACAACTAATTATAGTCCCACTAAGTGCAAACCAGATGGGATGGCATATCACTGCAGAATGCTGTGGTAGCCAGGCTGGTTAAGTGAATAAATAACAGTTTCACCAGAATAACACCCCCACACCATCACACCTCCTCCTCAATGGTTCACGGTGGGAACCACACATGCGGAGATCATCCGTTCACCTACTTTGCGTCTCACAAAGACACAGCGGTTGGAGAGAAAGAAATCTCAAATTTGCATTTTTTTATGCTGCAGATCGATTGTAGCTTCCATCAATTTAATTGTCTGTATCAATTCCAATCACCCAAATATTTGTTTGTAAATAATACAGTACCAGTCGTAAGTTTGAACACATCTACACATTCCATTTTTTTCAATTTTTTTTACTATTTTCTACATTGTAGAATAATAGTGAAGACATCACAACAATAAAATAGCACACATGGAATCATGTAGTAACCAAAAAAGTGTTAAACAAATCAAAATATATTTGAGATTCTTCAAAGTAGCCTTGCCTTGATGACAGCTTTGCACACTCTTGTCATTCTCTCAACCAGCTTCATGAGGAATCCTTTTCCAACAGTCTTTAAGGAGTTCCCACTTACGCTGAGCACTTGTTGACTGCTTCTCCTTCACTCTGTGGTCCAACTCATCCCAAACCATCTCAATTGGGTTGTGGAGATTGTGGAGGCCAGGTCATCTGATGCAGCACTCCATCACTCTCCTTCTTGGTCAAATAGCCCTTACACAGCCTGGAGGTGTGTTTTGGGTCATTGTCCTGTTGAAAACTAATTATAGTCCCATTAAGCTCAAACCAGATGGGATGGAGTATCGCTGCAGAATGCTGTGGTAGCCATGCTGATTAAGTGTGCCTTGAATTCTAAACAAATCAGACAGTGTCAACAGCAAAGCACCCCCACAACATCACAACACATCCTCCATGCTTCACGGTGGGAACCACACATGCGGAGATCATCCGTTCACTTATTCTGCATCTCACAAAGACACGGTGGTTGGATCCAAAAATCTCAAATTTAGACTAATCAGATTGGTGTCCTTTAGTAGTGGTTTCTTTGCAGCAATTCGACCATGAAGGCCTGATTCACACAGTCTCATCTGAACAGTTGATGTTGAGATGTGTCTGTTACTTGAACTATGTGATGCATTGATTTGGGCTGCAATCTGAGGTGCAGTTAACTCTAATTAACGTATCCTCTGCAGCAGAGGTAACTCTGGGTCTTCCTTTCCTGTGGCGGTCCACAATAGAGACGGTCCTCAGTTTCATCATAGCGCTTGATTGGTTTTGCGACTGCACTTTCAGAAACTTTCAAAGTCCTTGACATTTTCTGGATTGACTGACCTTCATGTCTTAAAGTAATGATTGACTGTCATTTCTCTTTGCTTATTTGAGCTGTTCTTGCCATAATATGGACTTGGTCATTAACCAAATAGGGCTATCTTCTGTATACCCCCCTATCTTGTCTCAATACAACTGATTGTCTCAAACGCATTAAGAAGGAAAGAAATCCCGCAATTTAACTTGTAACAAGACACACCTGTTAATTGAAATGTATTCCCGGTGACTACCTCATGAAGCTGGCTGAGAGAAGAGTGTGCAAAGCTGTCATCAAGGCAAAGGGATGCTACTTTGAAGAATCTCAAATATTATGTTTTGATTTGTTTGTCACTTTCTTTGGTTAGTACATGATTCTATATGTGTTATTTCATAGTTCTGATGTCTTCACTATTATTCTACAATGTAGAAAATAGTACAAATAAAGAAAAACCTTTGAATGAGTAGGTTTGTCCAAACTTTTGACTTGCACTGCATGTTTGAGTGAGTAGGAATGCGAGATAGTGTGGACGCATTAGTGTGTGTGTCTGTCTGTCTGTCTGTCTGTCTGTCTGTCTGTCTGTCTGTCTGTCTGTCTGTCTGTCTGTCTGTCTGTCTGTCTGTCTGTCTGTCTGTCTGTCTGTCTGTCTGTCTGTTTGACAGGATTAAATTGTGTTTTAATGTGACTGTGTAATCCATTGATGATGCCCTTTTGTCATTTCAACATAAAAATTAAATGTGATGATGTTGAATCAATGGGGAAAACTGATTACGTTTTAAAAACAGTAATCAACGTAAGGGAATTTAGCATTTTTTTCACGCAACTTTTAACCTAAATGCAATGACATGGTAAAATATTTTGATATCACTTTGAATTCAGATTAGTTGACAACTCAACCAAATGTAAATCAGTGTTGCCGGGGTTCAGCTTTGTGCCCACGGTGCTACCAACAGGACAAATTGGACACATTGTGTCACAGCCGTCGAATGAAGAGGACCAAAGCGCAGCGTGGATAGCGTACATATTCCTTTTTATTAGGATGACGCCGAGGTACCCTCGTTGCGGGCCTCGGACTGGGCACCCTCGTTGCGGGCCCAGGACTGGGCACCCTCGCTGCGGGCCCCGAACTGGGCACCCTCGCTGCGGGCCCCGGACTGGGGACCGTCGCTGGAGGCTCCGGACTGGAGACCGTCGCTGGAGGCTACGGACTGGGGAACGTCGCTGGAGGCTCCGGACTGGGGAACGTCGCTGGAGGCTCCGGACTGGGGACCGTCGCTGGAGGCTCCGGACTGGGGACCGTCGCTGGAGGCTCCGTACTGGGGAACGTCGCTGGAGGCTCCGGACTGGGGAACGTCGCTGGAGGCTCCGGACTGGGGAACGTCGCTGGAGGCTCCGGACTGGAGACCGTCGCTGGAGGCTCCGGGCTGGAGGCCGTCGCTGGAGACTCCGGACTGGAGACCGTCGCTGGAGGCTTCGTGCCATGACTCCTCACTGGAGGCTTCGTGCCATGGATCATCACTGGAGGCTTCTTGCCATGGATCATCACTGGAGGCTTCGTGCCATGGGTCATCACTGGAGGCTTCTTGCCATGGATCATCACTGGAGGCTTTGTGCCATGGATCATCACTGGAGGCTTCTTGCCATGGATCATCACTGGAGGCTTCGTGCCATGGATCATCACTGGAGGCTTCTTGCCATGGATCATCACTGGAGGCTTGTTGCCATGGATCATCACTGGAGGCTTCGTGCCATGGGTCATCACTGGAGGCTTCTTGTCATGGATCATCACTGGAGGCTTCGTGCCATGGATCATCACTGGAGGCGTCGTACCATGGATCATCACTGGAGGCTTCGTGCCATGGATCATCACTGGAGGCTTCTTGCCATGGATCATCACTGGAGTGAGGAGACGTATGGACAGTCTGGTACGTGGAGCTGCCACAGGGCTCACCAGGCTGGGGAGACATACAGGAGGTTTTGTCCGTGGCAGAGACACCGGATACACTGGGCCGTGTAGGCGCACTGGAGGTCTCGAGCTTAGAGCTGGCACAACCCGTCCTGGCTGGATGGTTATCTTCGCCCTGCACATGCGGGGCGCTGGCACAGGACGCACTGGGCTGTGCAGACGCACCGGAGACACTGTGCGTAGAGCCGACGCAGGATATACTGGGCCGAGGAGGCGCACTGGAGGTCTGGAGAGCAGGGCTGGCACAATCCGTCCTGGCTGGATGCTCACCCTAGCCCGGCAGATGTGGGAAAGCTGGGATGTAGCGCACCGGGCTGTGAACGCGCACTGGAGACACCGTGCGCTCCACCGCATAACACGGTGCCTGACCAGTACGACGCTCGCCACGGTAAGCATGAGGAGTTGGCTCAGGTCTCCAACTTGACTCAGCCAATCTCCTCGTGTGCCCCCCCCAAAACATTTTGGGGGCTGCCTCTCGGGCTTCCTTGCTAGCCGTGTTCCCTCGTAACGCTGTGCCCATTTACTCGCTGCCTCCGCCTTCCTCAATGCTTCCGCCCGCTCCCACGGGAGGCGATCCCTTCCGGCCAGGATCTCCTCCCGTGTCCAGGATCCCTTGCCGTCCAGGATGTCCTCCCATGTCCAGTCCTCCTGAAAATGCTGCTCCCCCTTACCATGCTGCTTGGTCCTTTGGTGGTGGGAAGTTCTGTCACGGCCGTAGAATGAAGAGGACTAAAGCGCAGCGTGGTGAGCGTACATATTCCTTTTTATTAGGATGACGCCGACATAAACAATAAACAATACAAAAAACGACCGTGAAGCTTAAGGCTATAGTGCCACAAACAAAGACAACTTCCCACACTGAAAGGAGGGAAAAGGGCTACCTAAGTATGGTTCCCAATCAGAGACAATGATAGACAGCTGTCCCTGATTGAGAGCCATACCCGGCCAAAACATAGAAATACAAAATCATAGGAGAAAAGAAACATAGAATGCCCACCCCAAATCACACCCTGACCAAACCAAATAGAGACATAAAAAGGCTCTCTAAGGTCAGGGCGTGACAGTACGGGGGGGCACCTCTGGTGCGTGACACATTGCCCTAGGATGAGTTACGTCTGTACTATTTAGCACGCTTACCAAATAAATGAAATCAAAATCAAACTGATCATGCAAAAAATATGCTTTGGATGTACCATATTTTAGACCAATTTCAATGATGTTGATTACTTTAAACATCTTCTTCTACAGAACCTGCTGGACCTATCGGAACCAAATTTGGTATATATCATCTATGAATGCACATCTTTCAGAAATCTAGCAAAAAAAATATGGCCGCTAGGAGCCAATGAGCTTGCATTAATGTTTTTTCCTATCCAACTGCTCCACAATGTGGCCAAACTCAATCATACTTTACAGGTTAGCTAAACTCATTATAGCATCACTGTGTAGTCAATATGAATGTGCTTGCAAATGTTGAGTCTTTACAGTGGTCGGAACATGTGAACCAAGTTTTGTTACTAAACAAATATCTGTGACTGATTTATATGCATTTGTGACAGACCACGCCTATGTGCATGTTTATTGGTCAGTTGCAGCCATGTTGTTTGACATACTAGCCTGGATTATAGTGTGTTTACAGACATTGGTCCATAGATGCCATTTATCAAGTTTCATGAAGGTTGGTCATTCGCTGCCAGAGGTAGCGTTTTAAGTGTTTTTCACAAAATTCTAAATGGCGTAAAATCCATCATATTCTTCAGGCATATTTGTTCCGTGTGAGGAAAGGGACCTATGTACCAAATTTCATGACTCTAGGTCACATGGGGTGAAGGTTGTGACCTTTAAAAGTTTGCATATTCAATCGCTTGTTATACCTCCACCATGTGGCCAATTGGCATTGCATCGCATGGGAGGGTTATGGCCTTTGGACCTTTACCATCATGCCAAGTTACACCATCCTTGGCCTTACCATCTCACGGGAATGTGAATGTTATTTTACTTGGGGGAAAAACCCGGTATAATAATAATAATGAACGTCAACAAATACAATATGGTTTCACCAGCTACGCTGCTGAATCCCTAACTAGATGTTGAACTGATGTCTGTGCCCAGTGGAAAGTGTCTGTGTGTGATTGAAATGGGTTGAAAAGGTCCACACAGATCAGTGTTGTGCATCAAATGTAAATTTGCCCCCTCATATCCCACTAGCCATTTCTCAGGCCCAAGAGGAGTTGGCCTTATCTTAGGTATCTGGGATAGCAAGCTGGGGAAACAAGCTGGAATCAAGGTGCTAAGGGAGGTCTGCGAGGCCTGCCTCAGACCCTGAAATATTTTTCAGTCTCTCTCTACACCCTTAGCCCCACAGATCAGGACTGGCCATTCCATCTCTGGGTAAGGCTGTTGACTGAGCGACACAATCTGCCTCCGCATGCAGCACTCAAGAGAGACTAAGCTTAGCTGTCTGTCAAATTATTGCCTGTCTGAGCTGAGGGAGAGGGAGAAAAATAGAGATAAAGAGGGGGAACTGAGGTAGGGAGAAGGAAAGAGAGAGTGAATAGTAGAGGCAGAGAGAGAGAGAGAGTTAAGAGTAGAGGCAGAGAGAGCACAGTAGAGACAGCTGGTAGTGAAGGAAGCCAACCGAAGGGGAGAAGAGAAACAACAGAGATGCACAGATATATGTTTTGGTTAAGAAAGAGAGTAGCTGGTGATATAACTAGATGCCTGCAACAAAACAAAACAAAAAACAGATGAGAGAATCGGCCCAAAACTGATCCTGAACCCATTAGTTCCAGTTGAGGTGTTTTATATTTGTCTCCTCTGCTTCCCTCTCTGTCTCTGTGCACTTATTCACCTGGTTTATCTTTCCTGTGGAGGAGTCGCCGGGATCGAGTGGTTATTGAGGTTAATTGTGCGGACACACCCTCTGTCACTTGGGCTGTGCTGTCACCCCGGCCTCTGCAGCAGGCAGCCAGGGGTGGCCCCACTGGCACACCGCCAAGCAGCATAAATAGAGACGCATTCCCAAATCCCAGGTGGCAGTAGCACTTACAACAGGACCAACCCTTGGGTGTTCAGCTGGACGCAACAGCCTAAACATTACAAGTAAATGTTCGGGACGAACAGCCATAGCCCTATTAATTCTGTATGGTCAGAAGAGTGTACTTCATCAACAATGAGGAATTCATGTATTTAGGTGGGTGAAACAAAAAATGTCAAGAGCTAGAACAAGGAAGAGAAGAGAGAAAACTCTGACTATCGAAAAGTGCTGGGAATAATTTGACTGCAAACCAAATGGATGTACCTCGACCAGAGTAGAACATTTCACGTTCACAGGTCAGTTTTGCCTGTTGAATATGCATCTACATAGAGAAACATCAGGGTTCATTGGGGCGGCAGGTTAACAAGGCAGTTAACCCACTGTTCCCTGGTAGGCCGTCATTGTAAATAAGAATTTGTTCTTAACTGACTTGCCTAGTTAAATAAAAAATTAAAAAGGCTCAGTGCAGTCAAACATATGATTATCCTGTGTTTTAAATATATTTTCACACTATGTTGTTGGAACAATTTGAAATAATGATATAAATGAAAATGATATAAAAACGTCTGCATTGGACCTTTTAAATAAACAGCACAGAGATAAAGGGTTAGGAAGGAGTAGACTAATTGAATTGGCTCTGAATTGATTCCCCAGAGCTACCACTGCAGCATTCTAATTTGTTGCGACAACATCAATATTGAGTCTGCATAAACCATATATTTTCAGTTCATTGTGAAAACCAGCAGGATCAAGTGTACCATGACTATTTTTTCTATTTGACAAATTTGACTATTTGTAAAATGCTTGCTGGATATCCTCCTGGTTTAAACACATGGTGTGAGGCTTTTACACTGGTACTTTGTTGCCTTAGCTGTTAGAGTCATGTAGATGGATGTAAATTGCACTGCCTTATAAAGCTACAAATACTCTGAAGCAGGTCTTATTCAATTGTTTTAAATGTCAGCGCTTTAGTGGCAAGGCATTCATTGTTTTCTGATAGTCTGCTAGAAATGGAAATAATGTATCAGCGTTACTTATTGGACATAATTTGACAGCATAAAGGCAAATGACCACAAAGATTGAGCTTGGCATGAGATGACTGCTTGCCAGCTTTTGAACTAAACCCACGGATCGGTGGGCTGTCTTGAAGACAGACTCATATTTCTTACTGAGCTGCACTTCCTAAATTCTATCTGGAAGCATTAGAGGTCCACGCTGACAAGGTTTTGATGATGGTAGCACTAACATAGTTGGTTCAATTCCAATAAGGGTTGCAAATACTGAATTGTCTATTTTATTAACAGGGAATAATGAACTTTCCAACAGTGTCACCTCTTTCTCCCTAAAGCCCCCTTCTACACTCTCCTCCCCTTACCTTATATCCTCCTCATATCTCTCAACTGATGGGCTTAGTCTATAAAGGTCCTTGTTAGAACATCTCCATGATGTGAAGTGTGCCCATGGTGGATCAGACCCTCTTGTTCTGACTGATTAGTATTCCTTTCATATGTCTTGTAGATGCTCACTCTGAGCTTATTAAGATGACTCACAGCTCTCAACAGAGTGCCATTCGGCCGGGGTGTCGAGGGCTCTTCACATCTCCCCTGAATCCCAGGCATACAGCCCTCTGGTGACTCCGTCTCTCTCCTGGATGCTTTGTCTGTTATGCCCCGTTTCCACTGGCACTTAAAATTAGGACCAAATTGGGGCCAAATTTGAGCTGGCTCGAATGGAATTTTCAAATTTGAGCTGGGTCGAGGGAAACCCGGGCCAGTTTCACAACTGGTAACAGCTCTATTTGAATTTGGGCTGGTGACGCCATTACTATGTAACCACCAAGCTGATCACTGCTGGATGCTAACACAATGTTAGCTAGCTCGTCAGAGCTTGTTGCTGTTAGCTAGCACATTTGGGCAAGCAGTACTACAATAGTCAGACATGACACAAATTACCACTATAGCTGGATCCTATATTCATTTTTACACTACACAATAAACTTTTATGAGAACATTCAGCCCTCCAATGCTAGCTACCTAGCTAGCAAATCAGAGTTGAAACAAGCTAGCTAGCTAACGTGAGCTTGCAGGAATTTTAGCTGGCCAGTTCATATTGAAAGCTAGCTACATTAGATACATCATAACAAACCTGGCATTGATTTGCTTGGTTAGCTAGCTAGCTAATAGCCAATGCCATGGCAAGCAAGGTCGGAATTAAGCTAGCTACCTAGCCTGTTGTGCTAGCGACGACACTAACTGTTTAGCTAGCTAGCTAACATCAGCAAACTAAATACATGGCTCTGAGTCTGGCTGGCACTGGCATGAGTATGGGGTAACGTTAGTTTCAGCATGGTGAGGGTGAATTCAATTCTTAAACATCTTGCTAGCTAACAACATTAGCGAAGCCAGCTGATGTCACATATTGGCTACCTAACAACATGACATAATTTCTCATTTCTGGAGGCAGTGGAAATGCAATTTGAGCTAGCCCACCAAGGCCAGCCCAACCTGGATTGACTTCAAAGTGCCAATGTAAACATGGCTTTACATGATTCTCACCGGCATTCTAGATGTCTTTTCAACCATCACCATTCACAGTGTGTTTCTGAGTAGCTCCTCGCTAGCCAAATCCCACTTGAATACGTGTGTCCTTTCAATACACTGCTCTTAATCCCTCATTCACCACTAAATGTATCATCATGTCCCTCAGTGGGGATCTCATACATGACATGCAACAATACAGGAAAAGGGAAGCTGAGTAAGCTGTGTACTGGGATGGAGTTTAAGACATCCCTTTATGGGGGAAACACTCACGTTGCTGAGCTGTGAGATCTGTATGTAATTGTAACTGACTGACAAATTTAGACAGCTCTGTGATGTGAGTGTGAGAGACGGGCCATGCCGCGGCCTTATCTGTCAACAGAGATGAACAGGACACAATTCACCTCACAGGCACCCAGTCCCATCACATGAACAACACTGAAGGCTGTAGTATACATCCAGATTTAATAAGTGGCAAAACTGGTGAAATAACGCTGACTGTTTCCTTTCCATGCAATTTACATAGCTAATAGGATTTCACCCCCGAGGTCTGACTTCAATTACACTAGTCAAATATTTTCAACTATCAAAATCCCCTCAAATTAAGATATCAACAGACCAAGAAGAGCACTGGTACTTCACACTGAGCCTTGTGTGTGTGTGTGTGTGTGTGTGTGTGTGTGTGTGTGTGTGTGTGTGTGTGTGTGTGTGTGTGTGTGTGTGTGTGTGTGTGTGTGTGTGTGTGTGTGTGTGTGTGTGTGTGTGTGTGTGTGTGTGTGTGTGTGTGTGTGTGTGTGTGTGTGTGTGAGAGATACTTCTAGAGTTTGAAGTAGCTCATTGTTTTCATTCCAGGTTATTTCAGCTACTGTTAATGAAGACCTCACTCTCAACTTTCAACCCACTGAGGTATCAAGCCTGTCTTTCCCTGAGAGATGATGTGAGATGATGGTTCTTTTATCCATCTTCTGCTTTGTGAGTGTACACCGTAACCTCAAAACTGTCAGGAGTGAGTGAAGATATTCACAAATAAACAAAAACAAGATGAGTGTTGAACCACTGAAGTGGTGAGAAGACAAGCACTAGAGTCAGCAGAACACAGAAATCAGCCTATAGGGAAGAATCATTCTAAATTTGCATTCTGAACTTCTCTCCACCATGAGGAACCACCTAACGGAAAATACCATGTCATTTCTATCCCGGTATAAGGAATACCTATAATCAATGGCTGCCATCTTTACCTCAGTGTGCTGTAGAATGGCTGATAAGTTAATGATATATGTTCCTCTGCTAAACAGATTGAGATGCGTGTTTGTCTGTCTGTGCCCAACACGAGGGTAGCTATGACAGCTCAACCTGAAGATCTGTTTTTCATTTCCCACATGGATTTATTTCAGTCATCAGGGAAGAGATGTGGTTTGCAATATATTTCAACATCAAATTGAACATCAGCCTTGAAGGCTTACTATGAATCATCAGGCTTTGACCCTGTCCTTGAGAACACCCTGACCCATCTCAAGTAGAATGATTACTGCTATATAGGAAGGGTTAGTGCTATCCGTAATCCTTCGCACGTCCCTACCCTAAACCCTAACCCCTACTCCCCCTCCCCCCCTTTTCTTCCCAGTTTCGTGATTACGATCTTGTCTCATCGCTGCAACTCCCCAACGGGCTTGGGAGAGGCAAAGGTCGAGTCATGCGTCCTCCGAAACATGATCCGCCAAGCCGCACTTCTTAACACCCACTCGCTTAACCCGGAAGCCAGCTGAACCAATGTGTCGGAGGAAACACCGTTCAACTGATTACCCAGGTCAGCCTGCAGGCGCCCGACCCGCCACAAGGAGACGCTAGAGCGTGATGAGCCAAGTAAAGCCCCACCGGCCAAACCCTCCCCTAGCCCGGACGATGCTGGCCCTATTGTGCTCCGCCCTATGGGACTCCCGGTCAAAACTGGTTATGACACAACACTGCGATGCAGTGCCTTAGACCGCTGCGCCACTCGGGAGACCTTAACCCCTATCATAAACCTAAACCTAACCTTAACCATAACCCTTACCTAACCGTTTTAAATTTAAACTTCAATGTGGTGACGTCAGAGTTGGGACGTCCCAAGGATTCCATTTAGACTATAGGAAGTGGGGTAAGAGAGGACAAGGTTATTCACTTCAATAGCAGAATTAAACAACTGGAGCTTTTTTCAGAAATGTATTCTGCTGAATAGACAACTTTAGTCTATCAATGTGCAATAAAAAAGTCTGCTTTATGAGTTACATTTCTATCGGCTGCTATTTGAATGTTTCACCCTTCTGAATACACCCCTGATAGCTGTAATTATCCAACCAGTGACTCAAAGTCACCAATTTAACAAAACTAAGAGGTCAGGGTCAAGTTGTCCATATAGCCCTGTCCAGGAAGAAGGATACTGTACTAAAAACAGAGACGTGGATTTTCAGCCACATTAAAATGGCTTCATAATTTAGAGTAGGTGGTAGTTGTGATGCGGGGGCAACGCCTGTGAGGAGATTACCTTTCATTCTGCTAATTAAGTTTGGGCCATTTACAAATGTGACAGGACTACAAGCTATTAGCGCCCATTCATTTTAATGAGGGTCACTCAGCTGTGCTCTTTATCAGGCTTACTGACAGTCTGTTGAATATGTATAAGCCGCATGTCACTTCCAAAAACCCTTTAGATGGGAAACGTAAATAATATAGCAATTACGATTAAGTCACACAGTCAAGTGTACCTGGGCAGCGCAGTGGATTTGATTACCTGTCTGGTAGCGATCTCTTCATAGGTTTCTGTTTGGAGTTGTTGTGACTCAGTCAATTGTAAAACTAATGACCATTTTCCTGCGATTTTATATAGTCCCTCTGACGTATGAGCCTATGAGATGGAGCGGACTGGCTGTACCGTTGCATGGTTGTAGTGTAGCAGGGCTGTAGTGTAGCAGGGCTGTAGTGTAGCAGGGCTGTAGTGCCGCAGGTCTGTAGAGCAGCATTGCTGTAGTGTAGCAGGGCTGTAGTGTAGCAGGGCTGTAGTGTAGCAGGGCTGTAGTGCAGCATTTCTGTAGTGCAGCAGGGCTGTAGTGCAGCAGGGCTGTAGTGTAGCAAGGCGGTAGTGTAGCAGGGAGGACTGTAGTGTAGCATGGCTGTAGTGTAGCAGGGCTGTAGTGCCGCAGGTCTGTAGTGCAGCATTGCTGTAGTGCAGCAGGGCTGTAGTGCAGCAGGGCTATAGTGCAGCATTTCTGTAGTGCAGCAGGGCTGTAGTGCAGCAGGGCTGTAGTGTAGCAAGGCGGTAGTGTAGCAGGCAGGACTGTAGTGTAGCAGGGCTGTAGTGCAGCATGGCTGTAGTACAGCAAGAGTCAGTGTAGCCCAGTGGAGAGGGTTCTTGTCCCCTTCCCTCCACACCCCCAGGCCTGTTCCTGGTCCCTGGACATGCTGCAGCCAATTTAGCACTCTCCGCAAGTATCCCTTTCTGCCACAGAGTGCTATTCATCACTCTCATTATCGTCCAACTGAGACACGCTTAGTAAAGAACAAGAGGGGGGAGGGGCAGGGAGTGAGTCCTTACGCTGGTCCAATCAGAACAGGCCCCAGGTCTAACTATAGAATAAGGTGTTGTCGGAGTTCGGATGGAAGGGGGGGGCGAGATAGCCCCTGCCACTAAGCCCTATCTGGCATGCATTATCCCTGGTCCACCCAAAGCCTGCTGCAAATTATTTGATTTAGTTTTTTCTAGTGCTTTTATATCAACCTAGCTCTATGATTTAGAATGGACAGGTGCCCATACTGAAAATGAGAGTAGTTCAACAGTGAGTAAATGCATATTTCTGTGAAATGGTATGAAACATTTGTACATTACTTGAAATATTACACAATACAACATGTGTATTACCATAAAATATATCCTTTATACTCTAGCTATACAGATCTAGGATCTAGGATCAAATTTGATCACTATTTTGTTGCTGTGAATTTTCATGCAAGTGTATTTCAGTTCTAAAAAGGCTTTGTAATTTCGACTTTGAAATTTCAGGCTTGATTTGCGCTAACAAAAAATGTAACAACCCTTACTAAAATGACCATTAATTATAATCTACATAATAATTCACATTTCCCGTTGCTACGTGATTCTTTTACTGCTGTAGCAAACTGGCTCAAATTAAGGTTCTACATCTGTAGTAGTAGCATCTCTTAGAAAGTAGAGAATCTAATGTAGTCATGAAAATGCCAGGGAATGCAGAGGGCAGTCTGGACAGGTTCTGAGGGAGAAGGCCAAGTTAATAGAGAAAATATAGAACCTTAATATTAACATGTACGCGCGCGCACACACACACACACACACACACACACACACACACACACACACACACACACACACACACACACACACACACACACACACACACACACACACACACACACACACACACACACACACACACACACACACACACACACACACACACACACACACAGAGAAAGACTCCCTCTCCAACCCTCCTTACCCTTCCTAGCCTGATGTCGACGGTGTAAAAAAAAGCCTGATGTGCTCTGAACAGCAAATCAGTTTAAGCCTCTGCTCTGCCGTCTCCTCTGTGTATAATTTTACTGAGCTGAGTCAGGGAGAAAGTGAAGCTCCGAGGCACTTGTCTGGGTGAGATAGATGAACGCTTCAGGATCAGCTCAGTAACATTCTGATAATGGTACATTATATGATGAAGATGATGAAATCACTCATCGCTTTGGATCTACAACTTTGTTTTGTGTTGTTCTCTCTTTCTCTTTGCACATTTATATGATGTGGTGTAATGACTAGAAACAAGTTGGTTCTCAGCTACAATAATGTGCACATTTGTTTGTTTAGCATCTCCACGCACAAAAGCTGCATAAACGCCCCTGAACATCTACATTTGAAAAAAGTGTAATAAATAATTTTAATATACACCACAATAAATCCATTATTTATTTTATTTAGGTCTAAAGAAACATTATGATACCAGGAAAATGTATTTCAGAAGAATAGAAGATGAGTTGGCCTACTGTATGTTATATGGCTAAAAGTGATCATTTGAAACAGGACCTATATGCTAGATTTAGAGTTGTTTGGCCATTTTAGTTGTGTCCTTAGAAAACCTTAGAATGTCTTAGAAATCAAAACAGATATGGGCTGCATGTTGCAACTATAGGCTATTGATGATTTGTGAAAGTCGCAAAAAAAGCTTGTGCTCTTTTACTTGCCTCAGGCTGCTCAGCTCTTCTCTCATCCAGCGTTCATATTTCCACCCATCATACTATTGTCAATTTAATATTGTCTTTACTAATATGTAAAGTTTGTTTAGATTTAGAATGGCCAATTGTCAAATGGGCAGGAACAGGGGCAAGGGAAAAAATAAGTCATCTGTACGCATTCGAATAGCGAATGGAGGCCGTCCTATTTTTCAATGATGCCGGGTAGGCTACTATGGTTTTATAGTGGAGCTGCTTAATATGAGCAGCTGAGAAATACATATAACAACAAATATTTCACTCCACACATCAACCACTGTTTGAGGAGCATGCTCTCGCTCGGTGACAGGTGATATTCCTGTTTGAGGTGCATGCTCTCGCTCGGTGACAGGTGATATTCCTGTTTGAGGAGCATGCTCTCGCTCGGTGACAGGTGATATTCCTGTTTGGGGTGCATGCTCTCGCTCGGTGACAGGTGATATTCCTGTTTGAGGTGCATGCTCTCGCTCGGTGACAGGTGATATTCCGCCCAAACTCTGTGTGCCATGGGCTCTCCAACCTCGTTCCTGCAGCTAACCAGTGCTTAATTTGGGAAACGAAGTGAAATCTGTTTGGAAACATTGATGTTTTTGCAACAAAACATATTTCACTAAACTGTTGACAGCCTCTCTGCGCGCTGGAGAAAGTACTAAAGGAGAGAGAGGAGAGGGAAACGCATGGTGGTGAGATCCTGTATAGCTAAGGTAATTAATTATGAAAATAAATTAAAAATCCCTATTACTAGGCTATTTAAAATCACCCTGCACAATCAATGAACCTACAGCATCTCCTAGGGCTAAACGTTACCTCCCAGGTTTATGGATATACATTTTGGAGCATAGCATAAGGTAACCAGTGCATCCAGTATGCATAATAATACTGTCCACACTCAAAGGTGATTACTCAAAAAATATTTTTGGAGTATAGGCTAGACCAATTACGTTCCAAATACATCTTAAATCAGATTTGCAATGCCTAATTGTTGGTAGGCTATGTACAGTATGTATTGTATAATGTCACATAAGCCTATGCATATGCATAATCTGTAATATGCGTATGGGTGTTTTGAATGAATCATCACCTTAGAAAGCTCTGTCCATTTCATTGTGTTAGGCCTTGAAACGACATCCACAATGACCATGATTTACACTCAGTTTCAACCTGCTATTGAACCTCTTTCTTCAAATTGATTGTCACAGTGAGGTGAGTTTTGAAAGCAGATAGTGTTTAGAATATGATAAGTGTTTGATGTGATTTTTGATTGCATGTGCATTTGATGTCAGAATCAGTGGTTAGAGGGACAATACAGCCCTGAGTACCAGGCCATTAGGACCTGGTGGTCATTAGCAAGTTGGGTACTACCAAAGCATGCCCAGAGTGCATAAAAGGAGATTACTGTGACTCAACAGTCACAGAATTTTACTGCAGTTATGACTGACAGAGTGGCGGTAATATGGTCATCGCAACAGCCCTAAATACAGTAGATGAAACCACGTTTGAAACACATCATCCTACCTTGCTTAATGGTGATTGCACATAATCATGCTCATCAAATGAGCTTAGCAAACTGAACCATTTGGCAATGTGTGGTGCGTTACATGCTTATTATATGTTAATTACTGAATCGAATGCAAAGAGGCTGCCTTGGACTCCTCTCAGTTCCTAAGTCTTTGGCCCTGTGCCTGTGGATGTGCCTGTGTTGTAGTGAGATGGAACCGGGGGGGTGTTTGTTTACCTGACCCCATGGACTAGCACATCCCCGTCTCTCTCCGGCTCTCACTGGACGGATTAACTGCATTCCCTCTAGTAATCCGCTCTCTCTCACCTGATTTACCGGCAACACAGCACCTTAAAGTCTCACTTTTCTACCGCTGAGTTTCTAGGGGTGGCTGACCTCTCAAAAAAGAGCAAATCATTGCCCTGGCTGTGTTTGTCTCTCTGTGTTACGGCCTGCTGCAGGCAATCTGGTTCTGTGTAACTCAGCTGGTAGAGCAGAGTGCTTGCATTGCAAGGATTGTGGGTTTGATTCCCACGGGGGGGACCTGTACGAAAATCTATGCACTCACTACTATAAGTTGCTCTACTTAAGTGTGTCTGCTAAATGACTAAAAAGTAATCTGAATGGCTCAGCCATCAATAAGCTGCTCCCAAACGTTTTAAACCCGCATTAGGAAGTTGAGTCTATCATAGTTCGTGTGGGATTCAATGACATTATGAAGGACAGCTCAGAACAGCTGAAGATGGATTTTAAAGAACTGACTGGGTCTCTGCTTGACACCAACAAACGCCCCATAATATCTGGCCCTCTGCCCTCCCTAAATCATGTCATTGAACATTTCAGCAGACTTTTAGTCCTCCATAACTGGCTACGAGACTATTGCAGCTCTGTTGGTGTAACATTTATTGACAGTTTTGATACCTTCTGGAAACAAAGCATGTTTTATAAGGAGGATGGGTTCCACCCAAATAATTTGTGTTCCTGGATCCTTTCACGGCATTATAAGGCTGCGTTGAGACAATGACTTATTAATGATCCAAGCCCAACTCAGTTAATCTCTACCATTGTGTCGCTGAGTTGTCATGTTTCAGAAAATGTATAATATCCCAGGGGTGTTAGAAGACCCAATGTAAGAAACCTAATGTATATCCCTCTAACTGTCCGGAATGCCTCTGCTGATCCTACAGCTATTGTATGCAGTAATAATGTACCATGAACTAGAGTTATATTGTTAGCACTGAGGTGGTGTGCCCTAGTAGGAAGTCCACTGTGTGCAGCTCACCCTGCACGAACATAAATAACATGAGCATGTCTACTTATGCTAAGCTTCCCAGGGAAGCAATGAAAACAATCAAGAATCCCAGAAAGTGCTAAAAAATAGCCCACGTTAACGTATGTAGCTTAAGAAACAAGGTTCATGAAGTTAATCATTTGCTAGTAACAGATTACCTTCATATTCTGACAGTCTCTGAAACTCACTTAGATAACACCTTTGATGATACAGTGGTAGCAATACATGGTTATAACATATACAGAAAAGACAGAAATGCCAAAGGTGGTGTTGCTGTTTATATTCAGAACCACATTCCTGTAAAGATTAGAGAGGATCTCATGTTAAATACTGTTGAAGTAATATGGCTACAGGTTCATCTGCCTCACCTAAAGCTCATTCTGGTGAGAAGCTGCTATAGACCACCAAGTGCTAACAGTCAGTATATGGATAACGTGTGAAATGCTTGATAATGTACATCCCCGTCTCTCTATGTGATATCAACAGAGAGGTATAAATATTTCAAAAACTTAAAGCATTATATTTGGGACAAATCATTCACTAAACCCTAAACTAAATCGTGTAATAAATAATGTGGAAATTGAGCAGGATGTGGAGACTATACTGCTTGGAGTAACCCTGGATTGTAAACTGTCATGGTCAAAACATGTTGATACAACAGTAGCTAAGATGGGGGGGAAGTCTGTCCATGATAAAGCGCTGCTCTGCCTTTTTTTTTATTATTGTCTTTTTAACCACACTATCAACAAGGCAGGTCCTACAGGCTCTAGTTTTGTCGCATCTGGACTACTGTTTAGTCATGTGGTCAGGTGCCACAAAGAGGGCAATTACAATTGCCTCAGAACAGGGCAGCATGGCTGGCTCTTAAATTCATTATTCTCAAATTGATTATTATTATCTATGAACATTTGAACATCTTGGCCATGTTCTGTTATAATCTCCACCCGGCACAGCCAGAAGAGGACTGGCCACCCCTCATAGCCTGGTTCCTCTCTGGGTTTCTTCCTAGGTTCTGGCCTTTATAGGGAGTGTTTCCTAGCCACTGTGCTTCTACACCTGCATTGCTTGCTGTTTGGGGTTTTAGGTTGGGTTTCTGTACAGCACTTTGTGACATCAGTTGATGTAAGAAGGGCTTTATAAATACATTTGATTGATTGATTGACATGGAGAGATAACATTAATAATATGCATGTAAATCTCTCATGGCCGAAAGTGGAGGAGAGATTGACTTCATAACTACTTGTTTATGTAAGAGGTGTTGACAAGCTGAATGCACCGAGCTGTCTGTTTAAACTACTAGCACACAGTATAGCACACTCGGACACTACTAGCACACACAGTAGCACACTCGGACACCCATACATACCCCACAAGATATGCCTCCAAAGGTCTCTTCACAATCCCCAAGTCAAGAACAGACTATGGGAGGCACACAGTACTACATAGAGCCATGGCTACATGGAACTCAATTCCACATCATGTAACTGATGCAAGTAAAATTAGATTTAAAAAACAGATACAAATACACCTTATGGAACAGCGGGGACTGTGACGAGACACACACGTACAGGCACAGACACAGACAAAAATGATAAGACACGCACTCTACACACACGTACACATGGATGTTGTATTGTAAATATGTGATAGTGGAGTAGTGGCCTGAGGGAATACAATAAATGCATTGGGTTATTTGCTATAAAATATAATGTCATGTAATATTTTAAACTGTATAAAACTGCCTTAATGTTGTTATACCATTATATAAAATATAATGTCATGTAATATTTTAAACTGTATAAAACTGCCTTAATGTTGTTATACCTATACTTATACCTTGTTATAGCTACCTTATGGTACCTGTTGTATCATACATGTGTATTCTGCCTGCTAAGGTTCTATAGATTCCAGTGATGTATAAAAGGCACGTGCTGTACTACTAATAATGTTCATTTATTGGATAAATATCAGTTACATTTAGCCATATGGCTGCATTGTAAGTGCAATATATTTAAGATGCCTGAATGACCTCAAAAAGAGAGGTTGAGTTGGCGACAAATGCAACCATTTCTGTCCGTGAGATCCGACATCTGGACACAGGCAGGTGGGAACCCTATTAAATACCCATCTGAGTGTCCCAATCAGCCAATTCGATACTCTGCTGTATGTTCAGCTCTGAATGGCATTTTTTTAGACCCCTCTTTGATAATTCATAGTGGGTTTTTTTTCTTCTTCATGCAATTCTATGAAATAATGCAGGATAATGAGTTTGAAAAGCTGTTTTGAAAATCTCAGCTTTAATGATGATTGGCCCTTGTTGTCATGTATAATGCAGATACTAGTCAGTGTTTGTCAGGTTAATATTCTTAACGAGATTGTTAGGCCCCTCTAGGTTGAATTAATTAAAACATAATCCTCCTTGATTGCGACAGCCTCCTGCTATCAAGATGGAATCCCTCCGACAAGTGCTTGTTTGTTCATTTCACAGCTAATAATATGTTAGTCAGTGGGGGACAGGGTGTCTAACTGGGTGCTCTCATTTCAATCACGCTGCCCTTTGCATGGATGGATAATTACCTGTAATTGTCCTTTGGTGCCATCACAGAGCAGTTATAGCCAATGTCTCCAAAAGGAAATGTGCTCTACTCACCTCGGCAGAGTTACAAGGTGTCACTGGATTCCTTTCAAATAAATAGTATCACACTATTAGAGTCACTTTGCGGGTGTCTCCTATTGACAACAATGATCAGCAACATGTGTTGGTAATAGTATGTCATCATGCCAAAATATCACTTGGACATATCAGAAAAGTGTTTCATGCATGATTTAATCCTAGTCATCATGAATGGAATCCGTTGAAGACGGTGGGACACAGCCTAGTTGAATAGAGCACGTCCTAATACTCCTTTACTTTGTCTTTGCAAACTGAGCAGTTGGTCAGGTCTGTTTCAGGGTGGCAGGTAGTCTAGTGGTTAAGAGCGTTGGGCCAGTCACTGAAAGGTTGCTGGTTTGAATCCCTGAGCAGACTAGGTGAATAATCTGCTGATGTGCCCTTGAGCAAGATGCTTTACTCTAATTGCTCCTGGTTAAGAGTGTCGGCTAAATGACTACAATGTTTCCCCACTCCCAAAGTTCAAAGAGGAATTGTGTCACCTCTTAAGCATAATCGAACAGGACTGAACCCTGAGGTGTGCTTTTGATAAATTTATTCTGCAGTTTAGCAGAACTCCACAGCCCCCTACCTACCTACCAACCAACCACGCGAGGCCAATATCAATGTCTATGTCTATAGTGGCAACATTGAAAGCCCTTGTCTTTCTCAATTTGGACATATGGTCCAGATGAAATGCTTTTCAAAATATAACGTTCTCTTTGTTTCCCGGCGGGATGCATGTTCTATCTGATTCTACTCAGTTATGGAGGACTTGTCTTTATTTGTTTCAGTGCTTTCAGTGCTTTCAGTGCTTTCATCGTCAGGTTGAGAAGGTTCATCTCCGCAGAGGTATTCTCTCCATCACACGCATCATAAGAGGGTTGGCTACTGTGACTGGTGCTCCATAGGTCTATGTGCTCTTTGAATATAATAGTGAATAAATGGAATGTTAGCCTATAATGAGTGCTAATGTGTTCCCATAACGATGTCTGAAACATTGTCACGGTAGCACATGTAAGCTTCACATGCCACAATAGACAGGCATACCAATGTGGATGTGATCTTCCTCAACTTTCAGAATGCAGTATTGCATGCGTATTGCAACAGTCTCATCACACTGCTAACTCTATCAGAATTCAATTCAGATATAGACAGAAAACCCTCATTTGGAGTTTTGATTGTATACGGTGGGCTTGGCCAAATGCCTTCAGCTGATGTGAGGTAATGTGTGTTATGGATGTGTTAGCTTGGATACTGCACTTAGATGACAAAATTGCCTAAAAGAGTAAAATCAGCTCACCCAATTTTAGTCTATGATTTGACTATTATATGTTCAATGTTTCTTTAGGATTTTTTGTTTTCCAATGGAATAGTTTCAACACATTAAAATGAGAGTTCAGTTCACGTAACAGGTTTGACCTTAAAATGAGGGAAATACGTAAATTAATCACTAATCTTCAGAATTTACTTTGTCAAAGCAACACAAAAAACTATGGATTTACAATGATGGTGAAACGATTAAGTGGGTTAAAATCTTCCTAGAAGTGACACAGGTTTGACGGAGGGGCATGTCAAAATACAGAATTTTGGCACTTTAGCAAGATTTTATTTTCAGTTGAAGTCAGAAGTTTACATACACCTTAGCCAAATACATTTAAACTCAGTTTTTCACAATTCCTGACATTTAATCATAGTAAAAATTCCCTGCCTTAGGTCAGTTAGGATCACCACTTTATTTTAAGAATGTGAAATGTCAGAATAATAGTAGAGAGAATGATTTATTTCAGCTTTTATTTCTTTCATCACATTCCCAGTGCGTCAGAAGTTTACATACACTCGATTAGTATTTGGTAGCATTGCCTTTAAATTGTTTAACTTGGGTCAAACGTTTCGGGTAGCCTTCCATAAGCTTCCCACAATAAGTTGGGTGAATTTTGTCCCATTCCTCCTGACAGAGCTGGTGTAACTGAGTCAGGTTTGTAGGCGTCCTTGCTCGCACACGCTTTTTCAGTTCTGCCCACAAATGTTCTATAGGAATGAGGTCAGGGCTTTGTGATGGCCACTCCAATACCTTGACTTTGTTGTCCTTAAGCCATTTTGCCATAACTTTGTAATGCTAAGTATGCTTGGGGTCATTGTCCATTTTGGAAGACCCATTTGCGACCGAGCTTTAACTTCCTGACTGATGTCTTGAGATGTTACTTCAATATATCCACATAATTTTCCATGTATTTTGTGAAGTGCACCACCTGCAGCAAAGCACCCCCACAACATGATGCTGCCACCCCCGTGCATCACGGTTGGGATGGTGTTCTTCGACTTGCAAGCCTCCCCCTTTTTCCTCCAAACATAACGATGGTCATTATGGCCAAACAGTTGTATTTTTGTTTCATCAGACCAGAGGACATTTCTCCAAAAAGTACAATCTTTGTCCCCATGTGTAGTTGCAAACAACAGTCTGGCTTTTTTATGGCGGAAGCAGTGGCTTCTTCCTTGCTGAGCGGCCTTTCAGGTTATGTCGATATAGGACTCATTTTACTGTGGTTATAGATACTTTGGTACCTGTTTCCTCCAGCATCTTCACAAGGCCCTTTGCTATTTTTCTGGGTTTGATTTGCACTTTTTGCACCAAAGTACATTAATCTTTAGGAGACAGAACGCGTCTCCTTCCTGAGCGGTATGACGGCTGCGTGGTCCCATGATGTTTATACTTGCGTACTATTGTTTGTACAGATGAACGTGGTACCTTCGGGTGTTTGGAAATTGCTCCCAAGGATGAACCAGACTTGTGGAGGTCTACAATTGTTTTTCTGAGGCCTTGCCTGATTTTCTTTTGATTTTCCCATGAGATCAAGCAAAGAGGCACTGAGTTTGATGGTAGGCCTTGAAATACATCCACAGGTACACCTCCAATTGACTTAAATTATGTAAATTAAGAATCAGAAGCTTCTAAAGCCATGACATCATTTTCTGGAATTTTCCAAGCTGTTTAAAGGCACAGTCAACTTAGTGTATGTAAACTTCTGGAATTGTGATACATTGAATTATAAGTGAAATAATCTGTCTTTAAACAATTGTTGGAAAAATTACTTGTGTCATGCACAAAGTATATGTCCTAACCGACTTGCCAAAACTACAGTTTGTTAACAAGACATTTGTGGAGTGGTTGAAAAACGAATTAATGACTCCAACCTAAGTGTATGTAAACTTCCGACTTCAACTGTATATAAAAAAATGTCTGATACAAAATTGTAAAAAATTAAAGTCAATGTTGATGCACAATTTCTACTTAAAATGTCAAAGGTACTCTTTTCGTGGAATGACGCACCAATGTCTATGTCTGTAGTGGCAACAGTGAAAGCCCTTGTCTTTCTCACTTTAGACATATGGTCCAGATGATATGCTTTTCAAAACATAATGTTATTCTCTTTGTTCCCCTGTGGTGTGCATGTTCCAGCTGATTCTGCTCAGTTATGGAGGACTTATCTTTATTCGTTTCAGTGCTTGAATTCTCATCACTGTCAGGTTGAGAAGGTTCATCTCAGCAGGGGTATTCTCTCATCATCACATGCATCATATGAGTGGGGGGCTACTGTGACTGATGCTCCATAGGTATATGTGCTCTTTGAATATCACAGTGTAATGTGTGCCTATATGAGGGCCACACATGTTCCCAGAATGATGTCTGGAACATTGTCTGGGACACACCTGGAACATGGTAGCACATGCAAACGGCACATGCCACTATAGACATAGGCATACCTTTGTGAATGTGACGTTCCGCAACTTTTAGAACACAGTATCGAATTTGTCTTTCAACTGTCTTGTCACGTTGCTAAATTGCCTACACTTAATTTGGAGTTTTGATTGTATGCTGTGGGCTTGGCCAAATGCCATCAGCTGATCCGAGGGCATGTGTACTATTATGGATGTATTAGCTTGGATTCTGCACTTAGATGTGGAAGATAACATCTCAGAAAATCATCAGAAAAACATCCTAACAGGCTTATAATTTATTCATATTTGAGTTCTTAAGCTTGCAGAGTTTGTTCCATAATCATGAAATCAGTGTTTATTAGTCACTGAAGAGTAGGGCATGCTTTAGAGTGGGATTAAGTGTCTTAGTACTCACTTTACTAGAGGCGGAAATGAGACCTTTGCTTATGTGTATGTTTCCAAATGCCAAGTTATGGATTCTTCTCAACATCTATTCCAACCTTTTTCTTGTGTGCATGAGACTGGCAGGATGCCATAAAGTGGATTCCTTTATGAGATCTCCTATCATGAAACACATCCGATTCACAGTAGGTTATTCTCAGCAGGACTTTGCCCCAAACACTAACTGACGTCAGTAACTGATCACAGACATAGCAAACAGACTGTGGACCAATGGGGATTTTTTTGGAAAGAAAACAGTAGAGCACTGATTTCGATCTGCCTCAAAAGAACATGATGGCTGACATGCGTCACTGTTCTGTGATCTGTAGATGAAATGGCATGAGACCAGCTAGTTCCAGCTAGATTGAAGATGTGTACATTCCTTACTAAGCTTAACCTAATATACATTCTTTACATTGCATAGCTCAAGTCTACACAGTAGTGGTGCAGTAGCCTGCTACAGTGCCTTGCAAATGTATTTATCCCCCTTGGCATTTTTCCTATATTGTTGCATTACAACCTGTAATTTAAATGGATTTTTATTTGGATTTCATGTAATGGACATACACAACATAGTCCAAATTGGTGAAGAAAAATGAAAACAATTACTTGTTTCAAAATTACTTGTGTCAAAAATTACTTGAAACAAAAATAAAACTGAAAAGTGGTGCGTGCATATGTATTCACCCCCTTTGCTATGAAGACCCTACATAAGATCTGGTATTACCAATTACCTTCAGAAGTCACTTAATTAGTTAAATAAAGTCCACCTGTGTGCAATCTAAGTGTCACATGATGTGTCACATGATCTCAGTATATATACACCTGTTCTGAAAGGCCCCAGAGTCTGCAACACCCTTAAGCAAGGGACACCACCAAGCAAGCGGCACCATGAAGACCAAGGAGCTCTCCAAACAGGTCAGGGACAAAGTTGTGGAGAAGTACAGATCAGGGTTGGGTTATAAAAAAAAACAGAAACTTTGAACATCCCACGGAGCACCATTAAATCCATTATAAAAACATGGAAAGAATGTGATACCACAACAAACCTGCCAAGAGAGGGCCGCCCACCAAAACTCGCCGACCGGGCAAGGAGGGCATTAATCAGAGAGGCAACAAAGAGACCAAAGATAACCCTGAAGGAGCTGCAAAGGTCCACAGCGGAGATTGGAGTATCTGTATATAGGACCACTTTAAACTGTACACTCCACAGAGCTGGGCTTTACAGAAGAGTAGCCAGAAAAAAGCCATTGCTTAAAGTAAAAAACAAGAAAATATGTTTGGTGTTCGCCAAAAGGCATGTGGGAGACTCCCCAAACATATGGAAGAAGGTACTCTGGTCAGATGAGACAAAAATGTAGCTTTTTGGCGCTCAAGGAAAACGCTATGTCTAGCGCAAACCGAACACCTCCCATCACCCTGAGAACACCATCCCCACAGTGAAACATGATGGTGAAAGCATCATGTTGTGGGGAATTTTTTCATCAGCAGGGACTGTGAAACTGGTCAGAATTGAAGGAATGATGGATGGTGCTAAATACAGGGAAATACTTGAGGGAAACCTGTTTCAGTCTTCTAGAGATTTGAGACTGGGACAGAGGTTCACCTTCCAGCAGGACAACGACCCTAAGCATACTGCTAAAGCAACACTCAACTGGTTTAAGGGGAAACATTTAAATGTCTTGGAATGGCCTAGTCAAAGCCCAGACCTCAATCCAATTGAGAATCTGTGGTATGACTTAAATATTGCTGTACACCAGTGGAACCCATCCAACTTGAAGGAGCTGGAGCAGTTTTGCCTTGAAGAATAGATGTGCCAAGCTTATAGAGACATACCCCAAGAGACTTGCAGCTGTAATTGCTGCAAAAGGTGGCTCTACAAAGATTTGACTTTGGGGGGTGAATAGTTATGCACGCTCAAGTTTTTGGGGGGTTGTGTTTTTTCTTGTTTGCTTCACAATATAAAATATTTTGCATCTTCAAAGTGGTAGGAATGTTGTGTAAATCAAATGATACAACCTCCCCCAAGAACAATTTTAATTCCAGGTTGTAAGGCAACAAAATAGGAAAAATGCCAAGGGGGGTGAATACTTTCGCAAGCCACTGTATATATGTTTGTGGAAAGTCCCAAACCTAAATTGGTGGGTAGCATTAACGGTCGATCCCAGGAAACCATTTTGATTTATTAGCTTCAGGAAGCCTGCCACTCCGTCTCCGCTCCGTCTTCAATAAATATTCCCCACGAATGCATGTTAATTAGAACCATGTCCTGCTAATTGCAAACATTTCTGCTTCAAAGAAATTAATGTGCCTTTTTTCTGTTTTCTTGGTTCTTGCAGATGTTAACGAATGCGAGAGAGACCCGTGTAAAAATGGGGGCATCTGCACAGATCTGGTTGCCAACTACTCTTGTGAATGCCCTGGGGAGTACATGGGAAGGAACTGCCAATACAGTAAGTGCTGTATTTTTCTCTTATTTTCTCTTCTCTTCTCTTTTATGATCAGCCTTGCCTGGCTCTTCTCTTTTATGATCAGCCTTGCCTGGTGTACAGAACAGTTGGTAGCTAGTCCTGGCAAACAGGGCAAAAACATTATTTCATTTTGTTTCTTTGTTTCTTTTCTTTGTTTCTTACTCTAACCATCTTTCTGTATCTAAATCCACAAGGGTCTGTATCTGTGTGTTGTGAAAATTGTTGTGAGGATTCAGGGTTGTTCAAGATGAGAATCTGACTTGGAAAAAGCCATCCATGACTGCAGACAATCAATGGGGCAGACCTTGCACAACACACATGAACACACATACGCATGCACGCAACCACACACACACACAGATTCTTAAACTTACCCACGTACTCTGCTTTCACCAGACATATTCCCTCTTTTGGGACATTAACAATACTTACACTTTCTCTTAAAGTTACAACAATGTGCTAGTTTTGAGTAGTCCAGTGGGAGCTGAACTGAATTTTTTGTAATACAGTCATGTCATTGGACAAACTTTTGGCGCCGTCTAGTAGAGATTTTGTCAAAAAAGAAGCCTAAATATGTTGCTAGAGACTGGCCATGTCCGAATACCCGTACTTGCGTTCTAGGCTGTAAGAGTGTACGCCCTGCTGCTCGTTGTTAAGCTAGTGCTCCTGCTACCTGTCTCTCCTTAACTTGTTGAACGGTGTTTTGGCTTACTGCCCTGCAATTTACTGCTTGCTTCTACATCACCAACTTGCGAGTTGGTGATGTATAGTGTATGTGCAACCAGGAACCATACAATGAGCAAGTCCTCTACTTTCTCTCTGTTTGCCATACTGGTGTGTGACTCAGGTGTGTGTTGCTTGTGCTTTTGCCATTTCACAGGCTATGCTTGTTTCGGGAGGCAGGGTGAGGCTGTATTTGTGAACCCACTGTAGTTTATAGCAATTTTTTTGTAAATTATTGTCAAGAAGAGAGACACAGAAGAACAGTTAGCCTAGCTAGCCTAGCTAGCCTGTAGTTTCAAATGGTGGTTGCTAATGAATGGTTTCAACGCTGCATTATGGGCTCCTGAGTGGCGTAGCGGTCTAAGGCACTGCATCTCAGTGCTAGATGCGTCACTACAGACACCCTGGTTCAAATCCAGCTGTATCACAACCGGCTGTGATTGGGAGTCCCATAGGGCGGCGCACAATTGGCCCAGCGTCATCTGAGTTTGGACGGTATAGGCCGTCATTGTAAATAAGAATTTGTTCTTATTAACTGACTTGTCTAGGTAAAAAAAGTATAATTAGCTAGGTTTATTTTGCTCTATTCCGGGACAATGTGGACTGTCCAGACTTTCAATGTAGCAACTGTTTGCTCGCAGAGGACTACAAAGGCGAAGAGCAAACAAGTAGCAAACTTACACAAGCTACTGGGGAAGCTACTGGGGAAGCCACTTCCGAATACTTTCTCTTTCTCTTCTACTCCAGTAGCTGGACGCCGCTCTGACCTGATGGGCGTGTCGCCCCCGTGTCGTCTCTCCATAACCGACTGGCTGGAGCTCTGAAGTGATCCCTCCCCAAAGGAGATTCCCCCTTCCCTGGAAAATGGAGTTAGTAGAATGCTTCTGGATGACGTAGTAGATGATCCTATTATTTACCCTGCCACCAGCCAGAGAGGCACGAAAGCAGCAGACTTTGGCAATTGGGGCCTCTTTGGCGGTGGGAAACCCAGACTAGATACAGACTTCAAACAGCTTCATCACCCTTGATCCAGAGGTTCCAGAGCCTTCATCCCTGGGGGCTTCTGCTTCGAGATCGGATCCGGAGGTACCTGCACCTTCGTCCCCTGTTCTGACTCCCTCTTCATTGGCTTTTACGGTGAATGAGACTTTGTTGGTTATAGGAGGCTCGAACCGTGTCCAAGAGTTGAGGACCTTTTGAGATTCTGCCTCTCGCAAGTCCTCGACGGGTCTCCCGAATCATGTAAGGTGTAGGAATAGGCAGATGTCCTCTTCTATCTCTCCGGCTGTAGTTTTAGGCAGCTCTACGGTGGTCCTCGAGCAAAAACCCTGTGCTAACCCAGGGTGTGCTAACCCAGGGCTCGAGTACAGGATATTACTAAGCTTCTCCCTACCGTTCTGTCAGCACACATGGATTGATGCTGTTGTAGTCCATATGGCTGATAAACATGCCCCTTTCAAGCGACTCAGTCAAAAACAGAACTATTCCATGGTGCTCTCCTGTACTCTCAGACCTCCTCTTCATAAGAAATCAAGCCTGGGCCAAGGCTAGACAAACTGGCTCGTTAGCTGATTGGAAGCAATTTAGGCAATTGTTGAAAAAGGTGAACTGCCTCGGTTAAACAGGCCAAATCAAACTACTTCTGTAGCTCTATGACAGACTCTGTTAGTGATCCCTATAAATTCTGGAAAACTGTTATTAATTTACTGAAGTGGGGTACCTGTACTTCCCTGCCTAAGCAAGTCGTTTTAGACTCCTGCATCATTACTGAAAAGTTACGATTTGTGATGTTTTTAAATCAGCATTTATCTCAGCTGGTTTCCTATTTGAAAGAAATGGTGGTCATACTGGTCTTGGCCAGTCAGTTGACTGTTCTTCACACATACAGCCTGCAGTTGCCTCGATGGATGATCAGTCAACCGCATGTGATTTGGGGAATAGTAGTCAGGGGTTTTCTTTTTGCCAACTGACAGAAACAGAAGTTATTGCTGCCTTATTAGCTATTGACACCAATAACTTATTAGGGGCTGACAATTTAGGTCCGTCTTTGCTTAAATGCAGCACCAAACATTGCTGGTTCAGTAACACACATTGTTTTTACTTTAGTATTAGGAAATATTTCAAAAGTGTGGAAATCAGCTTTTGTGCTATCACTCCATAAGGGCAGGGATAGTAGTGATCTTAATCATTATCTACCCATTTCCAGATTTCCTTTTCTTGCGAAAAATAGTAGAATCATTGGTCAACAAACAGCTACGTTATTATTTTCTATCTGCAAGTGGTATTCTTAATGTTAATCAATCCGGATTCAGAACTAAATAAAGCACCAGTACGGCTACCATAGTTGTTTATGTATTTATTACATTATTAGGGAACCCCATTAACTCTTCCTAGGGTCCAAACATATTAAAGCACTTACATTACATATTAACAAAAGATAAAACAGTACATCATATAACATTATTACACCACTGAAATGATATTGCAAATGCCTTAGATTATAGAAAGAATTGTGCTGCCATATATGTTGACTTGTCAAAAGCTTTTGATATTGTAGACCAGAGCAAAGGCCGGCCCGGGGGCCGTATGTGGCTCGCGACCTGATTAGATACGGCCCGCGGAATCATGCTCAGATCACATATAGAATTTGCGATAGTTAAGTTTTGAAAAACATTTGTTATTCTGCAAAAAATGCAAAAATGCATTTTTCAAAGAAAAGAAAAGTAGACTGAATGTAGGGTGTTCGAGCAACAGTGGTCATCGAAATATATCTTTATTGAGGAATCAGGGAAAGCTGTGTGCAAAGAGACCATCGCTGTCTTGAAAGACTACAACTTGTCCCAACACTTCCAGACGAAGCATGCAGAGAAATACAGGAATATGTCTTCTGAGCAGAGGGAAAGTGCATCGAAAGAGTTGCTTTCTCAGTTGCAAAAGCAGCAAGGACTTTTCACAACTGCATTCAGCAAACAACGGAATTGCGAGAGCTAGCTATGTACAGTCAAACAAAATTGCTAAACATAGCAAGCCATTCGCTGAGGGTGAATTCATTAAAGAATGTTTAATTGACTCTGCAGCAATAATTTGCCCCGACAAGAAAGAGCTGTTTGAAAATGTTTCCCTGTCAAGACTAAGTGACATGGCGTATTGAGGACATCGCAGAGAATATGGAACAACAGTTGAAAGACAAGGTCAAGGATTTCACCTATTTCTCCTTGGCCCTGGATGAGAGCAGTGACATGACATGGCGCAGTTGTCGATATTCTTACGAGGCATAACCTTAGACTTTGAAATTACAGAGGAGCTTGCTTCAGTGCAGTCAATGAAGAGCACAACCACAGGGAAAAATGTAATGGAGGAGGTTAATAACCTCTTGAAGCTAGGGGGCAGAATTTTTATGTTTGGAAAAATAATGTTCCCAATGTAAGCTGCCTATTTCTCAGGTCCAGGTACTAGAATATGCGTATAATTGACAGAGTAGGATAGAAAACACTCTAAAGTTTCTAAAACTGTCAAAAATATTGTCTGTGAGTATAACAGAACTGATTTTGCAGGCGAAAACCTGAGGAAATCCAACCCGGAAATGACTCTTATTTAGAAAAATCACTGTTCCATTGCCTGCCTTTCGTCCATTTAAAGGGATATCAACCAGATTCCTTTTTGGCTTCCTCAGGGTGTGAACAGTCTTTAGACATAGTTTCAAGCTTTTATTCTGAAAAATTTGTGAGATTTATCAAAACATGTCAGTGGATAGACGGAGGTCCTTACATTAGTTCATGCGCTCAACACTGGTTGCTTGACATTTTCTTTCTCTCCAGTATTGAATGGTTTACAGTCCGGTTGAAATATTATCGATTATTGATGTTAAAAACAACCTGAGGATTGATTATTAAAAACGTTTGACATGTTTCTACGAACTTTACGGATACTTTTTGGAATTCGTCAAGCCTTGATGACCTGCCTAAGGCTGTGGAATACTGAACATAACGCGCCAAACAAATTTAGTTTTTTTGTTATAAAAATAATCTTTATCGAACAAAAGGAACATTTATTGTGTAACTGGGAGTCTCGTGAGTGCAAACATCCGAAGATCATCAAAGTTAAGCGATTAATTGTATTGCTTTTCTGGCTTTCGTGACCAATATACATTGCTGCTAGGTGTTCTTAATGTTTTGTCTAGTGATCGATAAACTCACACAAACGCTTGAATTGCTTTCGCTGTAAAGCATATTTTCAAAATCTGACACGACAGGTGGATTAACAACAAGCTAAGCTGTGTTTTGCTATATTGCACTTGTGATTTCATGAATATAAATATTTTTAGCAATTTTTGGGGAATTTGGCACTCTACAATTCAGCAGTTGTTTACGAAAATGATCCCGCTAAAGGGATCCGTGCGTCAAGAAGTTTTAATAAGTGTGTGGCACAGCTGGGACTGAGTTTTGAAAAGTTATCCAGTGTGACCACTGAAAAAAAACTTGACATGAAAAAATGTTGGCCTTTTGAAAAGGATACAAGATCACGTAGCTGAGCTGAACCCAGATCGGGAAATTATTTTCCTGCATTGCATTATTCATCAGGAGGTGCTCTGTAAATGTGTTCTGAAAATGAGCCATGTCGTAGATAGTCACTGAAGTGGTAAACTTCATAAGAGCAAAATCTTTAAACCGTAGGCAGTATGTAAAAATCTGGTAAAAAGGTAAAAATCTGTCGTTCTGCCCCTGAACAAGGGAGTTAACACACTGTTCATAGGCTGCCATTGAAAATAAGAATTTGTTCTGAACTGACTTTCCTTGTTAAATAAAGGTAAAACAATAAAAATATATATATATATCTCACTGTTGGAAGAGACCGGTCATGCAGATCTCCCCTACTACACAAACGTGAGATGGCTGAGTTTGAGGAAGGTACTTAAAAGGGTGTGGGACCTGAAGTCGGAGATTGCTGAGTTTTTGCAAATGAAAGGGAAATACGTGGATTTCCCTCAACTGCAAGATAAATAATGGTTTGCTGATTTTGCCTTCACCATGGACATCATGGCCCTTGTGAATGAACTGAATTCCAAACTAAAAGGGAAGGGCCTTTTTGTACATCAGATGTACAGCCTTGTCAAAGCCTTTAAGGGAAAATTACTCCTCCTGACCCGCCAAGTAGAAGCCAACAATCTCACCCACCTTCCCACACTACTAGTCTGTTTTCTATCAGATGACCAGCGGGAGAAGTATACATTGCTGCTGCGTGTTTTGAATGGTGAGTTTTCTCGTTGTTTTGATGATTTCATAATGCTGGAAAATGACATGCTGTTGGTTTCCTCTCCTTTCACCTTCAATGTGGATAACGCTCCGACTGACCTGCAACTTGAGCTTATTGATCTTCAGTCTGATGCAGTGATTGGAGAACTATTCAAAACAATGTCACTGACAAGGTTCTATGCATCTCTAGATGAACACAACTTTCCAAAGATAAGGAGCCATGCTCAGAAGGTGTATGTACTGTTTGGGTCAACCTATGTATGTGAACAGACATTTTTATTGATGAAATATAACAAGTCAAGGCACAGATCATCTCTTACTGACTCTCACCCCTCAGCAATCCTGTGCATAGCGACGTCAGAAACCTGACTTCACTGCTCTAGTCAATACCCATCAGACTTCACTCCTCACACTGATTGAGTAGTTTAAATGTAATGTTGAGCTCTTTCTCTTCCTTTTGTTTTTGTGCATACCCGTTAACAAGAGTTCTGTCCGTGGTGCTGAATGCACAGTGTACTTTTCTCTCTGTGTAGTTCATTGCATGTTTAATAATGAAAATACCTACCAAAAGAAGAACATGGATGTGGTTTATTTCTGTGCATGTTAAAACAGTAAAATAAGTAACATATCTGGATGTAGATATCTGTCAACGCAGTCATACACATGATGTATAATCCTGTAATATGAATCTGGCCCGCGATGGCAAAAATATGTTCTAATATGGCCCTCCATGGAAAAGAATTGCCCAGGCCTGCTGTAGACTGTCCTTGATAGAGTTGGGTACTGATGCTTGCCGATGGTTTCATAATTATCTCAATGACAGAACTCAGGCCATCAAGGTAGAAAGGGTCAAATCTGAATTCCTTGAGTTACATAAACGAGTGGCCCAAGGTTCATTACTCGGCCCACTACTGTTTTCAATCTATATACATAACATAGGTAATGCTGTAAAAAATATTAATTAATTTGTATGCAGATGATACTGTGTTGTATTCCATTGCCACATCGGTTGGCCAAGCCTTTTCACATTTGAAGTCTAATTTCCAAGCACTGCAGTGGTCCTTATTGGATTCAAAGTTAGTGCTAAATGCAAACAAAACAATGCTTTTATTAGGTCCCATAACCCAGATTTAAATGAATTTGTAATGACTAGTTTGAACGGTACACAAATTGATCAAGTTCCTTCCTACAAATATCTTGGTGTATGGCTTGATGACAAACTGTCATTTAAAGAACATGTCACTGTGCTGGTAAAGAAGTTGAAGTTCAAGGTTGGTTTCTTTTACAGAAACAAAGCATGTGACTTTTGTTAATAGGAAGGAAATTGTCCAGGCCCTGGGGATATAATCTATATGCATGCAGCAGCATCTACACTTAAACCACTAGATGCTGTTTTCAATTGTGCCCTTAGGTGTATTACTGGTGATGGTTATAGAAGTGTGTTGGGCCTCTTTGTATTTAAAGAGAGAGCAGCTTTATCTTGTGTTTATCTACAAAGCACTAATGCAGAATCTTCCTATGTATCTATCATCATTAATTCAATTTAGACGTATAAATGACCAAACAGGGTCTCAGGGTTGGACAACACTGGAGGCCCCTTCGGTCTCCATAGATTTGGGAGAAAGCAGATTTCTTTTTTTTTTGCTCCCTTTATGTGGAACACCTTCCAGAGCTCTCTGAAATAAGATGTTCTGTTCCCCCTTGGTCAGTTCAGAGTGATGATCAGAGATCTCTATGTTCATAAATGTGTTTGTTTTTCTTAATATGTTTTGTATATTGTATGTGTTTGATGTATTTATGCAGGGCTCATCTGTAAAACAGACCCTAGTATCAGTATGACTTCACTGTCAAAATAAAGGTCAAATAAATAAATACAAATAAACAATACAATTCTAGGCATTTTGGGTATGCAATTTAAAAAAATATTTATAGTATGTTAAATTGCGCAAAATGTGTATGCTTTAAATACCAGGATGTCATATTCCTTTTGGCTTTTCATCTAGTATAATTCGCTGCGCACTTTTTTAAGGAAGAGGATTGTCTTTTGAGACAGACGTGTGATTGACAAGGGGACGCGCTGTACCAAAATGAACGAATGGCGGGAATCAAAGTAATTGCGCATTGGATTATGTATTCTCAGTAGGATGAGCCTAGTATGCTGATATTTGTTGATTAATGCAATTGTTTTTACTAAACAGAATGTTCTAAATAGTATGTATTATGATTTGTACACAATATGCAGTTTAGGTAATAGTAGGCAAGCAAGATTTCAGACAAAGACAATACATGTGCAGTCATGTACAGCTTCTGTCATTTAGTACTAAAGTTATCGTTGAAAAAAATAAGACCACGCACAATTACCCTTTTTTAAATATTATTTTATAAGCATCTATATGTAAATTACAGCAACACACTGGATACCATTTCCACCAGCATTTTTTGGTCTCTTTGACGCACTCAGAGCTAGAGTTCTGATTTCCCCTCATACCTTTGGTTTTGAAAGAATTTGAACTGATTCAAGAGCAGAAAAAAATATACTTTTTGAATCAGGCGAGGATTGGGAGCCTTGAACTATTTTCTAACCTGGCTTCTGTGTTTCGGCCACAGCCACTGCTTAGAAGAAAGCTGTTTGATGGATTAGTTCAAGTCTGCACTCGCCAGATAGCAGAGTCCTTTTCCAACAGAGGGAAATGTCACTACAAAGTGCCTCAGCATTTACAGTCTGTAAACAACTTAATCTAGAAATGCACCAGAAATCAACATCTTTATGTTTGTATTTTGTGAAGGCCCCAAGTGTGAAAGTTTAATTTTTTTCGTTATCATCATGAAATAGTCTCTGTCTGAACAATTTCTACTGGAGCAATAACAACACGTATTGTAGAGCAGAGATGTGTCACGTTCCTGACCTTGTTTTCCTTTTGTATTGTTGTGTTTAGTGGGTCAGGACGTGAGATGGGTGGGCAGTCTGTGTTTGTTCTATGTTAAGTGTCAGGTTTAATTGACCTTGTATGGCTCTCAATCAGAGGCAGGTGTTTTCGTTTTCCTCTGATTGAGAGACATACATAGGGAGGTTGTTTCACATTGTTTGTCGTGGGTGGTTGTCTCCTGTGTCAGTGTCTGTATGTTACGCCACACGGGACTGTTCCGGTTTTTGTTAGTTCGTTCGTTTTATGTAGTCTGTTTTCCTGGTTCATGCGTTCTTCACGTTGTATGTAAGTTCGTGTCCAGGTCTGTCTACATTCGTTTATTTGTTTTGTAATTATTCAAGTGTTTGTCGTGTTTTTCCGTTTTGTCTATTAAATCAATATGTATTCACAACCCGCTGCATTTTGGTCAAATCCCTGCTACTCCTCTTCGGATGAGGAGAAGGAGGAAGCCCGTTACAAGATGGGCAACTTTAGTGGGGGTGGGGGCCACAAATCTGAACTCATCATGAGTGGTCCGCAGTGGTCCACAGATCTGCACACCCACATCCACATGCCATCAGAGCCGGCCCTTGCCTTTTGGGGGCCCTAAGTGAAATTTTGTTTTCATGAGTCTTTACAATATAGCCAATTTTGACTTTGCAGCTGGCCCATCTAGCGGAAATCGCTCAGTTCTGCCTCCAGGACAAAACTCATCCCAATAAACGTCAACCTGCTCTGTGAAGCATGTGGAAAGGAAATCCATAATAAAGTCTTTGAAATACATATCATCCATGTGAATAAACCAACCAATAAACGAGTTGCCCAAGGGGCAAAACTCAAGGGCTTGTCATTGTAAATCAATCAGGAAATTTTCATCAGTTGAAAAGCAATTATTGGAAATTAACAACTATAATTGTCTGAGATTTGACACCACACATTCACTCATGGCAATGACATAGGGCAACTAGAGTGTCAACCAATTGAATGCCTTGAACCAAAAAATGTACAAATATAACTTTTCTACCTCCAACCAGACCAAGTGCAAACCCAGAGGTGGAGATCAGAGGTAGAGAAATACCTTTTAAACGCTGAGCTATTCTGAGAGCAGTAGGGAGAGAGAGGGAGTACCAGAGATGTTTATTTTCTTATTTCCATTGCTGCACAGAGTGAGAGGACTGCTCACTGTCTCTCTCATCTTCAGAAGTGGCTTGTTTTTCCAAACCCTGGAGCCTATTGGCTCAAAAAGACCTTGTTCATTCATTAAGCCATTTCTGGGAATTTCTAGGAGTTCAGTTGGGACGCACGCTGGTGAATGCCCACTGGCAAAGTGTCTGTGCATGCACAGGTGTTTGTTTGTGTGTGTGAGAGCCTGCATCAAGCCGGTGGGCATTCACAGGAAATGTTGTCAAACTTAACTTTTTGAATGTTAGTGCACGCATATTCACACCTCAGAATGGGTTTTCATTCTCTCCCCAGTCCTCCAGTTTTCCTTCTCATTAGTATTGCTGCGGTGGCCTTAATTTCAGTGTGGCTCTAATTTGTTGGGGCTGTATGTAAGCCTTGTGGGAGATTTATTCAGCTGTCACATGGTAGCGATGGTGGCGTTAGTGATGTGTGTGCTGTCGGAAGGGCTGAAGTATGCACAGGGAGCAGCAAGCTGAGGCCTAGGGCCTCCAGCCACAGCTGCTCTGCTCTGACGGACGCACGGCTGGCAGACAGATCATTAAAGGAGCCCTGTTATCTCCACAAGGTGAACGTTGCCACAGAGTTGCCGTAGCGGTGTTATGGCGTTGCTGCTAGTGCTGCTGCTAGGTTTGGTAGAGAATTGCTACAACATTGTTACAGTGTTTCTACACAGAGTTGTTACAGATTGTCTAATGGAACAGTATTGATAAAGTGTTGGAGCATTGGCTAAGGCTTAGTTGCTACAGTGTTTCTTCGGTGTTATAGAATGGCTTCCCTGGCAGTACAGTTGGGGGGGAACTGGAATAGAGCTTTTATATTTTAATATATGCTCAACTGTAGGATCTGTGTTCACAACACTAACTCGGATATCTGGCATTAAAATGGCATTATAATTACAAAAAATGGTGGTTAATCATATCAGCTATACATTAGGACTATTATACAAATCCAGGTGCCAAATCGAGTCATAACATAAAGGGTAGGTAATGTCAAGGGGGAAAAAACATGCTAAAATAAATAAGCCTTAGAAGTCAAGTTCTTTGTAGTGAAGATTAAATAACAGAATATAGAGAGCGACAGGAAAAGAGAAAAAAACAAGGCATATTGTTTCGACATTATTGAACTCTGAGTTACGGACGCCGCTCAGAAAAAGAATCCTTGTTAAAACTTGTCATGAATATAGGTGTCATAAGTTTATCCTGTGATGTGCTTTTTTTTTATTCCACCCAAACCGTCTTTTGATTGAGGGATGAAAGGATGAAGAAAAAACAGATTCCCTGCTCTGGCATAACAAGATTGAGAGGGTTTCTGCAGTGTACCACAGAAAGGCAGCCTTTGGTAAACATTAGTATTCATGGCTTTGAATCCAGGGGATTGGCCAGAGATTGCCAACCTGCAAATGAAATTGGGATTGTATGTCAACACAATGGAGCATTAGCAATGCTTAGCCATCACTTTAATACTAATGTTTGATAAGACAGGTTCCCTCAAACCATTTCATTCTTTTAGTTCAAATTTGAGCAAAGAAGCTATTTCTTCTCTCCCCAAAAAGATAGGTTATTTAGAAAATAACCTTTTTCCATCAATAGTTTTCTGTTTGTAGAGGCAGACGACCAGGCAAAGCTGACAAGAGCACAGATGGAGTAGAGATACCAGATTTGAGCAAACACAAAAGCCTTTTGGAGACACTGACATCTCTCATTGCCAATGTACTCATTTGCTCTTTCAATGGATTGACCTTCTGGTATGCCAGGATAAGTTCTTACCATACTACCCCTAATATACAGCAGGTGGACTTATGACCATATGACACATAGGGTGTTTCTCAAAATGGATACTACCGTGCTCCGAGCACGCAAATTGGAGCACGGAGGGTCGGAGTATGAATTCAAATCAATGTATGCAAAACGGAGCAGGGAGGGCACTTCTCAAATGCGTACTCTGTTTATACATATTTTGAATCATGCACAAGGAGTCACAAGGAGTCACTAGAGCGCGTCCGGCCAAACCCTCCCCTAACCCAGGCGGCGCTGGGACAATTGTGCGCTGCCTCATTGGTCTCCTGGTCACGGCTGGCTGTGACATAGCCTGCTATCAAATCCGGGTCTGTAGTGACGCCTCAAGCACTGCGATACAGTGCCTTAGACCGCTGCGCCACTCGGGAGGCCATCAAATGAAATGTTTTATGCGTTCTCCACAGTCTCGTCCTCACAAGAACGTACTCAAGAGAATGCACTTGGAGCATGAAAGTGTGGAGCACGATAGTATGCATATTGAGAAACACCCAGAACATACAGTCTGTGAACTGTTTGATGATGAATCAACCAGAGAAAGAGAATGGAGTGAGTTATCAGACTGGAATACAGACAGGGATGGTGTCCCCAAGGCTGTCCACCACTCATTACACACACACACACACACACACACACACACACACACACACACACACACACACACACACACACACACACACACACACACACACACACACACACACACACACACACACACACACACACACACACACACACACACACACACAGAGAGATAGACTCTTTCTGAGGACAATCCTCAGACATCACCGGCTCCCTGCTTCCCTAGCTACGTTGTTACAGCAACTGGATCTGCTGTTGGTGGTGTTTTCAAAATTGCCATTGCGTCTCCCACAACAGTATTTATTACTTGATAAGAAGGGTCTCTTTACACTCCAGGCTACACAGGTTCACAGGGTTTGTATTTGTGTTTTTCATCTTGTGACTTTCACCTTTCGGCCAAAACATCATATCACAGACTTTGATGACTAGTGCTGCAGGCTAACCCTGCAGGATAGTGTTTCGTGACACATCCTATTGGTCAGTGCCCAAGGCTAAAACATGTAGATTCATTGTGCTCCCTGTTTGAGGAGTCTTCTAAAAAGTGGACAGTTTTGTCAACATGCTGACCAAAGTGAGTAGACATCAGTTAAGCATACTGTACTCACTGTGACACATTCAGTTGACACCCAGTTCATCTCACATACCGGTTACCTAGTTAAACAAAGGAATATAGTTGTGTCATATGCTATCAGCATGCTTTGAATGCAGGTATATCAACACTCACTTACATTTCGAGCCTATAATGTTTAAATATACCCATGTCCTGTATGTTCAGTTACATTTCTAGTCATACCACCTTTGGCAAATCCCGGCATTGGATGTTAGCATTTCTTATACATTAGTCACCAAGACAAGTTAGTGACTAAGTTGTGCAGTATTTGCTGTTGACCTGCACACATTGCACTGATATAAGCTTAGTCTTAAAATATCTCCTAACTGAGAATGACTTTCTGAGAATGTTAGCTACTGTGGAAAATCTGAAGAAATAAGATCGCTTTGGAATAATAATTGTAGCAACTTATTCTACGATGAAGGGGAAAAACTAAATCAGTCAACATCATTGTTATAGCCATGAATAATAATTGACCGTGTCTGGCATAGCCAAAAATACATATAAGAAAGAGGGTTACCTAATCGTCATCTGTTACTTATCTGTTGTCTGGCAAAAGCTGGAAGACATTCTAATTAAAACAAATGATGTATTAAAACAATAGACTGTAAACTTAACCACTCCACAATGTTTCATTATTCTCTTTGTTGTTACCCTCCAAAGACCCACACAGACAACAAGAAGTTTAACCCTGGCTTCTACTGTGACTTCCTTTTAAAAATGCAAATGTTTAAGTGAGGTTTCTAATAAGAGCTAGGTGACGTACAGTATATGTTCATGTATGCATCTGTGTTAGCCATTGAGGGATAGGTTTGGTAACAGGATAAATAGCAGATGAATAACTGAGAATTACTATGAAGTGCTTTTGTTGCCCTATAAATCAGTATGATGATATTTATTGGGCCAGCTGCAAAGACAAAATTGACTATATTATAAAAATTCCTGAAAACAAAAATCTTTAAGGACTTTGTGGCTTTGCCAACTAGTGACTACTCACTCTGCAGTGCTGCATCCAGAACAAGTTCATGACAGAAAATCCCAACCTGCTATAGATCACGTTGCAAACAAGTTATCTAAACATAATTTCTTCTGCGAACCTGCACATCATCTCTCTTTTGTTATACCAATGTGAGGGGTTATGACAGGAAACAGTGTTGCAGTATCCTAGTGTGTGCTGCTGAAATAATGACAACCGAACCTGGAGATCTTTGTGATCACATTGCACTAAAAAAGGGAACCGGACCACGTTTCAACATGTGAAGATGGCGTTGCAGTGGATAGCAATTCTGCTATGTTTTGTGTTTTTTTTTTAATGTTGATCTTAACTTTTTTGTGCATACAGTGCATTCGGAAAGTATTCAGACCCCTTGACTTTTTCCACATTTTGTTACAATACAGCCTTATTTTAAAATGTATCAATCTTCACACAATAACCCATAATGACAAAGCAAAAACTGGTTAAGACATTTTTGCAAATGTATTAAAAATAACAGAAATATATTATTTACTGAAGTATTCAGACGCTTCAGTCAGGACTTTGTTGAAGCACCTTTTGGCAGTGATTACAGCCTTGAGTCTTCTTGGGTATGACGCTACAAGCTTGGCACACCTGAATTTGGGGAGTTTCTCCCATTCTTCTCTGCAGATCCTCTCAAGCGCTGTCGGGTTGGATGGGGAGCGTTGCTGCACAGCTATTTTCAGGTCTCTCCAGAGATGTTCAATCAGGTTCAAGTCAGGGCACTGGCTGGGCCACTCAAGGACATTCAGAGACATGTCCAGAAGCCACTCCTGCGTTGTCTTGGCTGTGTGCTTAGGGTCATTGACCTGTTGGAAGGTGAACCTTCACCCCAGTGTGAGGTCCTGTGCACTCTTGAGAAGGTTATCATCAAGGATCTCTCTGTGCTTTGCTCCGTTCATCGTTCCCTCGATCCTGACTAGTCTCCTGGTCCCTGCCACTGAAAACATCCCCACAGCATGATGCTTACTTTACTGACTTTATTGTCACCATGGAGAAATGTTGTTGCAGTGTCATGTACACGTTTAAAGTGGTGTTTAAATAACAAAACAAATTGACATTATGACTTTCATAACAGTTACATACCAATAAAAAGAGACTAGCCTGTTGGCCTTACTGGGTCGATAGGAACATTAGCCTGAGCTATTTAGGAGGGATATCACACCTGGCACAAATGATTGTCTAGTTCTGTTTTTCCTGCTGAGGGGTGCCCTATACCTGCGCCCAGAGGGGAGTAGTTCAAAGTCCAGGTACAGGAGGTGGCTTGAGTCTAAAATTATTTTGTGAGCCTTGTGGAGGGCCCTGAACTTAAAGATCTCATCCAGGCCTTTCTGTTTGACTTCAAGTACCTTCATTGCTGTGGTGATAATCCTTCTCAGCATATTTCTCTGGCTGACAGTGGAATTGCCAAACCAACAAAAAACACAAAAAGTTAAAGTACTCTCAATGAAAAACTTGTAAAACAGAATCAGTATAGTACAATTAACACTGCCACCACCATGCTTCACCATAGGGATGGTGCCAGGTTTCCTCCAGATGTGACGCTTGGCATTCAGGCCAAAGAGTTCCATCTTGGTTTCATCAGACCAGATATTCTTGTTTCTCATAGTCTGAGAGTGCTTTGGATTACTCTTGGCAAACTTCAAGGTGGCTGTCATGTGGCTTTTACTAAGGAGTGTCTTCCGTCTGGCACTCTACCATAAAGGCCTAATTGGTGGAGTGTTTGTCCTTCTGGAAGGTTCTCCCATCTCCACAGAGAAACTCTGGAGCTCTGCCAGAGTGACCATTGGGTTCTTGGTCACCTCCCTGACCAAGGCCCTTCTCCCCCAATTGCTCAGTTTGGCAGTGCAGCCAGCTCTAGGAAGTCTTGGTGGCATAAACTTCTTCCATTTAAGAATGATGGAGGCCACTGTGTTCTTGGGGACCTTCAATGCTGCAGAAATGTTAGTGTACCCTTTCCCAGATCTGTGCCTCGACACAATCCTGTCTCTAAGCTCTACGGACAATTCCTTCGACCTCATGGCTTGGTTTTTGCTCTGACATACACTGTCAACTGTGGGACCTTAAAGAGACAGATGTGTGCTTTTCCAAATCATGTTTCATCAATTGAATATACCACAGCTGGACTCCAATCGAGTTGTAGAAACATCTCAAGGATGTTCAAATGAAACAGGATGTACCTGAGCTCAATTTCGAGTCTCATGGCAAAGTGTTTGAATACTTATGTAAATAAGTTATTTCTGTTTTTACTTTTAATACATTTGCAAAAATTTCTAAAAACCTGTTTTACTCTTTTTCATTATGAGGTACTGCACTGTAATGTCTCCACCATCATTTCCTATGGACAGAACAGCGATCACTAACCTCGATTTGGACAAAATTTCTACTTCAACGAGTTGGCAGCTCTGGACTTTCTCCTTATCCCAGTCCAGACCCTAATCCCCTGTACTTGAAAGAGGAAGCAGCGGGAGGCAGGCGAGGCGGCATCCTTTTGAGACTACGTCAGAGAGCAAATACACCTCCAATGACCGCCTGTTTATTGGTGAACTAGCAATCACTGGAGAACAAACTGGATGAGCTCTGTTTGAGACTATCCTATCAACATGACCTGAAAAACTGCAATATTCTATGTTTCTCAGAGTCGTGGCTGAACGAGTACATGGATATACATCTTGCTGGTTTTTCTACGCATCATCATGATCTGACGGCAGACTGGTAAAACTAAGGGAGGAGCGGTGTGTCGCTTTGTTAACAACAGCTGTATGTATGTATAACAACAGTATTCGAATACCTCATGATAAGAGGCATACCATACTATTTACCAAGAGAGTTTGAATCTATATTACAACCACAAACTGATGCTGGCACTAAGATCACACTCAACGAGCTGTATGGGGTCATAAGCAAACAAGAAAATGCACATTCAGAGGCAGCGTTTCTCGTGACCAGTGATTTTAATGCAAGGGAACTGAAATCAGTTTAACTAAATTTTACCAGAATGTCACCTGTTCAACTAGAGGTGACAACACTCTAGATTACCTTTATTCCACACACAGAAACACACACAAGGCCCTCCCTTACTCTTCCTTGGGAAAATCAGATATTAACTCTTTCCTCCTACTTACAAGCAAAAACTCAAACAGGAAATGCCAGTGATGCGCTCAATACGGAAGTGGTCCGATGATGCGGATTCTAAGCTACAGGACTGTTTTGCTAGCACAGATTGGAATCTGTTCAGGGATTCATCCTATAACATTGAGGAGTATACCACATCAGTCACCGGCTTCGTTAATAAGTGTATCGACAACGCCGTCCCCACAGTGATGGTACGTACATACCCCAACCAGAAGCCATGGATTACAGGCATCAGCCGCACTGTGTCCCGCTTTCAAGGAGCGGGACACTAATCCGGACACTTATAAGAAATCCGACTACAACCTCCGAAGAGCCATCAAACTGGCAAAGTGTCAATATAAGAGTAAGATCAAATCCCACTACGCTGGCTGACACACGACGGATCTGGCAGGGCTTGCAAACTATCACCGATTTGAAAAAGGGAAACCCAGCCACCAGCTGTCGAGTGGCGTGAGCTTAACATAAGAGTGAAATGCCTTCTATGCTCGCTTCCATGCATAAGAGCACCATCTGACATCCTTGACATGTTCAACCTATCCCTGACCCTGTCTGTAATACCAACTTGTTTCAAGTGGACCACCGTAGTCCCAATGCTCATAATGCCAAGGTAACCTGCCTAATTGACTATCTCCCCGGAGCACTCATTTATAGCCATGACATGTTTTGAAGGCTGGTCATGGCTCACATCAACACCATCATCCCAGACACCCTGGACCCACTCCAATTTGTATACCACCCCAACAGATCCGGAGATGATGCAATCTCTATTGCACTCCAAGCTGTAAAAGTTATACAGCTGCACGATTGAGAGCATCTTGAATGGCTGCATCACCGCTTGGTATGGCAACAGCAAGGCACGCTAGGCGCTACAAAGGGTGGTGAGTACAGCCCAGTACAGCCCAGCCCAGTACATCACTGGAGCCGATTTCCCTGCCATCCAGGACCTCTATGCCAGGCGGTGTCAGAGGAAGGCCCAAAAAATTGTCAGACTCCAGCTACCCAAGCCATAGACTGTTCTCTCTAATACTGCACAGGGACAGGTCGAATAAACATGAAACATGTATGGAAATGTATCTAACTAGCTTGCTGTTGTGAGCTAATTTATTTACATTTACATTTACATTTAAGTCATTTAGCAGACGCTCTTATCCAGAGCGACTTACAAATTGGTGCATTCACCTTATGATATCCAGTGGAACAACCACTTTACAATAGTGCATCTAACTCTTTTAAGGGGGGGGGTTAGAAGGATTACTTTATCCTATCCTAGGTATTCCTTAAAGAGGTGGGGTTTCAGGTGTCTCCGGAAGGTGGTGATTGACTCCGCTGACCTGGCGTTGTGAGGGAGTTTGTTCCACCATTGGGGTGCCAGAGCAGCGAACAGTTTTGACTGGGCTGAGCGGGAACTGTACTTCCTCAGAGGTAGGGAGGCGAGCAGGCCAGAGGTGGATGAACGCAGTGCCCTTGTTTGGGTGTAGGGCCTGATCAGAGCCTGAAGGTACGGAGGTGCCGTTCCCCTCACAGCTCCGTAGGCAAGCACCATGGTCTTGTAGCGGATGCGAGCTTCAACTGGAAGCCAGTGGAGAGAGCGGAGGAGCGGGGTGACGTGAGAGAACTTGGGAAAGTTGAACACCAGACGGGCTGCGGCGTTCTGGATGAGTTGTAGGGGTTTAATGGCACAGGCAGGGAGCCCAGCCAACAGCGAGTTGCAGTAATCCAGACGGGAGATGACAAGTGCCTGGATTAGGACCTGCGCCGCTTCCTGCGTGAGGCAGGGTCGTACTCTGCGAATGTTGTAGAGCATGAACCTACAGGAACGGGTCACCGCCTTGATGTTAGTTGAGAACGACAGGGTGTTGTCCAGGATCACGCCAAGGTTCTTAGCACTCTGGGAGGAGGACACAATGGAGTTGTCAACCGTGATGGCGAGATCATGGAACGGGCAGTCCTTCCCCGGGAGGAAGAGCAGCTCCGTCTTGCCGAGGTTCAGCTTGAGGTGGTGATCCGTCATCCACACTGATATGTCTGCCAGACATGCAGAGATGCGATTCACCACCTGGTTATCAGAGGGGGGAAAGGAGAAGATTAATTGTGTGTCGTCTGCATAGCAATGATAGGAGAGACCATGTGAGGATATGACAGAGCCAAGTGACTTGGTGTATAGCGAGAATAGGAGAGGGCCTAGAACAGAGCCCTGGGGGACACCAGTGGTGAGAGCACGTGGTGCGGAGACAGATTCTCGCCACGCCACCTGGTAGGAGCGACCTGTCAGGTAGGACGCAATCCAAGCGTGGGCCGCGCCGGAGATGCCCAGCTCGGAGAGGGTGGAGAGGAGGATCTGATGGTTCACAGTATCAAAGGCAGCCGATAGGTCTAGAAGGATGAGAGCAGAGGAGAGAGAGTTAGCTTTAGCAGTGCGGAGCGCCTCCGTGACACAGAGAAGAGCAGTCTCAGTTGAATGACTAGTCTTGAAACCTGACTGATTTGGATCAAGAAGGTCATTCTGAGAGAGATAGCAGGAGAGCTGGCCAAGGACGGCACGTTCAAGAGTTTTGGAGAGAAAAGAAAGAAGGGATACTGGTCTGTAGTTGTTGACATCGGAGGGATCGAGTGTAGGTTTTTTCAGAAGGGGTGCAACTCTCGCTCTCTTGAAGACGGAAGGGACGTAGCCAGCGGTCAAGGATGAGTTGATGAGCGAGGTGAGGTAAGGGAGAAGGTCTCCGGAAATGGTCTGGAGAAGAGAGGAGGGGATAGGGTCAAGCGGGCAGGTTGTTGGGCGGCCGGCCGTCACAAGACGCGAGATTTCATCTGGAGAGAGAGGGGAGAAAGAGGTCAAAGCACAGGGTAGGGCAGTGTGAGCAGAACCAGCGGTGTCGTTTGACTTAGCAAACGAGGATCGGATGTCGTCGACCTTCTTTTCAAAATGGTTGACGAAGTCATCAGCAGAGAGGGAGGAGGGGGGAGGAGGGGGAGGAGGATTCAGGAGGGAGGAGAAGGTGGCAAAGAGCTTCCTAGGGTTAGAGGCAGATGCTTGGAATTTAGAGTGGTAGAAATTGGCTTTAGCAGCAGAGACAGAAGAGGAGAATGTAGAGAGGAGGGAGTGAAAGGATGCCAGGTCCGCAGGGAGGCGAGTTTTCCTCCATTTCCGCTCGGCTGCCCGGAGCCCTGTTCTGTGAGCTCGCAATGAGTCGTCGAGCCACGGAGCAGGAGGGGAGGACCGAGCCGGCCTGGAGGATAGGGGACATAGAGAGTCAAAGGATGCAGAAAGGGAGGAGAGGAGGGTTGAGGAGGCAGAATCAGGAGATAGGTTGGAGAAGGTTTGAGCAGAGGGAAGAGATGATAGGATGGAAGAGGAGAGAGTAGCGGGGGAGAGAGAGCGAAGGTTGGGACGGCGCGATACCATCCGAGTAGGGGCAGTGTGGGAAGTGTTGGATGAGAGCGAGAGGGAAAAGGATACAAGGTAGTGGTCGGAGACTTGGAGGGGAGTTGCAATGAGATTAGTGGAAGAACAGCATCTAGTAAAGATGAGGTCAAGCGTATTGCCTGCCTTGTGAGTAGGGGGGGAAGGTGAGAGGGTGAGGTGGAAAGAAGGAGGCAGAGAGGAATGAGTCAAAGGTAGACGTGGGGAGGTTAAAGTCACCCAGAACTGTGAGAGGTGAGCCATCCTCAGGAAAGGAACTTATCAGGGCGTCAAGCTCATTGATGAACTCTCCAAGGGAACCTGGAGGGCGATAAATGATAAGGATGTTAAGCTTGAAAGGGCTGGTAACTGTGACAGCATGGAATTCAAAGGAGGCGATAGACAGATGGGTCAGGGGAGAAAGAGAGAATGTCCACTTGGGAGAGATGAGGATCCCAGTGCCACCACCCCGCTGACCAGAAGCTCTCGGGGTGTGCGAGAACACGTGGGCAGACGAGGAGAGAGCAGTAGGAGTAGCAGTGTTATCAGTGGTAATCCATGTTTCCGTCAGTGCCAAGAAGTCGAGGGACTGGAGGGAAGCATAGGCTGAGATGAACTCTGCCTTGTTGGCCGCAGATCGGCAGTTCCAGAGGCTGCCTGAGACCTGGAACTCCACGTGGGTCGTGCGCGCTGGGACCACCAGGTTAGAGTAGCAGCGGCCACGCGGTGTGAAGCGTTTGTATGGTCTGTGCAGAGAGGAGAGAACAGGGATAGACAGACACATAGTTGACAGGCTACAGAAGAGGCTACGCTAATGCAAAGGAGATTGGAATGACAAGTGGACTACACGTCTCGAATGTTCAGAAAGTTAAGCTTACGTTGCAAAAAATCTTATTGACTAAAATGATATAGTACTGCTGGCTGGTGAAATAGGCTAGCTAGCAGTGGCTGCGTTGTTGACTTTGTTTGAAAGTGTAGCTGGCTAGGTAACCTCTAACTGGCTAGGTAACCTCGACAATTACTCTAGACTACACAATTATCTTGGATACAAAGACGGCTATGTATATTTATCCTGGGATATAAACTGGGTTGCTTATTTTTCCTGAAATGCACAAGGTCCTCTACTCCGACAATTAATCCACAGATAAAACGGTAAACCGAATTAGTTTCTCATCATCTTTCCTCCTTCCTTCAGGCTTATTTTTCTTCTTTGGACTTTATATGGCGGTTGGCAACCAACTTTACGCTCATCTTTCAATCATCCAGATGGGTACATGCTCCTAAAAACCAATGAGGAGATTTGAGAGGCAGGACTTGCAGCGCGTTGAGCGTCACAAATAGAATGATGTTCTATTTTAAAGCCTGGCCATGCAGACGCTCGCAAGCAGTGTGGGTGCAATGATTGAATAATATGTATGTGTACATTTATTTTGCAACTCTCACGCACGTGATGTGTCTGGTCTGGTCAGCATGTAAGACTGCTAAACAAGTCTTCTAAATAGCTAATTTAATGACTGCCCGGACTACCTGCATTGACCCTTATTTGAACTAACTCTCATGCACTGACTCTAAGCACACACACTGGACTCTACCCAAACACTCACACATACTTACACTGACACCCCAACACACACATACGCACACACAAACACACACACACTACATATACCCACACACATACAGTATAAAATGCGCTCACATGCATACTGACCACCCCCCCACACACACACACTTTCACACTCACCACATACGCTGCTGCTACTACTCCACATACGCTGCTGCTACTACTCCACATACACTGCTGCTACTACTCCACATACGCTGCTGCTACTACTCCACATACGCTGCTGCTACTACTCCACATACACTGCTGCTACTACTCCACATACGCTGCTGCTACTACTCCACATACGCTGCTGCTACTACTCCACATACACTGCTGCTACTACTCCACATACGCTGCTGCTACTACTCCACATACGCTGCTGCTACTACTCCACATACACTGCTGCTACTACTCCACATACACTGCTGCTACTACTCCACATACACTGCTGCTACTACTCCACATACGCTGCTGCTACTACTCCACATACACTGCTGCTACTACTCCACATACACTGCTGCTACTACTCCACATACGCTGCTGCTACTACTCCACATACACTGCTGCTACTACTCCACATACACTGCTGCTACTACTCCATATACACTGCTGCTACTACTCCACATACGCTGCTGCTACTACTCCACATACACTGCTGCTACTACTCCACATACGCTGCTGCTACTACTCCACATACGCTGCTGCTACTACTCCACATACGCTGCTGCTACTACTCCACATACACTGCTGCTACTACTCCACATACGCTGCTGCTACTAATCCACATACGCTGCTGCTACTACTCCACATACGCTGCTGCTACTACTCCACATACGCTGCTGCTACTACTCCACATACGCTGCTGCTACTACTCCACATACGCTGCTGCTACTACTCCACATACGCTGCTGCTACTACTCCACATACGCTGCTGTTACTACTCCACATACGCTGCTGCTACTACTCCACATACGCTGCTGCTACTACTCCACATACGCTGCTGCTACTACTCCACATACGCTGCTGCTACTACTCCACATACGCTGCTGCTACTACTCCACATACGCTGCTGCTACTACTCCACATACGCTGCTGCTACTACTCCACATACGCTGCTGCTACTACTCCACATACGCTGCTGCTACTACTCCACATACGCTGCTGCTACTACTCCACATACGCTGCTGCTACTACTCCACATACGCTGCTGCTACTACTCCACATACGCTGCTGCTACTACTCCACATACGCTGCTGCTACTACTCCACATACACTGCTGCTACTACTCCACATACACTGCTGCTACTACTCCACATACGCTGCTGCTACTACTCCACATACACTGCTGCTACTACTCCACATACACTGCTGCTACTACTCCATATACACTGCTGCTACTACTCCACATACGCTGCTGCTACTACTCCACATACACTGCTGCTACTACTCCACATACGCTGCTGCTACTACTCCACATACGCTGCTGCTACTACTCCACATACGCTGCTGCTACTACTCCACATACACTGCTGCTACTACTCCACATACGCTGCTGCTACTAATCCACATACGCTGCTGCTACTACTCCACATACGCTGCTGCTACTACTCCACATACGCTACTGCTACTACTCCACATACGCTGCTGCTACTACTCCACATACGCTGCTGCTACTACTCCACATACGCTGCTGCTACTACTCCACATACGCTGCTGTTACTACTCCACATACGCTGCTGCTACTACTCCACATACGCTGCTGCTACTACTCCACATACGCTGCTGCTACTACTCCACATACGCTGCTGCTACTACTCCACATACGCTGCTGCTACTACTCCACATACGCTGCTGCTACTACTCCACATACGCTGCTGCTACTACTCCACATACGCTGCTGCTACTACTCCACATACGCTGCTGCTACTACTCCACATACGCTGCTGCTACTACTCCACATACGCTGCTGCTACTACTCCACATACGCTGCTGCTACTACTCCACATACACTGCTGCTACTACTCCACATACGCTGCTGCTACTACTCCACATACGCTGCTGCTACTACTCCACATACACTGCTGCTACTACTCCACATACGCTGCTGCTACTACTCCACATACGCTGCTGCTACAGCTCAGTCTATTATCTATCCTGTTGCCTCGTCACCTTACCCCTACTATGTATGTAGCTAGCTCAATTACCTCGTACCCCTGCACATCGACTCGGTACTGGTACAGTAGTCCCTGTTACAATAACAATACTTGTTTTTGTTATTCACTGTGTTTTTTTTTCATTTTGTCACTATTTTTATTTTAGAAAATGTATGTTCATCTTAACTCTGCATTGTTGGAAAAGGATCTCTAATTAAGCATTTCACTGTTAGTCTACACCTGTTGTTCACGAAGCATGTGACATATACATTTTGATTGATTTGATTTTGATTTGAGACTTCACGCGAACAGAACTCAGACCATCTCTCCAGATCTTTTGAGGGGTCTAAGTTACTTTGGACGGCACTGAGTTCACAAAAATTGGCTGAAAGGGAACAAGTGTGGAAACATCCTAAGGGTGAGCAGTCGTAAGAAGCGTTTTACCTACCCAGGTCTTAAAATTCATCCTCAGTTAGAAAAATACTTATCTGTAATTATGTGCAATTATGTGAAGTTGGTGGCTGAAGAAAATCACTCATCACAGACTAAGTGTACGCAGCAGGTCTGAAAACACATGACACCTTCATGCTTAAGCCTAGCTCGATGACATGCTGGTTTATTCGCCTAAGAAGAGTGCCTCTACTCTCGCCTAATATTTAGCAGTCATGCATAGCTGTGAGTTGGGGACGCTCGAGAACGCTGTGGGCAAAGGCCTTAAAGATGCTTTGCAAAGCAGTGTCATAGCAGCCTGTTAATGCACGCCTGAGCAAAACACTAAAAATAGCATTAAGCCCAAAGTAGTTAGAGAAGCACTAAAACCAGGGGTACAGACGAAGCTGGGCTGTTACCCCTTTTAACCCTTCCAGTCCCCCGCAGGGTTCCCCTTCACCCGAAACACAGGGGTGGATGGTTGAGATGTAGCACATTGAGTTGGTCTATTTTGAAAAGAGAATGACATTTTGTTTTAGTTTGATATGATTAGTCAGAAAATCTGAAATGTTCTAGTTGCATTACATATACAAAGCGCCCATTATTTGTTGTGGAGTTGCATTTGAAGAAGACTAATTTACGTAGCATAACTGCATTTCTCCGGACGATAAATCAATCCCAAAACGTACAGTTATTATTGCTACATGGTCAAATCGTTCCATTCCCATGCATCATGTCACTCTAATTGACTACAGCGTGAGGTAGGTGGAAACTTACAAACTGTTGTGTTCTTTGAGAGCAAAACAGATGTTTTTGCACACAGACTAGCAATTATAAAAAGGAGGGAAGGTGCTAAACACCTGACAGTCGAGGGCTGTTGTGTGTTCTTGTTCAAATCGAAACAATGCTGTTTATGCTTCCAAGTACTGATGTAAGAGTAGCCAAAATGTGCCATTCCTTGGTTCACATTCACTCACTACGATGGGCATGTGAGGAATCTACAGTATGTAGTTCGTTTTCAATTTGTTTTCAACTCTCCCATGTTTTTAATTAATATTTTTAAGAATTTCTGGGATGAGGCCCAATTGTTTGATTTTGCTTAAGAAATTACATCTTTGACACGGTGTGCATTATAATGGACACAACAAAAAGAAGCACTCCCAAGTTCAGCACAAGAAGCATTTTGTCTTTGAAAAGCGTTGTCAGGGTATACAATCCACAGATGCGGCTGTTAAAATGCTGCTAAAGTACCTGGACATGCTGCTTAGCAGATCCTCAGTAAAAAGGATTCTTACACTTTGGGTGATTTCATTTGAGCCATATTGGTGTCATGCCTCTCCACTTTAGCTCTGGAGCATTGATGGTATATAAACCCTGCTTGGGTCTGTTGACTGTGGTGATGATGTTGTCCAGGCAGAATAGTTGGAGTTCCTTTGGAGCCAGTCTGAGGGCTCTCTTTTTGGTGGAGGACTTAGAGAAGAGACCCATGGCTCCTGTGGAAGAGGATGGGTTGCAGGATGACCAGAAGGGCCCTCTAACTGAGGGAAACATTTAGGAGATGAACCAGATCAATGACATTAGTTTGAACACGTGTCAAGGTGACCTGACTCTTTTCGACATCAAGGACAGGATTTCCATGGGAGAGAGCACCAATACGATTTCGGTTAGCGAAGGCAAAAACTCAGTGTTTAGGACTGAGACTCTGCCTGATGTAACGGAGGGGAGCCCAACCATGGAGTACATCTTGTTCTGAGACAGATGGACATGGACAGAAAATCATGGACTGAGGAAGGAACATTGAAAAGCAGCAGTGCTGTAGAGAATGGGACGGTGGACCATCAGATTATTCCTATGAAGAAAGTATGCTGCTCCTCTGGTGCACACCTATACATATGCCTTATTAAAATATTCATGTTTTGAACAACCTCTATCTTAAACTCACTAGCCAGATACCTGTGAAACGTATGATTGCAAACGTATTTCATCCTTTATCTAACCCTATACATGTCTGTTTTTGTTCTGTATTCTCAGAATGCTCTGGACCACTTGGCATGGAGGGGGGCATCATCTCCAACCAGCAGATAACAGCCTCATCCACACATCGTGCTCTGTTCGGCCTGCAGAAGTGGTACCCCTACTTTGCCCGGCTCAACAAGAAGGGCCTGGTCAACGCATGGACGGCTGCCGAGAACGACAGATGGCCCTGGATCCAGGTAAGACTCAGATACCAGCTGGGAGAAACGAGTCACTCAGGTTACTAGACAGAGACAGATGTGCCCACTAAAACTCCTCACACACCAGAGCGAATCTGAGACGTGTGTGTGTGTGTGTACATCTGAATGTTGCCGTTAATGCAGTATTAACTGGAGTTTAGGAAGTCAGGATTTGTGACGTACTGTATTTGTTTTTAGAGTTGAAGTTACAGTACTTATATTATGCTTGGGTCCTATTTCAGTTCCTATTTTTGCTTGTAGTGTGACTTTACAGTTAATTAGTGTGTCAGTTGACTAGTGCCACAGTGCTGATTGGGTTTAGTGGCAGATTAAACAGTGAGAGCTGGACAGAACAGCTGTTGGTTCCACTCCTGTGTGTATTACCAGTGGGGTTGCTGGAGCGAATCACAGCATGTATGTGCTAAACCTCCGGCGTTCTTTCGTTCAGAAATGCAAATGCATATCCTTCACTCAGACCTACACAGTTGTGTACTCCGAGATTTGTCTCAGAGGTGCCAGTTCAGGCCTCAAAGTGTCTGTTTGGTTGGATTCGTAATAGCAACAATAAGTACATTTCACTGTGTGGATATTGAAAGCAGTTAGTGAAAGGAAATGATATAATAACTATCCCATTGTGTCTCTAACAATAGACATGGATTATGGATTTATTTATTTTTTAGCTGTCATTTCTAAGTGTGTCCCAAATCTGTGTTATAGATCACAGAAATTAAAGAGAGCGATAAACAGAAAGGGGGGGCGAGAGAATGTGTAAAAGAGAGATAGGAGGAGAGGGTATATAGAAAGAATGATCCACAGAGATTATCTGAGGAGAAATGCAGAGCGAGAAAAGACAGACACATGCATGAAAGGGAAAGGTGAGCGAGACTGAGAGAAAAACAGAGTGCGAGAAGAAGTTTATTTGCGTTGTTTGTAATGTATTTTTTACTTATTTTGTACATAATGTTGCCACTACCATCTCTTTTGACCGAAAATAACCTCTGGACATCAGGACTGCGATTATTCACCACGGAATGGCAGAATCCTTTTTTCCCTTTAACAAATCTGACGAGCCCAACGCGAATGAAGTACTGCTTTCTCGGGAACAGGCCCAGATCCCCGTGATTTGCAAGTGGCCAGAGGGCGGGCTTCTTCTGAGAATTCTTTGGCTATCGAATAAACCCCCACTTCCTTCCATTCTGCTAGCAAACGTGCAATCTTTGGAGAATAAAATCGATGACATACGCGGAAGATTAAACTACCAACGGGACATTCAAAACTGTAATATCTTATGCTTCACGGAGTCGTGGCTGAACGACGACACTATCAACATACAGCTGGCTGGTTTAAACAGTTCAACATTCACAAGACCGAAGGGCCAGACGGATTACCAGGACGTGTGCTGCGAGCATGCGCTGACCAACTGGCAAGTGTCTTCACTGACATTTTCAACCTCTCCCTGTCCGAGTCTGTAATACCAACATGTTTTAAGCAGACCACCGTAGTGCCTGTGCCCAAGAACACTAAGGTAACCTGCCTGAATGACTACAGACCCTTAGCACTCACTTCTGTAGCCATTATCGCAGAAACCCTAGACCCACTCCAATTTGCGTACCGCCCAAACAGATCCATAGATGATGCAATCTCTATTGCACTCCATACTGTCCTTTCCCACCGGGACAAGAGGAACACCTATGTGAGAATGCTATTCATTGACTACAGCTCAGCGTTCAACACCATATTGCCCTCAAAGCTTGTCGATAAGCTAAGGACCCTGGGACTAAACACCTCCCTCTGCAACTGGATCCTGGACTTCCTGATGGCCACCCCCAGGTGGTAAGGGTAGGTAACAACACATCCGTTACGCTGATCCTCAACACAAGGCCCCCGCAAGGTTGTGCTCAGTCCCCTCCTGTACTCCCTGTTCACTCATGACTGCACGGCCAAGCACGACTCCAACACCATCATTAAGTTTGACGATGACACAACGAGACAGCCTATAGGGAGGAGGTTAGAGACCTGGACGCGTGGTGCCAGTAGAACAACCTCTCCCTCAACGTGATCAAGACAAAGGAGATGATTGTGGACTACAGGAAAAGAGAACCGAGCACGCCCACATTCTCATCGATGGGGCTGCAGTGGAGTAGGTTGAGAGTTCCTTGGTGTCCACATCACCAACAAACTAAGATGGTCCAAGCACACCAAGACAGTCATGAAGAGGGAACGACAAAACCTATTCCCCCTCAGGAGACTGAAAATATTTCGCATGGGTCCTCAGATCCTCAAACGTTTCTACAACTGCACCATCGAGAGCATCCTGATTGGTTGCATCACTGCCTGGTATGCCAACTCCTCGGCCTCCGACCGCAAGGCACTACAGAGGGTAGTGTGAACGGCCCAGTACATCACTGGGGCCAAGCTTCCTGCCATCTAGGACCTCTATACCAGGCGGTGTCAGAGGAAGGCCCTAAAAATTGTCAAAGACTCCAGCCACCCTAGTTATAGACTGTTCTCTCCTGTTCTCTCTGCTACCACACGGCAAGCGGCACCGGAGCACCAAGTCTAGGTCCAAGAGGCTTCTAAACAGCTTTTACCCCCAAGCCATAAGACTCCTGAACATCTAATCAAATTGCTACCCAGACTATTTGCCTTGCCCCTCCCCCTCTTTTTACACTGCTGCTACTCTCTGTTGCTACTCTACTTGAATAACTCTACCTAAATGTATATATTACCTGAACTAACCGGTGCCCCCGCACATTGACTCTGTACCTGTACCCCCCTGTATATGGTCTCGCTATTGTTATTTTACTGCTGCTCTTTAATTACTGGTTTCTTTTATTTCTCACTCTTATCTGTATTTGTTTTAAACTGCATTGTTGGTTAGGGGCTCGTAAGTAAGCATTTCACTGCAAGGTTGTATTCCGCGCATGTGACTAATACAATTTGATTTGAAGACAGAGTGGAAGGGAAAGGTGAGCAAGACAGTGCGAAAGAAGACAGAGAGACACATGGGTGGAAGGGAAAGGTGAGCGAGACAGACAGAGAAACAGAGGGAGCGAGAGAAAAGCAGCCAAGCGCATGGAGCATATAAGACAAATCTGAGATGACGTGGCCACTGAGGTGGTTTGTTTGGCTTTAATGATGCCACGTGGGATAATGTTGGGGATTCTGTGGAGCTCTGGCTTCAGGAGAGGGGCTCTGGGTAATTGGGACATGAGTAGAGTCGTGTAGACTTCTCTCAGCACTATGTGGTTTTAGGCGGTATGTTCTGAAAGTTTGTGTGTGGGTGTGTGTGTGTGGGTGTTTTGTGTTTTCCTAGTGTCAGGGCCAGCCCTGTCATGGTGTCAGGTTTAACACTCCAGTTCTGTGTGTTTGTCTGATGATTTATTGTATTGACAAGATAGCCAAGTGACCGCGCTAACAATGGAAATATATGTCCTCAATGATTGAAGGCAGACGAGATCAGGTGGGACCATTCTAGCAAATGAGAAGGCAGATATGTGTGTGAACAACATGCACAACAACTAAGTCGTTTTTGTCAAAGTTGCCAGAATTCCACATGTATCCACTTATATCAGTACATTTGTAACAGCTTAAACATTATGAAACTTCTATTTGATCAAATGAGCCTTACTTAATTTGACACTCTCATAGACATCCATACAAAAAAGGGCTTATGTCACCCGGACAGATTTTGGGCGGAGTAAAACCTCTCCCTTCACCTCTTCCTCTCTGCTCTGTATTATTGAATAGCAAATAAATCAAACAGACAGTGTCATACTTTTAATAATACTGACATTGTGTATTTACACACTTTGTGTGGTTGTATTTCCAAATATATTGTATATATAACTGTATATATAACCTTTTATAACTGTGTGCCTGTGTTTGTGAGCCTGTCTGTGTTTCTTCACGCATCTCTCTTTGTAAGGGAGCCTGGATTGTCCTCATTAGGGCTCACACACACATGACATTGCTTCGCGACACTCCAGGGAAATCTGGTGTTGGCGTGACGTTGACGACATACCTCTCTGGTGGTTCTTGGATGAATTGAGATGCGACGATGTGATATGAATGTCTAAAACAAATAAAATCACTTGTGAATGCTAACAGGGTTAGGCTATAGATGAGAAGAGAAAGTGTTACTTTTCATTGAGGGGATGCAGCTTCTACTGCTCTACTCCACTCCACCCTTAACTCCAATGTTTTGGAAATGCAAAGCTCTGCATACAGTCATTGAAGAGTTAATTAAAAGGGAAAAAGCTCATCACCACCACTTGCTTTAGTACTTTAGAACAGCCATGGCTTGGTATTTGTGTCATGGTTTGGCATTTATAGACATTTACTGATATGTCACGGTTTACGGACGCCCTTAGTAAGAGTCAAAGTTTTGTAGAGACATTAAAGCATTAAAGCATTATTCACGTTGCATTATGGGCATTTTTGGACAGGAGTTGTATTATGCTTTTACACGTGCCATATATTGTGGGAGCTAGGAAATGTCCTTCTCTGGTGGTTCTCGTCCTAATATCTGAGCTGCAAAAGTCCTGTACTCGGTTGCCCAAAAGCATTTTAAGGCTACGTTCATCGTTAGAACCTTTGGAGGAGCATTATTAAATCTCTGTTTCCCAACCATCAGTTGCTTTTGAAAACACTTGTTATTTAACGGCTGCTGCAGACCACTTGTAGAACAGCTAAGTACATTGTTAGATTATTTTTTGCCCTTCCGTGTCACTTTATACACAGATCTCCGCTAAGCACAAAATCAAGATGTTTATCTGTCTTTCTGTGACCGCCGATATCTTTAAAACTAATGTTACAAGTGACTACAAATACAAAGTTGCCCATTTCTTTGCATAACAACCAAAGGATATAAAGATCAGTGGAGGCTGCTTAGGGGAGGACAGCTCATAATAATGTCTGGAACGGTGCAAATGTAATGGCATCAAACAAATTGAAAACATGTGTTTGATACCATTCCACCTATTCCGCCCCAGCTATTACCACGATCCCGTCCTCCCCAATTAAGGTGCCACCAGCCTCCTGTGATAAATGTTTCAAATGAAATCCGAGATGACTGTATAAAAAGGTACATACAGTATAGGCTGCATAGATCTATACATTTCAATGATATTGAAATCAAGTTCATATTAATTGAATTGAGTTTTATTCAGCTATTTGTACACCACTCTCTGTCATTTTTGACTCTATATATTTCATGATGTGTAACGTGCACAATGATGCACAAAATCTTGATTTAGTGCATTATAATAGGTTAAGCATTAGAATAAACCGGCTCAATATTTGTAGCCAAAGGTGATATTATCTCTCTAGGAGCTGATCTGTCAATGGTATTGTGGAATAATTCTAATGTTAAATTGAGATTGGAAAGGGAGAAAGCTGATCCAAGAGCAGTGCTTCCTTTCTTTCGATCCTATCAAAATCAATAGATGCCTCAACAATGCACTTAAGAACATTCACCCATTCACCATCGTTCACACTCTCTTAAACCTTTGCCCCACCCATCTCTTTAAGGGTTGATCTGAGCGTTCTGTCCTAACAACAGCAGTCAAGCACCCAAGTTAACTGCCAAACATTGGCTAGCTTGCTATCTACTTCCAGACACAAATGAGAGAACACCTCACTGACCTATTTACTCGCCCTAGCAGAGCTGGTTAGGCTGTTTTTATTCTATCCAGAGCGTTGGTGACTGCAACTGTGCTGCTGGCAACAATTTACACTTTTTTGCCAATGTTTACTGACACCAGCCATATTCAATGGGTGTTGAGCATTCGTAAATTTGTCAGTTATTCTGCACTCTGGCACACTCAGACGAGAGTGCTTGAAATCGGAGTAGATAGCCAGAGTGAATTTACCAGCTACATCTATCAACAGTTGTCGCAGTGACATTCTATTGAAATGCATACTTGCATAGTGGAGTCTTTTGTTAAGACATGTAGCTAGCTATCTAAACAATGAACCATAATCCCAACTCATGACGTTACTAACCTGCATGAATCTACAGGTAGCTAACCAGCCAGGTTCAATTTTAGCTAGCTAACATTAGGCTATAACTAGCAAAGCAAATGGCTTTGAGTAAATAATAAGTCATAATAATAAGATCATACACGTAACATTAGCTAGTGAGCCAGCCAGCTAATGTTAGCTAGATAGATAACAGTACACATTAACTTGGAATGAAAATGACTTTCTGTCAAAATTAGAAACGTGTAATATCCAAAAATGTAGATAGCTAGGCTATCTTACCCATATACATCATGGATGGATGCTTCTCCTGGTCACGGAAGCCATGGTTGCCCTTATTTTGAAGATGTAATCCGGAGACAGGTGTTTTCTCCATCTCCTTAGCTATCATAATCTAATTCCACTTATTTCAAAATTCGGTCTTCCAGAGCAACACTTATGCAGTTCTACTACGCAATATATATTTTTTAAAGCCGCGTTAGACAGGATTACCTACCCATACTAACCAACTCAAATAGACAGAAACGTGCTATATGGCAGACCAATCCGAACTCATCTCTCGCCATGTCCAGCCCATTCATTATCTCAGCCAATCATCGCTAACAGGAAGGTTGCTGTCTTTTTGTGTGTTAAACCAACTAGGCTCATAATTTAACATTTTTATTCATATTTACAGATGGCATACAAGTTTGTTATTAAGGCACAGGTAAGTTCACATGTTCCAGAAGGCATTTCTAAGTTCACGTTCAAATGGCTCTCCTGTGAAGTATTGACCCTCGACATACGCCTAGTTTCCTGAAAAGAGTCACATATAGGCGCAGGAGAAGGGGAATAAAGCATGCAAGATGAAGATCTGTTTTTCATCACACAGGGTTCTTTGGTTGTGTCAAGGACACAGGCCAATCTGATGGCCACAATGTTGGCAATTCTCTCAACAATTACAAGCCCCAATCTTGATTTGAGAGCATAATCAACTCTGAATATCTATCCAGCTGATGTGTTCTGGGCCCGTTGTGTTTTTCATTTTTTTATGCTGCAGATCGATTGTAGCTTCCATCAATTTAATTGTCTGTATCAATTCCAATCACCCAAATATTTGTTTGTAAATAATACAGTACCAGTCGTAAGTTTGAACACATCTACACATTCAATTTTTTTCTTTTTTTTACTATTTTCTACATTGTAGAATAATAGTGAAGACATCACAACAATAAAATAGCACACATGGAATCATGTAGTAACCAAAAAAGTGTTAAACAAATCAAAATATATTTGAGATTCTTCAAAGTAGCCTTGCCTTGATGACAGCTTTGCACACTCTTGTCATTCTCTCAACCAGCTTCATGAGGAATCCTTTTCCAACAGTCTTGAAGGAGTTCCCACATACGCTGAGCACTTGTTGACTGCTTTTCCTTCACTCTGTGGTCCAACTCATCCCAAACCATCTCAATTGGGTTGTGGAGATTGTGGAGGCCAGGTCATCTGATGCAGCACTCCATCACTCTCCTTCTTGGTCAAATAGCCCTTACACAGCCTGGAGGTGTGTCTTGGGTCATTGTCCTGTTGAAAACTAATTATAGTCCCATTAAGCTCAAACCAGATGGGATGGAGTATCGCTGCAGAATGCTGTGGTAGCCATGCTGATTAAGTGTGCCTTGAATTCTAAACAAATCAGACAGTGTCAACAGCAAAGCACCCCCACAACATCACAACACATCCTCCATGCTTCACGGTGGGAACCACACATGCGGAGATCATCCGTTCACTTATTCTGCATCTCACAAAGACACGGTGGTTGGATCCAAAAATTTCAATTTTAGACTAATCAGATTGGTGTCCTTTAGTAGTGGTTTCTTAGCAGCAATTTGATCATGAAGGCCTGATTCACACAGTCTCCTCTAAAAAGTTGATGTTGAGATGTGTCTGTTACTTGAATTCTGTGAAGCATTTATTTGGGCTGCAATTATTTTTTTTCTTCATTTTATTTAACCTTTATTTAGCTAGGCAAGTCAGTTAAGAACAAATTCTTATTTACAATGACGGCATACCAAAAGGCAAAAGGCCTCCTGCGGGGACAAGGGCTGGGATTTAAAAAAAAGTTTATATATATTTATATATATATATATATAGTACAAAATACATATCACGACAAGAGAGACAACACAACATAAAGAGTGACCTAAGACAACAACATAGCAAGGCAGCAACACATGACGACACAGCATGGTAGCAGCACAACATGATAATTTCTGAGGCAGGAAACTCTAATGAATTTAATCCACTGCAGCAGAGGTAACTCTGGGTCTTCCTTTCCTGTGGCGTTCCTCATGAGAGCCAGTTTCATCATAGCGCTTGATGGTTTTTGCGACTGCACTGAAATTTTCCAGATATTGACTGACCTTCATGTCTTAAAATAATGATGGACTGTCGTTTATCTTTGCCTATCTGAGCCGTTCTTGCCTTTAATATGGACTTGGTCTTTTACCAAATAGGGCTATCTTTTGATGTCTTTGCTATCGTTCTAAAATGTAGAAAACAGTAAAATATATAGAAAAACTCGGAGTAGGTGTGTCCAAACTTTTGACAGGTACTGCATATGTATACACATATTTTTTAAATATGTTTTTGTTAATTATTTTCCACTAACCCTTCCACACCTCCCCTAAATGAAAACTAATGAACAACAACACTAATGAACTAATGAACAAACTAATGAACAACAACACTTAGGCTTCTACTTCCAGGTTATACATACTATATACATTTTACAGATACAATCTATTTTACAATAGTTATCTTTTGTTTGTTTTTACCTCTATCCTTCCGCTATCCTCAACCCCTCCCATCTTCATTTGAAGTCGGAAGTTTACATACACCTTAGCCAAATACATTTAAACTCCATTTTTCACAATTCCTGACATTTAATCCTAGTAAAAATTCCCTGTCTTAGGTCAGTTAGGATCACCATTTTTATTTTAAGAATGTGAAATGTCAGAATAATTGTACAGAATTATTTATTTAAGCTTTTATTTCTTTCATCACATTCCCAGTGGGTCAGAAGTTTACATACACTCAATTAGTATTTGGTAGCATTGCCTTTAAATTGTTTAACTTGAGTCAAACGTTTCGGGTAGCCTTCCACAAGCTTCCCACAATAAGTGGGGTGAGTTTTGGCCCATTCCTCCTGGCAGAGCTTTTGTAACTGAGTCAGGTTTGTAGGCCTCCTTGCTCGCACACACTTTTTCAGTTCAGCCCACAAATGTTCTATAGGATTGAGGTCAGGGCTTTGTGATGGCCACTCCAATACCTTGATTTTGTTGTCCTTAAGCCATTTTGCCACAACTTTGGAAGTATGCTTGGGGTCATTGTCCACTTAGAAGACCCATTTGTGACCAAGCTTTAACTTCCTGACTGATGTCTTGAGATGCTGCTTCAATAAATCCACATAATTGTCCTGCCTCATGATGCCTTCTATTTTGTGAAGTGCACCAGTCCCTCCTGCAGCAAAGCACCCCCACAACATGATGCTGTAACCCCCGTGCTTCACAGTTGGGATGGTGTTCTTCGGCTTGCAAGCCTTCCCCTTTTTCCTCCAAACATAATGATGGTCATTATGGCCAAACAGTTCTATTTTTGTTTCATCACACCAGAGGACATTTCTCCAAAAAGTAGGATCTTTGTCCCCATGTGCAGTTGCAAACCGTAGTCTGGCTTTTTTTATGGCAGTTTTGGAGCAGTGGCTTCTTCCTTGCTGAGCGGCCTTTCAGGATATGTCGATATTGGACTCGTTTTGCTGTGGATATAGACATTTTTTGTACCTGTTTCCTCCAGCATCTTCACAAGGTCCTTTGCTGTTGTTCTGGGATTGATTTGCACTTTTCTATTCTCATAGTTTCTTCAGATTGTAAATTAAAGATCACATTTTTTGTTAAAAGTATTATTATACTATTGTTCGATTGACTATGACTTTTCAAATCACCCAGTAGTGCTATCTGCAGAGTTAGCGCCAAGTTAATGTTGCAATTCTTCATCCATTCCTGGACCTGCGACCAAAAACAAGCTACATGTGGACAGTACTAAAACAAAATATCTAATGATTCTGTCTCTTTGTAGCAAAATCTGCAGAGCTGGAGTGGTTGTATCCTCCATATATATAACATTCTATTGGTTCCAAGATAGTTGTATAATAATATTAATTTAAAATTCAAAGTTTTTATTCCGGCGTCGTTTTGCGTATCAGTTCATAAACCATGTGCCTTGGAATCTGCACATTGTAAATCTCTTCTCAACTATTTTGAGATCTCTATGGCACGGCTGTCAATATTTGGTCCTTAAATGAAACTCTTTCAAATCACCCAGCAGTACTATCTGTAGAGTTAGCTCCAGGTAAATGTTGCAATTGTTCAGGCATTCCTAGACCTGCAACGAAAAACAAGCTTCATATGGACAGTACCAAAACAAATGATCTAATGATTCTGTCTCTTCACAGCAAAATCTGCAGAGCTGGGATGGTTGTATCCTCCATATATATAACATTATTTTGGTTGCAATCATTTTTTAACTTGCAACCAACTTTCTATGGCTTGTTTTAAAAATAGCAATATTTTGGAGATTATTTATTTTTCAAATAACCAAAAGGGAAAGGTTGTAATCTGAATAAAGAAACAAAAGCCCATTCTTGAAAAGGGTGAGACATTCTTACTAATCTGCTAGAGAACCAGTTCAGATTTAAGTATAACTTTTGTATGACTGATGCCTTTAGTGAGAGGTCTAATGCTTTAATATTTAATCATTCCTGTCCTCCGAATTCCTATTCATTATATAAATAGGCCCGTCTAATTTTATCTGGCTTGAATATTTTTTATATTAATCATATTTTTAATATGATTAAAAAATAGGTCGCTAGGTGTAGGCAAGACCTTAAGCAAATAGGTCAACTGGGATATAGTTCATCAGGGTGATATTTCCACAAATATACAGGTATGTTCCTTTCCGTGGTAGCAAGATATTTTCTATTTTTAACCTCTAAAGGTTGTTTTTCTTAGCAGTTCACACATGTTGAAATACATTATTTAATGTACAGCTGTAGGACCTTATTTGAGCTATATTGTCACAGCAAAATAATTCTGCAGCAACAGGATTTTAAAGTTTAGTCCATTATGTTGCTTTTATCGGTGGTTAGGCTGTTAGCTGACCAGAAGTAGGTTACATGAAAAGTGCAATACTATTAATAATGTGTTAGTGTGTATTTATGTAAGTTATGTAAATCACGAAGCTCATCTGCCTTTCATGCAGTGCCAAAAACTCATCAGCAACAAAAGAGGGATCAGATTAAGATCCTACATCTGTAGGCACTGCACTGCGGAACACCTCACAGGGTTTATCAGATCACAGTATATGTGAACATATGTGAACAACATGAATTAAATGAAGTAATAATCATGATCAGTCATTTCTACTGGTCAGTGCTGACTTCCTCCACACAGTAAGCTATAAAGTTCAAACCACTGCAGAGAAACGACATTCACGACTTTAGGCATCTACTAAGTCAGTGGAACTAATCGGCCTGGCATGAAAACATATTCTTAATTCTGACAAGAACACAGTATGTGACTGGTCCATTCTGACTCTAAAGAATGTGTAGGGGCATTATTACAGCCTGTGTGAATGACACAGTGTCAGCGCTGAGGGGGATGGATCTACGTGACTCAACCGATGTGCCACATTAGCGGCTTAAAACGCAATCCTTCCTCCATTTAGGTCTTGAATACTTTGGCAGGTCCTCTGCCACTTCAAAAAACCACAGGGAAATAAAAATAAATGCTTGTCGAGGAGACCATTGCCAAAACTAATTGACCATTTTCATACAATTACTGTATAAAAGAGTGGAGGATTTTAAGGACGACAGAATATCTTGAAATTGCAGTTTAAGAGTGGGATGATGTGAACTACAGCAGTGAGCTGGAAGGACTGAGTTTCTGATAACACCCGGTCTCACTTCTGTCTTACCTCAAGAAGCGGGAGACATCTTACTCAAGAAGCGGGAGGCATCTTACTCAAGAAGCGGGAGGCATCTTACTCAAGAAGCGGGAGGCATCTTCCTCAAGAAGCGGGAGGCATCTTCCTCAAGAAGCAGGAGGCATCTTACTCAAGAAGCAGGAGGCATCTTACTCAAGAAGCAGGAGGCATCTTACTCAAGAAGCAGGAGGCATCTTACTCAAGAAGCAGGAGGCATCTTACTCAAGAAGCAGGAGGCATCTTACTCAAGAAGCAGGAGGCATCTTACTCAAGAAGAAGAAGCAGGAGGCATCTTACTCAAGAAGAAGAAGCAGGAGGCATCTTACTCAAGAAGAAGAAGCAGGAGGCATCTTACTCAAGAAGAAGAAGCAGGAGACATCTTACTCAAGAAGAAGAACCAGGAGGCATCTTACTCAAGAAGAAGAACCAGGAGGCATCTTACTCAAGAAGAAGAACCAGGAGGCATCTTACTCAAGAAGAAGAAGCAGGAGGCATCTTACTCAAGAAGATGAAGCAGGAGGCATCTTTCTCAAGAAGAAGAACCAGGAGGCATCTTACTCAAGAAGAAGAAGCAGGAGGCATCTTTCTCAAGAAGAAGAAGCAGGAGGCATCTTTCTCAAGAAGAAGAAGCAGGAGGCATCTTTCTCAAGAAGAAGAAGCAGGAGGCATCTTTCTCAAGAAGAAGAACCAGGAGGCATCTTACTCAAGAAGAAGAACCAGGAAGCATCTTACTCAAGAAGCAGAAGCAGGAGGCATCCTTCTCAAGAAGAAGAAGCAGGAGGCATCCTTCTCAAGAAGAAGAAGCAGGAGGCATCTTTCTCAAGAAGAAGAAGCAGGAGGCATCTTACTCAAGAGGAAGAACCAGGAGGCATCTTACTCAAGAAGAAGAACCAGGAGGCATCTTACTCAAGAAGCAGGAGGCATCTTTCTCAAGATGAAGAAGCAGGAGGCATCTTACTCAAGAAGCAGGAGGTATCTTTCTCAAGAAGAAGAAGCAGGAGGCATCTTTCTCAAGAAGAAGAAGCAGGAGGCATCTTTCTCAAGAAGAAGAAGCAGGAGGCATCTTTCTCAAGAAGCAGGAGGCATCTTTCTCAAGAAGAAGAAGCAGGAGGCATCTTTCTCAAGAAGAAGAAGCAGGAGGCATCTTACTCAAGAAGAAGAAGCAGGAGGCATCTTTCTCAAGAAGCAGGAGGCATCTTACTCAAGAAGAAGAAGCAGGAGGCATCTTACTCAAGAAGAAGAAGCAGGAGGCATCTTACTCAAGAAGAAGAAGCAGGAGGCATCTTTCTCAAGAAGAAGAAGCAGGAGGCATCTTACTCAAGAAGAAGAAGCAGGAGTCATCTTACTCAAGAAGAAGAAGCAGGAGGCATCTTACTCAAGAAGAAGAAGCAGGAGGCATCTTTCTCAAGAAGAAGAAGCAGGAGGCATCTTACTCAAGAAGAAGAAGCAGGAGGCTTCTTACTCAAGAAGAAGAAGCAGGAGGCATCTTACTCAAGAAGAATAAGCAGGAGGCATCTTACTCAAGAAGAAGAAGCAGGAGGCATCTTACTCAAGAAGAAGAGGCAGGAGGCATCTTACTCAAGACGCAGAAGACATCGTACTCAAGAGGCAAGATGTGATCCGACTCTACTGGCTCTAACAGATTTGCTAAAAATATATATTGATTGCAGATGGGTTTAATGGTTGTATTTTATGAAGGGTGGACGGTTTGTTTTGAGTACATACTTACACTACACTGTTAGTGGGGAAACTGTGTAGCAATGTACAGATAAGTGAGGTTCTATTGTCCCAATAAGCACCAGCAAATTACAAAACTTTGAAGAGCAGCCATGATGGCGGCAGATGAGGGGCCATCTGACCTCAAACCCTTTCCCGTTTCAGAGACTCGACTGGGCCATCTCTTTGAGACCTCCCCCTCCATGGAGTTCACACTGAGCACTTCTCGTATCCCTGTCACTGCCGAATTGAGATCATGATGGGGGAAATTATCCTCATGTAATGCAGTGTCATTTTGATATATGGCCGGGGGAATTATGGGCCTTTTATGTCAGTCCGCTCATACTGAATCAATTTTCTCAAACTGACAATCACCGCTGAGCAGTATCCAGGCAGATGTTCTCAACAGAGCCTCACTCAGCGTGAACTAAGACACCACCAGTATTATGTGGAGTGACTGAAGTGTGTTTGTAAGTGGTCATTATCCGTGCAAAGAATCACACCAATTACCTGAGCACTAGGCCTTTTAGTCACAGTAGACTAATGAGAGAGAGAGAAGATGTTCATGTTGTTCTCCAGAATATGAAAAAAAACAAGAGATAAGTGGGTGTTCATTGTGGCTTTGATTGCATTGAGGATGCTGTGTAAGACTTTGTCAAGAAGACTTGAGTTACTGTAGTCAGCAAGTGAAGAAGTACATGCTCAGAGTGCATAGTCGTACTTCATTTCAGAGGCTAAGTTTGGCCCTTGTGGTGGTGTTCCAAGAAAATATTGTCTATCCATCATTATCATGAACAGGGGCCTTTTTGGTTTTCACAGTATGATGTCTCTCATTTTTGTGGGACACAGTTCATTTGAGTTTCCCCTGATCTCACCCCAGGATGTTACGTGTGGTAGCAGCCGTTGTGAGGAAGTAGCAGTTGCCAAATGTACGGTGCATTCAGAAAGTATTCAGACCCCTTGACTCTGTCCACATTTTGTTATGTTTACAGTCTTATTCTAAAATGGATGAAATATTTTTTTTTCACTCATCAATCTACATACAATACCCCATAATTACAAAGCAAAAACAGTTTTTTAGAAATTATTGCAAATGTATTACAATTAAAAAACTGATATCACATTTACTTAAGTATTCAGACTTTGTAGAAGGACCTTTGGCAGCGATTACAGCTTAGAGTCTTCTTGGGTATGATGCAACAAGTTTGGTACATCTGTATTTGGGAAGTTTCTCCCATTCTTCTCTGCAGATCCTCTCAAGCTCTGTCAGGTTGGATGGAAACCGTCGCTGCACAACTATTTTCTGATCTCTCCAGAGATGTTCGATCGGTTTCAAGTCCGGGCTCTGGCTAGACCAATCAACGACATTCAGAGACTTGTCCCGAAGCCACGCCTGCATTGTCATGGCTGTGTGCTTAGGGTCGTTGTCCTGATGGAAGGTGAACCTTCGCCCCAGTCTGAGGTTCTGAGCGCTCTGTAGCAGGTTTTCATCAAGGATCTTTCTGTACATTACTCCGTTCATCTTTCCCTCGATCCTGACTAGTCTCCCGGTCCCTGCTGCTGAAAAACATCCCCACAGCATGATGCTGCCACCACCATGCTTCACCATAGGGATGGTCGCAGGTTTCATCCAGATGTGACGCTTGGCATTCAGGCCAAAGAGTTCAATCTTGGTTTCATCAGACCAGAGAATCTTGTGACTTTTGGCAAACTTCAAGCGTACTGTCATGTGCCTTTTACAGAGTGTCGTTTGTCTGGCAATTCTACCAAAAAAGTGTGATTGGTAGAGTGCTGCAGATATGTTTGTCCTTCTGGAAGGTTATCCCATCTCCACAGAGGAACTCTGGAGCTCTGTCAGTATGACCATCAGGTTCTTTGTCACCTCCCTGACCAAGGCCCTTTTCCCCCGATTGCTCAGTTTGGCTGGGCAGCCAGCTCTAAGAAAAGTCTTGGTGGTTCCAAACTTCTTCCATTTAAGAATGATGAAGAACACTGTGTTCTTGGGGACCTTCAATGCTGCAGAAATGTTTTGGTACCCTTTCCCAGATCTGTGCCTCGACATAATCCTGTCTCGGTGCTCTACGGGCAATTCCTTCGACCTCATGGCTTGGTTTTTGCTTTGACATGCACTGTCAAACTGTGGGACCTTATGTCGACAGGTTTGTGCCATTCCAAATCCTGTCCAATCAATTGAATCAACTCTAATCAAGTTGTAGAAACGTCTCAAACATGATCAATGGAAACAGGATGCACCTGAGCTCAATTTCGAGTCTCATAGCAAACGGTCTGAATACTTAAATAAGGTATTTCTGTTTTTTATGTTAAAAAATGTGCAAAAAAATTGAAAAACCTGTTTTCACTTTGTGTTTATGGGGTATTATGTTGTAGATTGATGAGGAAAATGTGTTATTTATTCCACTTTAGAATAAGGCTGTAACGTAACAAAATGTGGAAAAAGGGAAGGGGTCTGAATACTTACCGAATGCACCTCAACACTGTTCTAATATTATTTTGACCCAGTTATGACTGTTGTGAAAATGAATCAGATTCAGATTAATCTGAGGCTGTGTGTGTGTGTGTGTGTGTGTGTGGGTGTGTGGGTGGGTGTGTGTGTGTGTGCCCCTGTCTTTGTTTCTTTCCATATGTGTTCATTCAGCACAGCAGCAGTCCTTAGTTACCACCATAGTCTGTCCTCTATTACAGCAGCAGTCCTTAGTTACCATCATAGGCTGTATTCTATTACAGTTCTGTCAACATATGGAGCTATTAAAATTAATAATAAAATAACTTCTGACTGAAGAAAAGACTCTCTCTCTATCTCTCCTTCTCTCTGATAATGATCATACTGCTGTGCGTCAAACTTAAGGATTCTAACTGAAGCCCCAACCCGTCTCTGTCAGAAGTGCTTTAGTTTGGCAGTATATTGACAGGCTTGATTGGATTGACTGGCTGGCTGGCTGAATATGGTGTGAGAGGATAGACTAAAGTTGCATTCACACACAGTCCTGAGGAAGATAGATGACCTTGACAGGAACAGATAAAATATTTGAGTGTAATGGCCAGAGGATGTCTGACACACACCGATGTGCCCTAGGAGGAAGTCCACTGTGTGCAGCTCACCCTGCACTAACATAAATAACATGATACTGTTGAAGTAATATGGCTGCAGGTTCATCTGCCTCACCTAAAGCCCATTCTGGTGGGAAGCTGCTATAGACCACCAAGTGCTAACAGTCAGTATCTGGATAACATCTGTGGAATGCTTGATAATGTATGTGATATCATCAGAGGTATATTTTCTGGGTGATTTTAAATATTGACTGGCTTTCATCAAGCTGCCCACTCAAGAAAAAGCTTCAAACTGTAACCAGTGCCTTATCAGTCAACCTACCAAGGTAGTTACAAACATCACAGGAATTAAATCATCAACATGTATTGATCACATCTTTACTAATGCTGCAGAAATTAGCTTGAAAATATTATCCAGATCCATCGGATGTAGTGATCACAATATAGTAGACATATCTAGGAAAACCAAAGTTCCAAAGGCTGAGCCTAATATAGTGTATAAGAGGTCATACAATAAGTTTTGTAGGGATTCCTATGTTGTTGATGTAAATAATATTTGTTGGTCAGTGGTGTGTAATGAGGCGCAAACAGACACTGCACTTGACACATTTATGAAATTGCTTATTCCAGTTACTAATAAGCATCCACCTATTAAGAAAAGTACTGTAAAAAATGTTTAAATCCCTGTGGATTGATGGGGAATTGAAAACTTGCATGGTTGAGAGGGATGTGGCAAAAGGAATGGAAAATAAGTCTGGCTGCACAACTGATTGGCAAACTTATTGCAAATTGAGAAATGCTGTGACTAAACTGAATAAAAAGAAGAAGAAACTACACTATGAAATAAAGATAAATGACATAAAGAATGATAGTAAAAAGCTTTGGAGCAACTTCAATTATATTTTTGGGAAAAAAGCAAACTCAGCTCCATCTTTCATTGAATCAGATGACTCATTCACAACAAAACCAACTGATATTGCCAACTACTTTAATGATTTTTTCATTGGCAAGATTAGCACATTTACGTATGACATGCAAGCAACTAACACTGACACTACACATCCAAGTATATCTGACCAAATTTTGAAAGACGAGCATTGTCATTTTGAATTCTGTAAAGTGAGTGTGGAAGAGGTGAGCAAAGTATTGTTGTCTATCAACAATGACAGGCCACCGGGGTCTGACAACTTGGATGGAAAATTACTGAGGATAATAGCGGACGATATTGCCACTTCTACTTGCCATATTTTCAATTTAAGCTTACTAGAAAGTGTGTGCCCCCAGGCTTGGAGGGAAGCAAACACCATTCCGATACCTAAGAATAGTAAAGCCCTCTTTACTGGCTCAAAAGCCTACCAATCAGCCTGTTACAAATCCTTAGTACATTTTTGGGGAAAAATTGTGTTTGACAAGATACAATGCTATTTTACAGTAAACAAATTGACAACAAACTTTCAACATGCTTATAGGGAAGGACATTCAACAAGCACAGCACTTACACAAATTACTGATGATTGGCTGAAAGAATATTATGATAAAAAGATTGTGGTGGCTGTTTTGTTAGACTTCGGTGCGGCTTTTGACATTATCGATCATAGTCTGCTGCTGGAAAAATGTATGTGTACGGCTTTACACCCCCTGCTATATTGTGGATAAAGAGTTACCTGTCTAACAGAACACAGAGGGTTTTCTTTAATGGAAGCCTCTCCAACAAAATCCACGTAGAATCAGGAATTCCCCGGGGCAGCTGTCTAGGCCCATTTATTTTTTCAATATTTACTAATGACATGCCATTGGCTTTGAGTAAAGCCAGTGTGTCTATGTATGTGGATGACTCAACACTATTCATGTCAGCTACTACAGTGACTGAAATGACTGCAACACTTAACAAAGAGTTGCAGTTAGTTTCAGAGTGGGTGGAAAGGAATAAGTTAGTCCTAAATATTTCTAAAACTAAAAGCATTGTATTTGGGACAAATCATTCACAAAACCCTAAACCTCAACTAAATCTCGTAACAAATAATGTGGAAATTAAGCAAGTTGAGGTGACACATTTTTTGGAGTAACCCTGGATTGTAAACTGTCATGGTCAAAAAATATTGATACAACAGTAGCTAAGCTGGGGAGAGCTAAGCTGTCCATAATAAAGCGCTGCTCTACCTTTTTAACAGCACTATCAACAAGACAGGTCCTACAGGCCCTAGTTTTGTCGTACCTGGACTACTGTTCATTTGTGTGGTCATGTGCCACAAAAATGGACATAGGGAATTTTTAATTGGCTCAGTACAGAGCAGCACGACTGGCCCTTGGATGTGCACGGAGAGCTGATATTAATAATATACATGTCAATCTCTCCTGGTGGAAAGTGGAGGAGAGATTGACGTCATCACTACTTGTATTTATGAGAGGTATTGACATGTTGAATGCACCGAGCTGTCTGTCTGAACTACTGGCACACAGCTCGGACATCCATGCATACCCCAAAAACATGCCACAAGAGGTCTCTTCACAGTCCCCAAGTCCAGAACAGACTATGGGTAGCGCACAGTACTACATAAAACCATGACTACATGGAACTCTATTCCACATCAAGTAATTGATGCAAGCAGTAAAATTTGATTTAAAAAAACAGATAAAAATACACCTTGTGGAACAGCAGGGACTGTGAAGCAACACAAACATAGGCACAGACACATGCATGCACACACGATAACATACGCACTATACACATACGTACACATGGATTTTGTACTGTAGATATGTGGTAGCGGTAGAGTAGGGTCCTGAGGGCACACAGTGTCTTGTGAAATCTGTGAATGCATTGTTATGTTTTTCAAATTTAGCAGCTAATGGGGATCAATAATAAATACAAACACACACGCTCACACACACAATACATACATGTATGAATATGTACACTCACACACAGACACACAAACTCACACACAAGGGTCTTGATTGCTGTTTTATCCCTTATTTCTCCACAGATAAACCTACAGAGGAGGATGCGGGTCACGGGCCTAATTACCCAGGGTGCAAAGCGCATCGGCAGCCCAGAGTACGTCAAGTCTTACAAAGTGGCCTCTAGTGATGATGGCAAGACCTGGAGGACAAACAAAGTCAAGGGCACAGACGAGGACATGGTGAGACACACACACACACTCACAGCAACTGGAGACCACACACCAAGTCAAGGGCAGAGTGGAGGACATGATGAGATTACTTTTTAATTAGCCAGCTCACTCCGGGTTCCTCTTCCTAGCACTTACCCCCCTCCACTTTTTATGACTTTTAGATTGCATTTTATACTATTTGGGGATAAACGGCCACCAAATAGACTCCCCGACACTCTGTCATTTTTGACAGCGCACCATGTCCCCTGTCCTGTCCTCCAACCAGCCATCCCCATTTTGACCCCTGCCACCAATGGATTGTGTATGTGTGCCATTCAGAGGGTGAATGGGCAAGACAAAAGTTTGAAGTGCCTTTGAACAGGGAACAGGGTATGAAAGTAGGTGCCAGGCGCACCAGTTGTTCATGCTGAACGGTTTCTTGTGTGTATCAAGAATTGTCCACCACCCAAGAACATGCAGCCAACTTGACACTACTGTGGAAGCATTGGAGTCAACATGGGCCAGCATCTCTGTGGAACGCCTTTGACAGCTTGTAGAGTCCATGCCCCAACGATATGAGGCTGTTCTGAGGGTAAATGGGGGGTGCAACTCAATATTAGGAAGGTGTTCCTAATGTTTGGTATACTCAGTGTATATATCTACAGTACCAGTCAAAAGTTTGGACACACCTACTCATCAAGGGTTTTTCTTTATTTTTACTATTTTCTACATTGTAGAATAATAGAGAAGACATCAAAACTATGAAATAACACATATGGAATCATGTAATAACCAAGAAATTGTTAAACAAATCCAAATATATTTTAGATTCTACAAAGTAGCCACTCTTTGCCTTGATGACAGCTTTGCACAATCTTGGTATTCTCTCAACCAGCTTCATGAGGAATGCTTTTCCAACAGTCTTGAAGGAGTTCCCACATATGCATATGTTGGCTGCTTTTCCATCACTCTGCTGACCAACTCATCCCAAACCATCTCAATTGGGTTGAGGTCGTGTGATTGTGGAGGCCAGATCATCTGATGCAGCACTCTATCACTCTCCTTGGTCAAATAGCCCTTACACAGCCTGGAGGTGTTTTGGGGTTCATTGTCCTGTTGAAAAACAATTGATTGTCCCACTAAGCGCAAACCAGATGGGATTTCATATCGCTGCAGAATGCTGTGGTAGCCATGCAGGTTTAGTGTGCTTTGAATTCTAAATAAATCACCAACAGTGTCACCAGAATAACATCCCCACACCATCACACCTCCTCCATGCTTCACGGTGGAACCACACATGCGGAGATCATCTGTTCACCTACTCTGCGTCTCACAAAGACACAGCGGTTGGAACCAAAAATGTCAAATGTTTTCCTTTGCGTGTCTTTATTTTGATGTTGAGATGTGTCTGTTACTCTGTGAAGCATTTATTTTGGCTACAATCTGAGGTGCAGTTAACTCTAATGAACTTATTATCTGCAGCAGAGGTAACTCTGGGTATTCCTTTCCTGTGGCGGTCCTCATATGAGAGCCAGTTTCATCATAGCGCTTGATGGTTTTTGCGACTGTACTTGAAGAAACTTTCAAAGTTCTTGAAATTTTCCAGATTGACAGACCTTCATGTCTTAATAACGAAATGATGGACTAACGTTTCTCTTTGCTTATTTGAGCTGTTCTTGACATAATATGGACTTGTTCTTTTACTAAATAGGGATATCTTCTGTATACCACCTCTACCTTGTCACAACACAACTGATTGGCTCAAATGCATTAAGAAGGACAGAAATTCCATAAATTAAGTTTTAACAAGGCTCACCTGTTAATTGAAATACATCCCAGGTGACTACCTCATGAAGCTGGTTGAGAAAATGCCAAGAGTGTGCAAAGTTGTCATCAAGGCATCGTGTGGCTACTTTCTCAAATCTCAAATATAAAATACTGTATATTTTTATTTGTTTAACACTTTTTGGTTACTACATAGTTATTTCATAGTTTTAATGTCTTCGCTATTATTCCACCATGTTGAAAATAGCAAAAATAAAGATAAACCCTGGAATGAGTAGTTGTGTACCAACTTTTGACAGGTACTGTATACAGTTGAAGTCGGAAGTTTACATACACCTTAGCCAAATACATTTAAATTCAGTTTTTCACAATCCCTGACATTTAATCCTAGTAAAATCTCCCTGTTTTAGGTCAGTTAGGATCACCACTTTATTTTAAGAATGTAAAATGTCAAAATAATTGTAGAGAGATGTCACGTTCCTGACCTGTTTTCTGTTGTTTTGTATGTGTTTGACGGTCAGGGCGTGAGTTTGGGTGGGTAGTCTTTGTTATGTGTTTCTGTGTTGGTTTAAGGGTGACCTGATATGGCTCTCAATTAGAGGCAGGTGGTTTTCATTTCCTCTGATTGAGAGCCATATTAAGGTAGGTGTTTTCACTTTGATTGTTGTGGGTGGTTGTCTCCTGTGTCAGTGTCTGTATGTTACGCCACACGGGACTGTTTTCGGTTTTGTTTGTTCGTTCGTTTTATATAGTCAGTTTTCCTGTTATTGCGTTCTTCGTGTTTCATGTAAGTTCGTCGTCCAGGTCTGTCTACATCGTTTATTTGTTTTGTTAATTATTCAAGTATCGTTCGTTTTTCGTCTTGTGTAAATAAATTATGTCATCACACAACGCTGCATCTTGGTTCAATCCCTGCTCCTCCTCTTCGGATGAAGAGGAGGAGGAAAGCCGTTACAGAACCACCCACCAATCCAGAACCAAGCAGCGGAAATTCGAGCAGCGGCCAAGAGATCAGGACTCATGGACTTGGGAGGAAGTATTAGAGGGAAAAGGACACTGGGCGCACATTGGGGAATATCGCCGCGCTCGTGAGGAGATGGAGGCAGCGAGAGCCCAACAGCGGTGGTATGAGGAGGCAGCAAGGAGACGTGGCTGGAAGCCCGAGAAGAAACCCCAAAAATGTCTTGGGGGGGGGCTAAGAGGTAGTGGGCCAAGGGCAGGTAGGAGACCTGCGCCCACTTCCCAGGCTTACCGTGGAGAGCGGGAGTACGGGCAGACACCGTGTTACGCAGTAGAGCGCACGGTGTCTCCTGTACGTGTGCATAGCCTGGTGCGGGTTATTCCACCTCCCCGCACTGGTAGGGCTAGATTGGGCATTGAGCCAGGTGTCATGAGGCCGGCTCAACGCGTCTGGTCTCCAGTGCGTCTCCTCGGGCCGGCTTACATGGCACCAGCCTTACGCATGGTGTCCCCGGTTCGCCTACATAGCCCGGTGCGGGTTATTCCACCTCCCCGCACTGGTCGGGCGACGGGGAGTATTCAACCAGGTAAGGTTGGGCAGGCTCAATGCTCAAGGGAGCCAGTACGCCTGCACGGTCCGGTATTTCCGGCGCTACCTCCCCGCCCCAGCCCAGTACCACCAGTGCCTACACCACGCACCAGGCTTCCAGTAAGTTTTCAGAGCCCTGTTCCTTCTCCCCGTACTCGTCCTGATGTGCGTGCCCTCAGCCCGGTGCCACCAGTGCCGGTACCACGCACCAGGCCTATAGTGCGCTTCGAGAGGTCAGTGTGCCCTGTTCCTGCTCCCCGCACTAGGCTTGAAGTGCGTGTCTCCAGTCCGGTGCCTCCAGTTCCGGCACCACGCACCAGGCCTACAGTGCGTCTCAGCCGGCCAGAGTCTTCCGTCTGCCAAGCGCCGCATGAACTTCCCGTCTGTATTGAGCCTTCAAAGCCGCCCGTCTGCCATGAGCCTGCAAAGCCGCCCGTCTGCCATGAGCCTACAGAGCCTTCCGCCAGACAGGAGCCGCTAGAGCCTTCCGCTAGACAGGAGCCGCTAGAGCCTTCCGCCAGACAGGAGCAGCCAAAGCCTTCCGCCAGACAGGATCAGCCAGAGCCATCCGTCTCCGCAGCGCCATCTGAGCCATCCGTCTCCCCAGCGCCATCTGAGCCATCCGTCTCCCCAGCGCCATCTGAGCCATCCGTCTCCCCAGCGCCATCTGAGCCATCCGTCTCCCCAGCGCCGTCTGAGCCATCCGTCTGCCCAGTGCCGTCTGAGCCATCCGTCTGTCCCGAGCCATTAGAGCCGCCCGTCTGTCCCGAGCCGTCAGAGCCGATAGTCAGTCAGGAGCCGCTAGAGCCATTCGTCAGACAGGATCTGCCAGAGCCGCCAACCAGACAGGATCTGCCAGAGCCGATAACCAGACAGGATCTGCCAGAGCCGCTAACCAGACAGGATCTGCCAGAGCCGCTAACCAGACAGGATCTGCCAGAGCCGCTAACCAGACAGGATCTGCCAGAGCCGCTAACCAGACAGGATCTGCCAGAGCCGCCAACCAGACAGGATCTGCCAGAGCCGCCAACCAGACAGGATCTGCCAGAGCCGCCAACCAGACAGGATCTGCCAGAGCCGCCAGCGAGCCATGAGCGTCCAGAGCCGTCAGCCAGCCATGAGCAGCCAGATCCGTCGGCCAGCCATGAGCAGCCAGATCCGTCAGCCAGCCATGAGCAGCCAGATCCGTCAGCCAGCCATGAGCTGTCCAGCCAGGATCCGCCAGAGCCGTCCAGCCAGGATCCGCCAGAGCCGTCCAGCCAGGATCCGCCAGAGCCGTCCAGCCAGGATCCGCCAGAGACAGCCATCCAGAACTGCCCCTCAGTCCAGAGCTGTCTCTCTGTCCGGAGCTGCCCTTCAGTCCGGAGTTGCTCTCTATCCTGACCTACCTCTCTATCCTGACCTACCTCTCTATCCTGACCTACCTCTCTGTCTTGAGCTACCTTATCCCGGTGCTGCCCCTTATATCGACGGTACCCTTTAAAGTAAGTGGGTGGAATAGGAGGGTGGTCATTCAGAGGGGAAGACGGAAGTTGGGTTTGACTATGGTGGGGTGGGGACCTCGCCCAGAGCCTGAGCCACCACCGTGGTCAGACGCCCACCCAGACCCTCCCCTAGACTTTTGGTGGTGCGCCCGGAGTTCGCACCTTGAGGGGGGGGGGTTCTGTCACGTTCCTGACCTGTTTTCTGTTGTTTTGTATGTGTTTGACGGTCAGGGCGTGAGTTTGGGTGGGTAGTCTTTGTTATGTGTTTCTGTGTTGGTTTAAGGGTGACCTGATATGGCTCTCAATTAGAGGCAGGTGGTTTTCATTTCCTCTGATTGAGAGCCATATTAAGGTAGGTGTTTTCACTTTGATTGTTGTGGGTGGTTGTCTCCTGTGTCAGTGTCTGTATGTTACGCCACACGGGACTGTTTTCGGTTTTGTTTGTTCGTTCGTTTTATGTAGTCAGTTTTCCTGTTATTGCGTTCTTCGTGTTTCATGTAAGTTCGTCGTCCAGGTCTGTCTACATCGTTTATTTGTTTTGTTAATTATTCAAGTATCGTTCGTTTTTCGTCTTGTGTAAATAAATTATGTCATCACACAACGCTGCATCTTGGTTCAATCCCTGCTCCTCCTCTTCGGATGAAGAGGAGGAGGAAAGCCGTTACAAGAGAATGATTTATTTCAGCTTTTATTTCTTTCATCACATTCTCAGTGGGACAGAAGTTTACATACACTCAATTAGTATTTGGGTAACATTGCCTTTAAATTGTTTAACTTGGGTCAAACGTTTCGGGTAGCCTTCCACAAGCTTCCCACAAATAGTTGGGTGAATTTTGTCCCATTCCTCCTGACAGTGCTGGTGTAACTAAGTCAGGTTTGTAGGCCTCCTTGCTCGCACACGCTTTTTCAGTTCTGCCCACAAAATGTCTATAGGATTGAGATCAGGGCTTTGTGATGGCCACTCCAATACCTTGACTTTGTTGTTGCCATTTTGCCACAACTTTGGAATTATGCTTGGGGTCATTGTCCATTTGGAAGACCCATTTGTGACCAAGCTTTAACTTCCTGACTGATGTTGCTTCAATATATCCACACAATTTTCTTTCCTTGTGATGCCATCTATTTTGTGAAGTGCACCAGTCCCTCCTGCAGCAAAGCACCCCCACAACATGATGCTGCCACCCCCGTGCTTCACGGTTGGGATGGTGTTCTTCGGCTTGCAAGCCTCCCGCTTTTTCCTCCAAACATAATGATGGTCATTATGGCCAAATAGTTCTATTTTTGTTTCATCAGACCAGAGGACATTTCTCCAATACAAAGAGGTTCTGAGTACATCCACAGGTACACCTCCAATTGACTCAAAATGTGTCAATTAGCCTATCAGAAGCTTCTAAAGCATGACATTATTTTCTGGAATTTTCCAAGCTGTTTAAAGGCACTGTCAACTTAGTGTATGTAAACTTCTGACCCACTGGAATTGTGAATAAGTGAATTATAAGTTAAATAATCTGTCTGTAAACAATTGTTGGAATAATTACTTGTGTCATGCACAAAGTAGATGTCCTAACCGACTTGTCAATACAATAGTTTGTTAACAAGAAATTTGTGGAGATGTTGAAAAACAAGTTTTAATGACTCCAACCTAAGTGTATGTAAAGTACCGACTTCAACTGTATATTCTGAAAAAAATATAAACGCAACATGCAATCATTTCTAAGATTTTACTGAATTACAGTTCATATAAGGAGATCAGTTAATTGAAATGGTCACAGATATCTTTCAAAAATTAGCCTCACAACAGGGCTCAGGATCTCGTCAAAGTATTTCTTTGCATTTAAAATTGGCATCGATAAAATGCAATTGTTTTCATTGTCTGTAACTTATAACTGCCTATACCATAACCCCACTGCCACCATGGGGCACTGTTCACAACGTTGACATCAGCAAACTGCTTGCCCAAATGACGTCATAAACTTGTTCTGCGGTTGTAAGGCTGGTTGGACGTACCGGTTGGACGTACATTCCTGCAATCAGCATGCCAATTGCACGCTGTGGCATTGTGTTCTTTGACAAAACTGCACATTTTCAAGTGGCCTTTTAATGTCCCCAGAACAAGGTGCACCTGTGTCATGATAATGCTGTTTAATCAGCTTCTCGATATGCCACAGCTGTCAGGGGGAGGATTATCTTGGCAAAGGATAAACACTCACTAACAGGAAGTAAACAGATGTGTGCACAACATCTGAGAGAAATAAGCTTTTGTGCGTATGGAGAATTTCCCGGATATTTTATTTCAGCTCATGAAATATGGGACCAACACTTTACATGTTGCGTTTATATTTTTGTTATATATACAGTATATAGTTGTTACTCTAACAACTGTAAGATTAATGAGGCATGCGGAACACCGGGGTGAGAGGCTAAACTCAAAACCCAGTTGTTAATTTTCTTGCCTGAGATCTTTGAGTCTGACTGAGTGTGCTAGCCAGAGAGTAGACTCTGATGTTCTGACCTAGAGGGACCCCCCTTTTTAGTATACCTCTGTTCAATGCTGACCTGAATTCATCCAGAGAGAGCTGCATTCCTTAACACACACACAAACACACACACACAAACAAACATGCATACCACCTGAGAGGGCCCTGTGAAACACTATGTTAGTTCATTTGGGGATAGCACTGTAAAACGGTCTATATGGCATGGCAAGGTAATTGGTCCACTAATTCAAAACACATCGTGTGCTTACAAATTACCAGCTTAAATCGTGCAATTTAAATCATATATTTTTCCAGTAATTCGAGCTCATTGAATGGCAGCAATTTGTTGAGTTTCGAGTAGACACTAGAGACCGTGTGAGAGACTGTTCACAGAGACAATTTGCTTCCTCCTTCCTATCCCTTTTAACCCCTCTTCTGTCGTATAATTTCCCTCCTCAGATATTCCGTGGAAATGTGGAAAACAACGCACCTTCTGCCAACTCCTTCACCCCTCCCATTGAGGCGCAGTACGTGCGCATCTACCCCCAGGTCTGTAGGAGACACTGCACCCTGCGCATGGAGCTGCTTGGCTGTGAGCTGACAGGTAATAATTAATGACTAGAGGTTCGCACAGGTGTCGCGCCACCTAGGTGCGGGTAGAAGTTCCCCTTCTTGGAAGAACAGAACAGTTCTGCATTTCTCAAGAAGTACAATAGGGGGCGCCATTGAGTATTGTCAAATCATATTTCTTTGGAAGTATTGTTTTGGAGGTCATTTGCAGTTCTAGAAAGGACTGTTTCCACTAACGAGTTTGTTTCTCCAGGCTGCTCTGAGCCCATGGGGATGAAGTCAGGCCACATCCAGGACTACCAGATCACAGCGTCCAGCCTCTTCAGAACACTCAACATGGACATGTTCACCTGGGAACCCAGCAAGGCCCGTCTGGACAAACAGGGAAAGGTCAATGCCTGGACTTCTGGACGCAGTGACCAGTCCCAGTGGCTTCAGGTAGGAGGCTACCCTGCTTCCCATCTAAGAAAACATAGGAACTGGAGTTTCTCCTGGCCACATAATCTGACCAGGAAAAACAGAGGATCGTAGGAATAGCCTAGTCAGGATAAATTAATTTGTTATTTTTCAGCAGAAACTTGCATAAAGGAACTTATACTATATGCATTCAGAACTTGTGGCTTATGGGGGAAGCATACTTCAACTTTATTTTGTAAGCATCATACATCTACTAACTTAACCACCAGAACCTCATAACTCCAACTAGTCCTAATTCAACCACCTTTTCTATAACTACTCCTGAATGCAACTCCGGCCACGCCTGCACTGTGCTTGTGAATCTGCCCTCTTGTCCTCTTACCTTTAGCTGCAGCCCAGTACGTGCTGTCACACTACAGTTATCCTATTTGTGCTCATTAAGGTAACTGATTGTCTCAGACGACCCAGCCGGGGCCTTAAGCAAAGACGCATCCCTCAACGGACACTTATAGTTTGTCCTCCCAGGAACTTGAGAAGTATCTCGTTACCAAAAAGCGTGAGAGAGTGACTTAGAGAGTATATGAGAAGATTTTGTCTAGAATAACAGTTGGGAACAGAGCAGGTCACAGCTGTTTGGAATCATCGGGACTTAGCCAGATGTGAATGTGCATCAGTGTTTCAAAACAATCGTAGATATAGTCCAGATGCAGGATCTTAATTTGATCACCCTGTTGCAGGAGAACTTTAGTGCAATGCAGGAAATGTGTAACTTGTAGTGTACTTGAGGTAAAAAAAGGCTTCTGAAGTTTTCAATTTCCACTTTGCGATTTCAGACTTGATGTTCCCTTACGAAAAATGTATCAATCCCTACAAAAATGTCCATGAAATATGATCATCATAATAATTCAAATGTCCTGTTGCTGCAGGATTATTTTCATGCTGTAACAAACTGACTCAAATTAAGATTCTACATCTGTATGTCCTTATTGTTTATTGCAGTGTCCGCAGTTGACTTAAGATGCTGAGAAGTTCCAGGGAAGGAGATAAAAGCTTCTCCCTACAGGCTGCACTGGTTCCAACATGAATTAAGCTATCCTGGCATTACAAAAGCTCTGTTATGAAACGTTGCTCGTTATGACACTGTCACCTGACCTGACAAGGACAAAACTCTGGATTCCAGTAGCCTGGAGTTTTCTAGCTGGTTAGGTGACATGGTCAAGAAAACTCCTGGCCCTAGACATACTGCAGTAAAAATACAGGAATATTTTGTTTTCTAGAACAGTAAAATAAAGGGCATAGCATTTGTGTCTGATGGTGATCTCTGGGATCGGTTGTTCCCTGGCCTTTCTGTCGTCTCCTACCTCTCTGATAGTCCGTTAGAGCCTAGCGGTGACATAAACAGTGCCCCACAGTAGTGCCCCCTTGTCTAGCCATAATTACATTGGCTGAACCTGGCGTGAGATATGTTTTTATCACAGCAAAGGCCTTCTAAGAAGGAAGAGGCCAGGCTCTGCGGTTAGACTAGCTCCAGACAGGCCATGAAGCTCAGTTGAATTGATTGCTGTGGATAGAGGGAAACTTGTGGTTTGATATTACATGCTGTGCCTACAGGAGGAGGGAGAGGCTATGAAGCCTGCTGTTAAATCAATGGCTTCCTCCAACGACAAGGATACATGGCGATGCCCACTTCTCCCCACACCTTCTAGACCTATGGCAAGGAAAAATAAATAGAAGCATTGATGTTTTCACCTCACATTAGTGTGTTTGTCACAGGAAGTATTGATGTTCATATGGTAATGTGCGGATGTGTTTGTTTATGTGTATGTGGGATGTGTATGAATGGATACACTCTACATATGAATGTTGGTGACTCTACTCACAGTTCAATATCTTCTCCGCACCAGTTGCCATGGTGAATAATTGATTACCAGTGACATTACTGGATGACTTTACACTTGATAGATTAATGGAATTAATCACACTTAGTGACAAGTTAAGTATTCTAATTAATCAAGACAACTGCAGTAGAGCAGCAGGAAGAAAATCCTTTACAGAGTGCAAACACGCCAGACTAGATCTGGCCATGGAAGAGACTGAACCCGCTCTCATCTGACTAACGAACCAGTCACTGTAATGAAATGTTGATATTGTCACATATGTATCTTTATCTTGAGGAGACCAAACAAACGTTGTGCATGATAAGGGTGAGACAGACTTTCGATATGACTTTCATGATCTTTTTGTAAGACCCACCTGCTCACACCCCCATCTCCAGTGTTTAAGTATACATTTTTTAAAGATGATTGATTAGAAAAGTATTGTCCAACCCATCGGGTATCTCACTGCACCCTCATATGCCGTGTCTTGAAATATGCAGATAGATGGATTAAAAGTACATTTACACTGTAATAATTCCCACTTTAAATTACGTTCAGCTTATAAATGCTTCATAAAGCCTTCATAATGCCTTCAATAAGCACTACAAAATGTGTTACAAAGCAGCTATAACCATATTTCATGCTTTATACAGGGTTCATAAATGTGGCATAACTGTGTGACATAATCACCTATGTCAAATGTGACATAACCCACTAGATTGAATATGATATAAACATGTGCTTTATAAAGGGTGACAACATGTGCTGATAAGCTCTAAAGTGATGTCATGTTAGTCACATTACACCTAATCTCTTTCCCAGACACTTCTGACAAAATGTGTGGAAGGTCTAGTGGACCAAAGCATCAAACTTGGCCATCAGTTAATTTTTAGAAGATCAATTGTGGAAATGGGCATGGTTTAGCCATAATTATGACTTTTTGACTGTGTTAAGTAGTGACGATGATAAATAATTTACTCAGTAAGGTCACTCCTATAGAATTCTATGGTCACTCCCACTAAGGCCAACTTTTAATGGCTATCCCAGGAGTATACTGTATGTGCTGTGTGTGCAATAGCCGAGGGACGACGTTACTCGAAGAAACGCTTACCTTGATGAAAGCCCCCAACCTAAAGAAATTGAAAGTGTCTTTCTTCTGGAACCAAGTTACATGTTCCTCAGTACACAAACATGCACAGAACAAAAATTAGCCATACTGCGCGGTGCTGGGCCCAGTCAGGTCTTTGACACATTCACCCACTCCCCCGATGACATAGCAGCCACAAAATGTTGTCACCATTGTAACAGGTTGTAATCAAGCCCTGGTCTCCGGCATGGGAACAGAAGAGGAATACCTGGTGCGGTAGTCTCAGGTTGGACTACTCCAAATCATCTTGGTTCTGACACACGCACACAAACGCAAGCTTTGCAGGTCCATCAAATCATTTAAATACCTCTCACACCCTACAGTAACCTGTAGATCATGAGACAACCTTCATAAATCAACAGAATGTTAATAACCTATCTATTTACATGTTATGTAGTGTCCTGTAATACTTAGATTGAAGTGAGACACCTTCGGTCATTCATAACACATCCGTAAAGACTATATCGCATGATGCTGTACTTAATTTAAATTCAAACACTTTTGGTCATTTATAACACATACATAAATGCCTTGTACCATATGACTCTGTACTTACTATAAGGTCAGACACCTTTGGTCATTCATAACTCATATATAAAGGCTTATTGATTTCAACACAAATGTATTAACACTTAGAGAATTATCACTAACAGCTAAAACAAATAAACATTAAAAACTTGTTCAAAACCATACATTTCCTTTTATTTGTAAATGTTTTAAGCAATACAAATACATTACATTTCTAAAAGTTCAGCAATGCAAATACATTGAACATTACACAGGGCTGTGAATAGTTTAGCTTGTCCCTAAGCTGGCGGACGTATGGTAATTGCCTTTCTTCCTGCTACAGTTACTGCATGTTGGTTCCAACCTTAAAAGTAACAACAAAGAAAGTTAGCAGGTCTGTTAGGGAAGGCCTTTGTCACACCATCAGGAAAGGGAATTCCTGTGCTTCACTAGAAACTCAAAATGGGAAGATGGGAAACTCCATTCAAATCATATTATATTCCTCTTACAGTTACAAATCTCATAACATGACGACGGGACGCTGCGGTATCTAGGGGATTTGTATTTAGCTGAGCCTGCAAGCTAGCTACATTTCGGATAGCTAGCAATTGTTGTGAAGTCACTGAACTTATTTTTTTTAAATGATTGAGGTAGCTACAGTAATCTAAGTCAACACTTAACTACTACAACCTAATTTAATTTACAATAAATAAAGGTTAACTTGTTTTTCATTGTCCAGTGGCAGCACAAATGGGCATTTTACTTTACTCCACCCATTCTATTGGGGACCGATTCACATCTTATGTGCGCTTACTGCACTACAGAAAACCCGCTAACCAAACAACAGTGCAGGGCATGCTCACTGAATTAAAGGGCAACTACCCTCAAAAATACACATTTCTTAGATTTTTACAAGACCTCAAAAGTCATCCCCTGATGTGGTTTAAACATCTACCGCACCTGCTTTTAAAAGGCCCTACCAACATGTTTTTCCATGAATGACTCCACTTTAGAGTGTGTGTAATCCTGCAGCACAGCATTTTGGGGGAAGGTCAGGTCCAACACTGACTATGCAGCCAAGAGTTAAAGTGGTTTGGCCATCCTAGAAATGTTGTAGTGAAATATAACATATCAAATTCAGCAGACGCTTTTATCCAAAGCGAGTAACAGTCAAGTGTAAATAAATGTTTACGTATGGGTGGTTCTGGGAATCGAATCCAAATTCCTGGCTTTGCAATGCTCTTTGTGAAGCCTCAATTTAATATTATTTATAAAGGCCTTTATTAAGCAGTGCTTATGCCACCCTTTATAAAGCACAGGTTTATGTCAGCAGAATTCCAGCAGCATACCACCCTGGATCCCACTGCTGACTTGCTTCTGAAGCTAAGCAGGGTTGGTCCTGGATGGGAGACCAGATGTTGCTGGAAGTGGTGTTGTAGGGCCAAAAGGAGGCACCCTTTCCTCTGGTCTAAAAAAATATCCCACTGCCCCAGCACAGTGATTGGGGACATTGCCCTGTGTAGGGTGCCGTCTTTTGGATGGGACGTTAAACGGGTGTCCTGACTCTCTGTGGTTACTAAAGATCCCATGGCACTTATTGTATGAGTAGGGGTGTTAACTGCAGTGTCCTGGCTTATTTCCCAAACTGGCCCTCATACCATAATGGTCACCTAATCATCCCCAGTTTACAATTGGCTCATTCCTCTCCCCTGTAACTATTCCCCAGGTCATTGCTGTAAATTTGAATGTGTTCTCAGTCAACTTACCTGGTAAAATAAAGGTAAAATAATGAATACATTTTTTTACATAGTGGGTTATGTCACATTTGACATTGGTGTTTATGGCACATTTATGAACCCTTTATCAAGCATGACAAATGGTTATAGAAGATTTGTAACACATTTATGTAGTGTTTATGAAGTCTTTATGAAGGCTTTATGAATCCTTTATGTCATTTAAATCGGGAGACACCTACTCATCCCAGGGTTTCTCTTTTATTCGACTATTTTCTACATTGTAGAAAAATAGTGAAGACATCAAAACTATGAAATAACACACATGGACTCATGTAGTAACGAGTGAGTCCATGAGTAGGTGTGTCCAAACGTTTTGACTGGTACTGTATGTTCCAACATCCATCTTGTACCAACATCAGTCATCTGTAAGTCTTTCTTCCAATAGTAAGAGATAGTCAGTTGGATAGGCTCTCTGCAAGGTTTTGTATATCTTACCTATCATATGAATATCCTTTTCTGAATCAAATAGGATTCCCTCAAGATTTTTCTGATGTCCAAAATATTTCAAATAAAATAATTGTGATATGAAACTTTTAAATTGTTTGTATTTGAAAATATCTACTTTGGTCAGCCCAAAACTGCTTTTTAATTCTCTCATGGAAATAAATTACTTGATAATAGGAAATAAATGTAAGGTTTCTATGGCCTTAGTTTTCCATGTGGACCAATTTATCAGTCCATTCTGAAAAGCTATCCAAGGATTATGCCATCGGGTTGTGTTTTTGGGGAGTGATATTGGTTATTGCAGAATCTTACGGTTTCTTCCATATTGTTATAGCGTTCTTAACTTTGAAGTTGTTAATGTTTTTAGCTTCATCCTTGGAAAATAGACACGTAAAAAGATTCATCCTCTGAAAATAGACATGTAAAAGGATTCTTCCTCTGAAAATAGACATGTAAAAGGATTCTTCCTCTGAAAATAGACATGTAAAAGGATTCTTTGACTTTCAGTAGCGCTTCAAGTAGCTGAGTTAGCTGTAGCCTGGTACATCCCAGGGACCCCTCCCAGGCAAACCGGCGACCCAGGGACCCCATCATACGTTAACAAAGATTACATTTTTTTGTCTTGTCATCAGGTGAATGATAATGGCAAGGATAAGTGATCAACATTTCAAAACGAATAGATTTGGTAAATCGTTTTTCATTATTTTGACCTCCCAACACTATAATTGGACGAGGAAGTGTAATTCTTGCAGCCTATAAACTAGAAAGGTAACGGCAAACACATTTTGGCTAAGAGCAGCCGTTTAGCTGGTTAAACAGAACTTTCCGCGCTGGTAGCCTTTTTGTTGGGTGCTTTTTCAAAGACTGTCAGATACTGTACACCAGTGAGTGTAATTAGCTTCAATGAGTGTAATATGCTGAATATTGGGACTTCATAAATAAAGTTGACATCATTAGAAATAAGATATTTTCCTATGTTCTACTTTAGTTATGTAATTCAAAATGTGTTTAGTCTGTTGTTTCTAACGATGTTCATAAAAACATTGAGATAGTTGTTTTTTTCGCCGACCCCTGCAGTACCCCTGGTTGAATCCCCCTGGCCCAGTACCATCGCTATACCACGTGAAATGTCTACTCTACAAAGACAATGCAAAGAGCAGGCTTGTTGAGCCTTCTGTGACTCTTGATCCCTTTGTTGTATTTTCTAAATTGATAGTAGTTGAAATAGGAAATGCATGCTTATACAAATAATTGACACAAAAGCTCAGACTGATGTTTTCATTCAGGCAACCATTTTGTTTTTCAGTAGCCTGCCAAACAATACAGAAACTGAATTAGCACAGATACTGAATGTTTTTTCATACTTTCTTTCCTACGTTGTTATTTTTCCTGGTCACCATTCATTTCTTCAAGAAAGCCCCCGTCACTCCAAGTATGTCATTTGATACCTCTGAACATCATTCATTTTCCTCTTAATGAGTGTGTAGTTACCTACTACGTTGCCGTCCAGCATCTCAGGGAACCTTTGGGCACACGTACAGAATGAAGTTCTTTGTTTGGCAGTGCTCACTTGCCCCCGCCGCCGTCCCAGTGCGTGGTCTGGCACCAACTCGGATATGTCTTATGAGATACCCGTCCATGGAACAACAGAACAGCATACCTATGGATCTCTCCCTTACTCAGGTGGCACAGGAAGTTGTGCTCCGCTGGCGTTAACTCATCAGGATGTATAATATCTCAGTGTGGTGAGAGCAGTACAATAGGATACCAGAGGGATGTGTCTGTGGCAGCGAAGGGCTGTAGGCTGTGGTGCTGCCTCTTCCTTGTGACCAGGGGGGTGGAGTGTCTGGATGTTTTGTTGGTGTCCATGGGTCTTGTATCTGCTGTAGGGGGATCTCAAAGATGGGCAGTGGCCTGAATCCATACACCTTGTGAGCATGAAGGCAGGTCTTAGTTGAGAAGGTGTACAGAGATGAGGGGATTCGATTTATGCTCCGGGCCTTCGTTTTGGAACTGGGTGAGCCGGGTGCCCCGATTGAGGCCGACGGCGAAGTGACTGATGTCAAGCACGTGGAGTAATGGGCACTTAAGTACGGTCAGTTACCATTGATTGACAAGATAAATGCTCTTCTTATTGCATTCAGTAAATGTTTTCCTTTGTTCATATCTCCTGCGTTGTGTTGGAGCTCCATGTGTCCATTTCTGTCTTGGCGCACCTCTATTGGATTACTGTGTTGACGCCATCGCCGGTTCCATTCATATGATTCATGTTTAATATTAGTGTGGGCCCATATCATTTACTTTCATAATGGCCAGGGGTGCACCGCGAGATGAAACGACACAAACACAATTTTTGCCTTTCGACAGCCTAACACGTAAGAGGTGCACTTATTAGGATAGGCTAATGGCCCATTAGCACGCCCGACTGGACATTACACTTAAGTAGGACTCAAATCTACTGAAGAAGAAAAAACACTGACACAATTTATTTGTTTGGTATCTTTATTTTCATTTTCATGTCATGTATTTGACTTCAATGGTATACCATACTATTAATGTTGCCGTTGGTTTCTGAAGAGTTTGTTCACTTATTCCCTGACAGATTTGAAGTCGCCGAGTGTAGCAGAAGGAAGTAAGAACTGCACACTCTGCACAATGTATTGCTTCAACTTGTTGGGCCAAGGCATCTTGCCTTCTACCACACCTGACAAGTTCTGTGCCTCAGCACAGGAATGACTCTTCTGACCAAATGAGATGTACAGCCTGGTAGTTGACTTGTTATAGAATGGTGTAATGGCCTTTAGGTCTTGCTGGTAGTAGCTCCACAGCTGATTCTCAAACCAAAGACCTGAATGTGCTGAATGTACTGAGCCATAGGGGCCCAGGGTACTAGAGGTGCTGGAAGAGGCACATCCATAGGGGCCCAGGGTACTAGAGGTGCTGGACGAGGCACAGCCATAGAGGTGCTGGAAGAGGCACAGCCATAGAGGCCCAGGGTACTAGAGGTGCTGGAAGAGGCACAGCCATAGAGGCCCAGGGTACTAGAGGTGCTGGAAGAGGCACAGCCATAGAGGCCCAGGGTACTAGAGGTGCTGGAAGAGGCACAGCCATAGGAGCTCAGGGTACTCAAGGTAATGGAAGAGGCACAGCCATAGAGGCCCAGGGTACTAGAGGTGCTCTCTGTACTGGAGATGGATTACAGCCATAGGGGCCCATGGTACTCGAGGTAATGGAAGAGGCACAGCCATAGAGGCCCAGGGTACTAGAGGTGCTCTCTCTACTGGAGATGGAGGCACAGCCATAGGGGCCCATGGTACTAGAGGTGCTGGAAGAGGCACAGCCATAGAGGCCCACGGTACTAGAGGTGCTGGAAGAGGCACAGCCATAGAAGCCTAGGGTACTAGAGGTGCTGGAAGAGGCACAGCCATAGAGGCCCAGGGTACTAGAGGTGCTGGAAGAGGCACAGCCATAGAGGCCCAGTGTACTAGAGGTGCTGGACGAGGCACATCCATAGGGGCCCAGGGTACTAGAGGTGCTGGACGAGGCACATCCATAGGGGCCCAGGGTACTAGAGGTGCTGGACGAGGCACATCCATAGGGGCCCAGGGTACTAGAGGTGCTGGAAGAGGCACATCCATAGGGGCCCAGGGTACTAGAGGTGCGCTCTGTACTGGAGATGGAGGCACAGCCATAGAAGCCCAGAGTGCTAGAGGTGTTCTCTGGCAAAGCCATAGAGGTGGTGGCTCTGCTTTCTTTTAACAAGTGTGCCAACTCAAGTATACTGGCTGCTTGCTTCTACATCATTTTAAACAAGCTTTCTTGCGAATAAACTTCACCTGACTCATAGACGTCAATGTCTAGTTCCTCATCTGGAGCAGTTACTATTCTGAAAGGGACTTGAGGAATGCTGGGGAGAAGTGAGCTGACGTTTGCCGTGATGGTCCAGTGTGGTACTCCCTCGAAGGGGTCTCAGAGATGGGTTATGGTGCTGGCTTCTCCTTAGAACCAGAGGGACAGGACTCTGTATGGCAGATGGATGTGGCTTTAGGGCTGCTGTGGAGGGTTGGGTTCAGCCTACCAATGACCTCTTCTGCTCTCCTCTCTGTTGTTTGAACTCAACCTCTTCCAGGTCACACTCCTCCTCCCACAGACAGATACTGCTGAAATTGTTGTTCCACCCCTTCCAATATAGATGGGACATGATAATGGTGAGAGAGGACGATAGAATCCTATGAAGCATAGAGATCAAACTAATTTAGCATACAAGCATTTGAATCTTTTGAAGTTCGTTTGGAAAATATACAAGTACTTCCATGATTAGAAAAAGAATAGCAGCTTTAAAAAACAAAACAGAAACAATCAACATTGTAAATAATAAGTCTTAACATTTCGATCTGTTGCGCTATGTGGTGTGAGTATTCTGCATACCATTCCTCTTGCCCTCTGAAAGACAGCTGGAAAAATCTAAGTAAATAAATATTTCTAATGTATTAGACGAAAGCACACCATCTGATTATGTTGTGTGGCAGGTCTGCTAACAGATCTCTGTTTCATAGTGCAGTCAAAAGGGTGGACCAGAGAGTAGTGAAGTCCACCTCAGGCAGTGGACAAAGACAGTAGCAGTAGCTCTGGTAGTGTCAGGGTCTTGTAATGAAATGATCCTGAGCTGTGCTGTTTTATGGGTTAAGTTCCTGCCTTGCCCCTAAAGGGTGTTAGGGATGTGGCTGCAAGTGACCCCTGGTTTGCATATGAACAGATTAACCTGAAGAATGACGCACTAATGAGCTCATTAGCCACTGTACTGGTTGAATAAACTTTGTTTCCACCTTGTTTTCAACCCAAAACATCAATGTGATATGACATTGAATCAACATGGGAAACGGATTGGATTTACAAAGTCATTTTTGTTGTTGATTTCACATTGAATTCACATTAGTTGACAACTCAACCAAATGTAAATCAAAACTAGACATTGACGTTTCTACCCAGCGGGTAGCCATCACAGCAGAATGCCCATGCCTAGGATGAGTATTAATGTCCCATTAACCCTACTGCTGTGGCTGTAGTGAGAGACCGAACATATTATATTAGAAGTTATGGAGTGTGTCATACACTTTGAGTCAGTACATTGGTAGCACACAACACTTTGGGGAGAGTAAAATATGGTCAGCTATCTTGATTTATTTCCCCAAAGAAAGCCATGGCCTTGACATTAAACATTACAACAAACCTTAAACATGACAACAAAAGGATGTAGTCCCAGAGACAGACATTAGGGCTGTTGACATTAGGGTTCCTAGAGCTATGAACATGAACAGAATAACAGTATGGTCGTTACGGCATGGAGAGTTTAACTGAGATAGTGATGAGCCTCGTATTGATGTATTTCGTTCACATGGTTGAAAGATCAATACGGCCTGTGAACAATCAATCTTAGTGTCAAGGCTGGACGCTTTGGGTTATCTAAGCTCCCATAAACTAATGCAGACAAATTTCTCTTTGTTCAAACCCCATGGCTTCCTTGCTCTCGTCTTGGATGTCTTCAATACAGAGATGCCGAGCTTTCCTCTTACGTTTGCCTCCAAGTTTGTTTAAGTGATAATGCCTTCGAAGCAGGTGTTTGGAGGATATTGGCATGGGAGTTTGTTAGGCCCGAGACGGCTTCGAGGGCATTATCACTTTTATACAATCGGTTACCAACATATTCAAATAATGATTGACATATTTTCATTAAAAATGTTATTTTGATGAATTTATTCACACTATTACATCCTTCCACAAGATATAGTCCGAAACAAATCTAGGGTTGCTACCCAAGCCGGCTGGTCGTTCGTTCTATTGGTTCAGTTGCCAGAGACGCGACGCAGTCGTTCAGTCTTTTTGTTCTGTATCTATGGACGTGACCCAGTCGTTCGTTCTAAATGTTCCATTGCCTTACTGGCTGGCAACATTCTTATCCCATGCTTGCTAGCTACCCAACTACGGCTTACTTACAGTCACGTCAAACAGTGCTGACAGAATAACAACAGTAGCTGCATTTGTTTAAGCTGTTTTCTAGTGACATTTATTTGGATTCATCCATAACAACGAGCTAATGAGGCACGATTTCGCCTGGCGTAAAAAATGTGCTCCCTCATTAGGACACTGTTGTTCAGAGGAGCTAGCCAACAACACAGCTAACACAATAACTTCAAACTGAAGCTGGAAAGACAGCAAACTAGCTGCACTTCATTACGTTTGACCTTTTTTCAATTGATATTTCTTTCTATATATCCATAAAAATGATGCCAGCTGATTCATGATTTCAACTGGCTGAGAAACGCTGTCTGCCTGTCTTTCTCTCGTCACGACTCCCGACCCCTACACGTTCATTACTATGGGACAGTTGGAGATCGAATTTTAATATTGAAGCAATGTTGCTAATGTCGAAGGCACAGAGAGTAAGGTTTATACAAATCTCTGCTGTTGAAAACTAAATGTTAGTTAGTCTGAAAGAAATGTGTGATAAAGTCTAGATGCTTTTGATTGTGGAGATGAAGTTTATAACTTCCCTGCCTGGGCTGATGCGACAGTGGATTGCGCAGTCAGATGGAACCGAGTAAATAGGCATTTTAATGTCATAGATTTAGCCGGGGGTAACTTGTGGAATACACACCTTCTGGAATGCGCTATTAACCAATCAGTTTTCAGGATTAGACCCACCGTTGTATAATTCTGCACATCCACCACTAACTACACTAAAAATTACTGAGCCAGGTGAAAGTCTGACAGGCAGGCCCCTGACGATGAGAACCATGGGTCTCTTCTCCCTGTGAGAGTATCTCGCCGGTCTGACTTAGTTTCTTTCAGACTGACCATCCCAGTTGTTATCCTAATTATGGCTTTAAATTGCTTCTCCATGTTTTCCCTTTTCCTTTCTTGCCTGCCTTGCCTACCATATTGTTTTTCCTGTAGAAGACCTTCAGTATTCTAGTTGGATCTGTCTGTTGTGCTTTTACAGAGAGTACAGAGCTACAGCTCTTTTCTGTCCATATCTCATAGGGGGGTATGGAGTGGCATTAGACAGGATGTTGGCCTGTAGAAGATAAACTAACAATAAGATATACATGTTGTTTTGTCTTTTCTGTTCTGTTTAAAGTCCTAAACTAAAAAAAAATATTCCAGCTCAATGTTGTATGGTATAATCAATCAGCTCAAAAGCATTTTATTTTATTTGTCACCCTATGTTTATCAGATACAGAATATATGTTCCATAAAAGTCTGGTACTGAATTAAAAGTGTTAAGTTGTCAAGCACATCTCCCTAAGACTAGTGTGACAGGCTTCTTCTCAATTCTGTTGTATAACTGAAACAAACAAAGAGAGAATTGAGTGATGTCCACCAAAATGTATTTTGAAATATTGTGCTCAAATAAGAGAGAGGACCTTTGGCTTCAAATCAGGTTTTTATGACCGTCTTTTCACAAAGAAAGTGAGATATTGTCAATAGAGACTTTTATTCGATAGGTTGTTTGAAAAATATATGTTGTCTAGATTTTTCACAAACCAAGTTCGATTTTATCACTAGAGCTTTTAATCCAATTATTGCCTTTATAGACTGCCTGAAAAATACATTATCTAAGCATTGTCTTCGCTGGCAATGCTTTTTCCTGCCTCCAAGTGTCTCAAAGCAACGTGAGAGAGCAACATAAACCTGTTTTCACCCTGGCCGTATCCTGCCTAGTTGAACCACCACCTGCCATTCACCCCTATAGATAAAATGTATGATCATCTGTGCACAAGCACCATTCATCTGGCCAGCTGGCCATCACCTGCACCTCACCCCTCAACGTTATCCTCCACCCCCTAATCCTGCACCATTTACAGTGATGAGGTAAGAACAGCAGGCAGTTTTTGATGGGCAGTTATGGGCAGGGGCGCAACTTTCATTGGGGACATGTCCCCCCCCCACATTCTGAAATTGCATTTTTGTCCCCCCCAGTTATATAATTGGAATGTGATACAAAACGAGGCAACGGTGTACTTTAGGACCATGCGGATGCCTCCGAGCGGTCGGGTAGGATGTTTGGAGTGTTTATCCGACTGGATAAAAAAATAATTATATGTCCCACCCACTTCTAAAACCAATGTTGCGCCCCTGGTTATAGGTTAATGTGTGTCAAGTACTGTAGCATTTTGACTGACAACACAAGAGTATTATTATCCACAAGAGTATTATTATCCACAAGAGTATTATTATCCACAAGGGTATTATTATCCAAAAGGGTATTATTATCCACAAGGGTATTATTATCCACAAGGGTATTATTATCCACAAGAGTATTATTATCCACAAGGGTATTATTATCCACAAGGGTATTATTATCCACAAGGGTATTATTATCCACAAGAGTATTATTATCCACAAGAGTATTATTATCCACAAGGGTATTATTATCCACAAGGGTATTATTATCCACAAGGGTATTATTATCCACAAGAGTATTATTATCCACAAGGGTATTATTATCCACATGAGTATTATTATCCACAAGGGTATTATTATCCACAAGAGTATTATTATCCACAAGAGTATTATTATCCACAAGGGTATTATTATCCACAAGAGTATTATTATCCACAAGAGTATTATTATCCACAAGAGTATTATTATCCACAAGAGTATTATTATCCACAAGGGTATTATTATCCACAAGGGTATTATTATCCACAAGAGTATTATTATCCACACGGGTATTATTATCCACAAGAGTATTATTATCCACAAGAGCATTATTATCCACAAGAGTATTATTATCCACAAGAGTATTATTATCCACAAGAGTATTATTATCCACAAGAGTATTATTATCCACAAGGGTATTATTATCCACAAGGGTATTATTATCCACAAGGGTATTATTATCCACAAGGGTATTATTATCCACAAGAGTATTATTATCCACAAGAGTATTATTATCCACAAGGGTATTATTATCCACAAGGGTATTATTATCCACAAGGGTATTATACTTGATAACAGATGGAGAAAAAGTTTATCTAGAACCATTGTGAGAAAGGACAGAGGGGGTTGGATTGAATTGTAATGAATTTTCCATTGATCTCATCCTATTCGCTCACCCACACATTTGGATAACACATAAAACCAAATGTTTACTGCCATATATAACAACAGAGAAGATACTGTTTTCCACAAAATAGTTTTAACTGCAGTGCTGTGTTTTAATGCCGCCTGGTCTGGCAGTTGCTGTAAATGACCACACGTTTTCCGTTGTGTGCCACATGTTCTCAATTGACGAGGGGAATATTAACAGATGAACTTGATGTGCTATCACGATCAACGTTGTAACCAGCATCTTTTGAGATTACCTGAGATGGAGAACTCCTCTCCTGTACAATTGCCCAAGTTGTTAAGCTTCTTTTTTCCTCAGGTTTTTAAGTAGATTGTATTAGCATGTTTTGTGAACAATAACATTGTAACTAGAAAGGCTGTCAAAAAATAACAAAGAAATGTGTATGTACAGTGCATTTGGAAAGTATTCAGACCCCTTAACTTCTTCCACATTTTGTTACGTTACAGCCTTATTCTAAAATGGATTATATATACAATACCCCATAATGACCAAGCAAAAACAGGTTTTTATAAATTTTTGCAAATGAAAAAACACACATTTACATAAGTATTCAGACCCTTTACTCAGTACCTTGTTGAAGCACCTTTGGCAGTGATTACAGCCTCAAGTCTTCTTGGGTATGATGCTATAAGCTTGGCACATTTGAATTTGGGGAGTTACTCCCATTGTTCTCTGCAGATCCTCTCAAGCTCTGTCAGGTTGGATGGGGAGCGTCGCTGCACAGCTATTTCCAGGTCTCTCCAGAGATGTTAGATCGGGTTCAAGTCCGGGCTCTGGCGGGGTCACTCAAGGACATTCAGAGACTATTCCCGAAGCCACTCCTGCGTTGTCTTGGCTGTGTGCTTAGGGTCGTTGTCCTGTTGGAAGGTGAACCTTCGCCCCAGTCTGAGGTCCTAAACACTCTGGAGCAGGTTTTCACCAAGGATCTCTCTGTACTTTGCTCCGTTCTTCTTTCACTCTATCCTGACTAGTCTCCAGGTCCCTGCTGCTGAAAACATCCCCACAGCATGATGCTGCCACCATCATGCTTCATCGTAGGCATGGGGCCAGGTTTCCTCCAGACGTGACACTTGGCATTCAGGCCAAAGAGAATCTTGTTTCTCATGGTCTGAGAGACCTTTAGATGCCTTTTGGCAAACTCCAAGCGGGCCATCATGTGCTTTTTACTGAGGAGTAGCTTCGGTCTGGCCACTCTACCATGAAGGCCTGATTGATGGAGTGCTGCAGAGACGGTTGTCCTTCTGGAAGGTTCTCCCATCTCCACAGAAGAACTCGGGAGCTCTGTCAGAGTGACCATCGGAATTCTTGGTCACCTCCCTGAGCAAGGCTCTTCTCCCCCGATTGCTCAGTTCGGCCGGTTGGCCAGCTCTAGGAAGAGTCTTGGTGGTTCCAAACTTCTTCCATTTAGGAATGATGGAGGCCACTGTGTTCTTGGTGACCTTCAATGCTGCAGAAAGGTTTTGGTACCCTTCCACAGATCTGTGCCTCGACACAATCCTGTCTAGGAGCTTTCCTAGACAGGATTGTCTATTCCTTCGACCTCATGGTTTGGTTTTTGTCTGACATGCACTGTCAACTGTGGGATGTTATATAGACAGGTGAGTACCTTTCCAAATCATGTCCAATCAATTGAATTTACCACAGGTGAACTCCAATCAAGTTTTAGAATCATCAAGGATGATCAATGGAAACAGGATGGACCTGAGCTCAATTTCGAGTCACATAGCAAAGGGTCTGAATAATTATGTAAATAAGGTATTTCTGTTGGGGTTTTTTTGCGAACATTTTTAAAAACCTGTTTTCACTTTTCATTATGGGGTATTTTGTGTAGATTGATAAGGAAAAATAATAATTTAATCAATTTTATAATACGGCTGAAACGTAACTAAATGTGGAAAAAGGGAAGGGGTCTGAATACTTTCCGAATGCACTGTATATATTACATTGGGGACAGTCTATACTACGTTTTTCCTTACCTGAGTGTTTGAGTGCAATTTTATTAGATTATATCAATAATTTCCAAGTTCCTGTTTTTGTAATGTGTTTTTCAAGACAACATAAAATATCATATGAAACTACATCTTCTGTATATATCTGCTTAATCTATTCACGCCTTGTGGGAGATGCAATTACACATGAGGAGCCTGAACTATAATCTGTCAAGATGTTGCCAGGACGGAAGCTGGAAGCCATCGAAGCGAGCTGCCAAGCGTTCCAGCTGGCATAAGCTGATTAGTTAATTATGCACATTAACATGTCCATATAGCAAAGGGAACATTCCAGACACTGTGCTTTTCAAGTTTCACAATATCCCTGCTACAGCATAGAATACATATGGAACTTCTGGCATGTATTGTTTGAGCAGTAGTAAGACTTTGGCTGGTTATGCTAAACAGTCCTCAGAAAAAAGATGACTAAAGGAGGAATGGAGTGCTTAATCTCCTCTTAACTTCTGATAGTCCATTGGTTGTCTGAAAGTTAACTAGGCTTTATGCTGGACTAGTGTCATTATTAAGAATGCACATTTGAGTTTGGCCTTCTTTGTCCTTCTTTCATTGTGCCTATCTTACAGTATATTAGACAGGCGACATAATTACTTTCTAGTTACCAGTTTGTTATTGAAGTAACTGCCCTACACTAAAGTGTAAACTTGATGTGCTGAGTGTCCTGAAAAAAAAACACTGAAATCTCTTCAGGTCTTGACTCAAATTGCTTGGGAATAGTGAAAGGTTATAAAAGCATCCTTTTCCTAGAGTCACCCATACAGATAGTTTGGTGAGCAGAGAGACTGTAGTAGTGTACTGTAGCAACCCAAGAACAGCATCCCATAACATAATATCATCCCGTTTGTCTAACAAAACTCCCTCCTCTCCGTACCCCATCACTGCTTTCCACTGCTTCTCTCCATACTTTAACTGGTCATGCAGCGTACTAAGGAGCCCAGTGGTGAGAAAAGTGTTGTAATCATTATTGTTATGAAGTGACTGAGCAGAATGCTTGAAACTGTGGGAATGCACTACTCTCATATCCACAGGAAGTTACACATTGCCATCACTCAAATCCATAAGACACAGGGAGATTCTGCTATGGCAACACAAACACAGAAAATATTATAACACCGTTATGTTTAAGCTCTTGACCTGAGCGACATCAGTGTAAGACTAACAGATGTCTGTGCAGACTATGATAAACAAGCCAGGCCCTAGTTAATCGTGTTTTGCATAGACAAGCCACCACTGCATTGTGAGATTATCAAACGCAGATCATGCGGTGGTGTCATAGTTCTGATGTTTGTTCTAAAACCTAATGTTGTAGTTCCAGAGCACTTCATAAGGACATGCATTCTACAGGCATTCCTCCCCTGCCGGTTCCATAATAGAGGGTGTGTGTTTTTAACTATGACTCAACACTGTGTGATACTTTCCTGGAGTTTCCCCTTTTGTTCTTTCTCACTGTCAGGTGTCCAGTGCAGATGGACCTGTTATGCATTATTTCTCAGTCAGACCCCCCACCCCCCTCTCTTTTTAAATACCCTTTAGCAAGCGTGCACACACAGACTAGTTTTGTCACGATACCAGAATTTTTACTTCAAGTTTAGTATCACGATACTCGATACCATCACAATACTTATACCAAAACAATACCAAACCATACCATGGCAAAGAAACAAGGCGTATTAGCCAAAGTCACAGAATGGCATTTGATCCAGACAGATCTTTCTAGTTCAATACCATTGCATTTGAACATTTTGGTATTTGAATGTATGCATTAATGAATCAATTATATAAAAATTCAATCAATTTCACTTTGGTTTTTACCAGTCTAACTACATAACACTACAATTGTAATAATTTATCTCTATTGGTAAACTGGGTAAATGAAGATGTACAGTAGCCTAGACCTATTCACAATACAGGTGAATGCACATTCGTTAGGAGTGTGTACGTGAATTGAGCTATATAGCTTGTGAATTGAGCTATTGAGGCTACAGATGAAAAACAATCTGTTTACCTTGCATTTGGGTCTTATATGATGGTACTGATCATGCATAGAATAAGCAATCACTTATTTTATAAAACTGTGCATTGTCTCTTTAAGACCCATGATGTCATTCACACGCAAAGTCAGTTCGAGGCTCGAGCAAAGATGATCTTGACTGGGAGAGACGTGAGGCAGGGGAGACGAAGTGAAGTGAAGTTTCGGTGTACCGTGCAACACTAACACACACGCATGTACGCATGCAAACACGCACGCCTGCACAAACACACACACATTTATACAGTGCCTTCAGAAAGTATTCATGCCCCTTGACTTATTCCACATTTTGTTGTTACAACATGAATAAAAAAAATATGAAATATATGTTTTTCTCTCACCCATTCACACAATACTCCATAATGACAAAGTGAAAACATATTTCTTAAATGTTTCCAAATTGATTGAAAAAGAAATACAAAAATGTCTAATTTACATAGGTATTCACACCCCTGTGTCAATACATGTTAGAATCTACTTTGGCAGCGATTACAGCTGTGAGTCTTTCTGGATAAGTGTCTAAGAGCTTTGCAGACATGGATTGTACAATATTTGCACGTTATTAAAATTGTTCAAGCTCTGTCAAGTTAGTTGTTGCCATAGATATTCAAGCCAATTTAAGTCAAAACTGTAACTAGGCCACTGTGGAACATTCAATGACGTCTTGGTAAGCAACTCCAGTGTATATTTGTCCTCGTGTTTAAGGTTATTGGCCTGCTGAAAGGTACATTTGTTTCCCAGTGTATGTTGGAAAGCAGACTGAACCCGGTTTTCCTCTAGGATTTTGCCTGTGCTTTGCTCTATTCTGTTTATTTTTATCCTCAAAAACTCCCTAGTCCTTGCCGATGACAAGCACACTCATAACATGATGGTTCGTATTCATAACGCTTCGTGTTCAGGACATAAAGTTAATTTCTTTGCCACATTTTTTACAGTTTTACTGTAGTGCCTTATTGCAATCAGGTTACATGTTTTGGAATGTTTATATTCTGTACAGGCTTCCTTCTTTTCACTCTGTAATTTAGGTCAGTATTGTGGAGTAACTACAATGTTGTTGATCCATCCTCAACTGTCTCTTATCACAGCCATTGAACTCTGTAATTGTTTTAAAGTCACCATTGGTGAAATCCCTGAGCGGTTTCTTTCCTCTCCGGCAACTGAGTTAGGAAGGACTTCTGTATCTTTGTAGTGACTGGGTGTATTGATACACCATTCAAAGTGTAATTAATAAATTCACCATGCTCAAAGGGATATTCAATGTCTGCTTACATTTTTTTTTACCCATCTACCAATAGGTGCCCTTCTTTGTGAGGCATTGGAAAACTTTGTGGTTGAATCTGTTTTTGAAATCACTGCTTGACTGAGGGACCTTACAGATAACTGTATGTGTTGGGTACAGAGATGAGGTAGTCATAAAAAAAATCATGTTAAGCACTATTATTTATTTTTCATTAATTAGTAAACATTTCTAAAAACATAATTCCACGTTGACATTATGGGGTATTATGTTTAGGCCAGTGACACAATATAAATGTAATCCATTTTAAATTCAGTCTCTAACACTACAAAATGTGGAAAAAGTCAAGGGGTGTGAATACTCTTCTGATGTCACTGCATCTACTGTATTGTCAATGTCTTGCGTATTCCCCTATGAAGACAAACTGGAATTCAAATGTGGTATTCCAGTAGTTGTTGGGACCTCATAACAGACTGTTTATTCATTTCAAAATAAGCTCACCCTTTCCAACATTATTGTTTCCCTGTGTAAAATAGTACTTCTAATAGGAAGCAGCACCTCACCACTGTAAGTGAGGAGCCAAAGGACTGTAAACAAATTGCTTTCACCTCAGTAGACCAGGTTTAAGTCCCTCTACCCAGCCTTTCTTATAAGCTTACATGTCCCTGTGGCACAGGCAGAGAGATGAAATATGGCCTGTGAGCGCTGCTCTGGTGGTTCAGTGTCGTCTTTTTGCTCTGCAAGGAGGATTAAATGCAATACAAACCCCCTTTGGATGTCCCAGAGAGCCCTGTGAGAGGGAGTTACCGCCTTGGTTCATGTTGTGGAGATATGATGTTAACTTCTCAGCCATACTTCCACGTGGCATTACTGCTGTGCACTGGCAGCCTGAAATACTGTATGTAGAAAAAAGTATTTATTGGAAACTGGGGTGAATGTAGGAACTGGGCTAGCATGTTAAACCAGCAATCAGCAGTAGAAACAATAAAAAAGCATCCTCCCCACCCTTGTTTCAGTAAAAAGCTGAGGTATTCTATGAATGCAAGGACTGACCATCCATGACATCAAAATTCTAATTTTAACCATGTTTTTAGGCTGTGCAGTATTACATTTACTTTGTTTACAAACATTGGAGTAAAACAAAGCTTATAGTTTGGGTTCTGATGGGATGTGACAGCTGAACTAAGCTCATGAGGCATTTATAAGTTATATTCTTCAAAAATCAATGGGTACATATCATTCATTTATAAAGAGGGTGGTACTGCCAAGCCACTCTGCTATAAGGCAGGACTGATTGATGCTAGTGCTCAATCCCCTATCTTTCTTCTGTGGAGCTCGCTTCATACAGACAATAATTTCTCTTACATTTGTTGGAGTTTAAAGGTGTTGTTACTTTACAATATTTAAGAACAAAACACGGCCTCTCTTGTAACATTGCTGTAGTGCTTTGAGTTGTTTATGAGTTAATCAACTGGCAATACAAAACACTTTACCAGACTGCTACAAGGACATTTGTCATCCAGTAATCGGGCAGAACCACCTGCACAATGTCTGGGTCGTCATGCTTCTTCAGTTGGGATGTATCCATTTATTCTGGTCTCAATAACCTGCAAAGGTTATGAACAAGCTATAAAAGAAGTCCCATTTCGCCTGCTCGTTTGTCATCCCTTGGCCACTTCATTTTCACAGCTAATTATCTCCAGTACAGTGATAAATATGTGTGGTGATTGTCTGTGGCACCCTGATAATTATACCCAGCTCTGATGATGGGGAGTGGGGAGAGGAGGGGGGTGGGGGGACTTCTGCATGGAAACATTGAGAGAGAACCAGTTGGGCATGTGTGTAACTGGTCTCTGATAATATTAAATGCAGCGCACTGCCTTAGTCAATTATCAGTGAGTTGCTACACTACACTACAACCTAAAAGGGTTTTTCAACTGTCCTCATAGGAGAACCCTTTGAATAACCCTTTTTGGTTGCAGGTAGAACCCTTTTGAGTTCCATGTAGAACCCTTTCCATATAGGGTTCTACATGGAACCCAAAAGGGTTTTCCTATGGGGACATCCAGAGAACCCTTTTGGAACCCTTTTTTCTAAGAGTGTAATGCAGTAACTACAGCCATAGCTGTACAACTGCCCTGCTGGGTACTGCCCTGCTGGTTACTGCCCTGCTGGGTACTGCCCTGCTGGTTACTGTCCTGATGGTGTGGTGGATGAATCAGAATTAGTTGGGAAACATAAGTAATTAAGATGTCATATCTGCATAATATTCTTATGTGATATACTTTTTATTAGAATGTATTTCTAATAGACTCTAGTGTTGGCAGTTGCATTTTTTCCCTCAGCTGGGGCTCAGTCACTTGGGGCCCAGAGAGGGGAGAGGTCAGGCTTGTCTTTCACATATCCCAGGTGCTATGCAGAATATCAGAAAGGGAAGAGGACAGGATGGAACATTGTCTTCATATGTGAATGTATCTGTTAAACCATGTGAAGGGATGGCGTGATTAAGGGGGAACCAATTACTTGTCTCCACAATGTCTGTGCGCCAGTCACTCCCTCCTTTCGCATTGGGGGGAGGTGTATGGCAGTGTCTGGAAACATTGTATGTCCTCTCTGATGTTGCACTTATCCTGGGATAGTGTATGACCTAGAGGCTCACTCCCCTCAGTGAGCTTGTCCAGGAGTGGGGTCAAGAGGGGGTCTCTTGAGATGGGAGTATCTAGAGTTAACATTTGTTCTGCCATTGGATGAAGTAATGGTTCTGTGCTATGAAGTACCAGGAACGAGATTAGAACCTCGTCTTAGGGACCACACTGAACGATAATTTATAGCGAATTATCTGGCTAAGGGATACTCCTTTCTCAATTATAAAGTCCCTTTGTGAACTGTTCCTAAGATCTGTGGTTCGTCATGTAAGTTGAGAGGGGTGTATCTTGGCTATAAAAGATCTTGGTACTTTTCTGTTATCACTTTTCAATGGTTCATTAGAGATGGCGCATCATTGAAAGTCAGATGCTATTGGAAAGCTCTATTATTATAAACAATTTAGTTTAAGTATAACTCTGACTGGTGTGTGAAGTTTGTAACTCTCCTCATTTGGTAAAGCAGAAATAAGCCACCACAATGGTTACTGGCCTGCTGGTTACTGCCCTACTGGTTACTGCCCTGCTGGTTATTACCCTGCTGGTTACTTGCTCATCTAGCAGGTTGGACTCTGTGTTCCTGACAGAGTAATGTGTGTCATAATGGGGTTAGGGACCAAAGGCCAGCCACCCTGTCGTAATTGTCAGAGTGCAATGGGATCCGATTCAGTAGGAAATTGGAGCAGAAATGGATATTAAACAGCTTCAAAACAAGGCAATGATTGGATGATGGATGGATTCTCCATTACTGCTCAGAATGATGCATTGAGAGGAGTGTTTCTGATTGCTCTGCTTTTAAAACGTAATGTGGGTGAAAGCATACAGTAGGCATGTCTCTAAATGCCTATCATTTGCAGTAAATCTCTTAAAGCTGAGATCCGCATAAAGGGAAACAGCGCCGCTGGTCGCCCCAGGCGTATTTAGGGGTTCAGCAGCGTAGCTGGTAAAACCCTATTGTATCTGTTGGCGTTCATCATTACTGTTTTCGTTTTGTTTATTAACCTTATTCTGCAGTGGGCTAAATCAGGGTCACATAGTCTTTCTAGGTATTCTTAAACAAATCTACTTTGAAACAAAAGTATGCACCTCACACACATGGTTATGGGCTTAAAAAGTTAACTGTTCATCCCATTACACTTTATATAATGTACATCACAGAATACTGAAATATAACAAAACCATATGACATAGAAACAGCAGATTTTTCGGCAGGTTTTTTAAATAATAAATAGAGGGTACATCAGCTTTAATAAAGCATATAGATTAGGGTACATCAATGTAGTAGTCCGCATCATTTCCAATCCCCCATATATTTTTTGGTTAATATATATTATACATTATAGCCATACAACATTATAGGCCATGACACCATTTGACTGCAGCGAAGGGCTACACAGAGAAGAGGAGCTCCAGTGTTGTGGTAAAACAAATGTTGCAATACTTTCCTGTTCTATCATGCGTATAATGATGTGCAATGATGTCAGAGGGAAATAAAACAGTGCTCCTTGTTTGAAGTAACGTCTTTGTTGTTGTAATATGGCAAACGGATTTGTCTGTTTCACCGCTACGGACTCCAACTTTAAACAGACTGAAGAAAGAGAACAGCAGAGTTAATTGCGGGGTTATAATGACTAAGTCATGTTGCAATGAAAACAGTGCTGTAATCTTCATTATTGCTCTGCTCATAATATGTATTGCAGGTGATGTAAATTGGATTGTATTAGTTTAGGAAGAGGAATTGAGTTTGGAAGCTGCAGGCTATTTATAATATGACTGCATTTTTTGGGGGAAGCAAATACAGTGCGTTCGGAAAGTATTCAGACCACTTGTCTTTTTCCACATTTTGTTACATTACAGCCTTATTCTAAAATTGATTAAAAAAATAAAATCCTTAACAATCTACACACAATACCCCATAATGACGAAGAAAATGTGTTTTTAATATAACGTATACATAAGTATTCAGACCCTTTACTCAGTACTTTGTTGGAGCACCTTTGGCAGCGATTACAGCCTAGATTCTTCTTGGGTGTGACGCTACAAGCTTGGCACACCTGTATTTGGGGAGTTTCTCCCATTCTTCTCTGCAGATCCTCTCAATCTATGTCAGGTTGGATGGAAAGCGTCGCTGCATAGCTATTTTCAGGTCTCTCCAGAGATGTTGGATCGGGATCATGTCCGGGCTCTGGCTGGGCCAGTCAAGGACATTCAGAGACTTGTCCCAAAGCCACTCTTGTGTTGTCTTGGCTGTGTGCTTTGGGTCGTTGTCCTGTTGAAAGGTGAACCTTCGCCCCAGTCTGAGGTCCTGAGTGCTCTGGAGCAGGTTTTCATCAGGATCAGGATTTGTACTCTGTACACCTTCCCCTCAATCCTGATTAGTCTCCCAGTCCCTGCCACTGAAAAACATCCCCACAGAATGATGTTGCCACCACCATGCTTCACCATAGGGATGGTGCCAGGTTTCCTCCAGACGTGTCGCTTGGCATTCAGTTCAAAGAGTTCAATCTTGGTTTCATCAGACCAGAGAATCTTGTTTCTCATGGTCTGAGAGTCTGTAGGTGCCTTTTGGCAAACTCTAAGCGGGCTGTCATGTGCCTTTTACTGAGGAGTGGCTTCCGTCTGGCCACTCTGCAATAAAGCCCTGATTGGTGGAGTGCTGCAGAGATGGTTGTCCTTCTGGAAGACTCTCCCATCTCCGGAGAGGAACCTTGGAGCTCGGTCAGAATGACCATCGGGTTCTTGGTAACCTCCCTGACCAAGGCCCTTCTCCCCCGATTGCTGTTTGGCCGGGCGGTCAGCTCTAGGAAGAGTCTTGGTGGTTCCAAACTTATTCTATTTAAGAATGATGGAAACCACTGTGTTGTTAGGGACCTTCAATGCTGCAGACATGTTTAGGTACCCTTCCCCAGATCTGTGCCCCGACTCAATCCTGTTTTTTGCTTTGTCATTATGGGGTGTTGTGTGTAGATTGAATAGGGCAAAAAACTACTTTATCAATTTTCGAATTAGGCTGTAACGTAACAAAATGTGGGAAAAGGGAAGGGTCTGAATGCTTTCCAAGTGAACTAAATGAGCTAAAGTGGCCTGGCATGTATTTCAAACATGAAAGTAAAGGAAGGAACACTAGCCAAAATTAGTAAGCTCTCATATCCTTTATAATTATGGAATTTCATACAATTGAAGTCTACTTCCTGTTTTTCTGCTTCCTCTTTATCATTCTGAATTGACCCTTAACCTTTTGCAGATAGTATTTACAGTAGGCTTACTCTTTTTAAATTCATGAACCTGAGAATGAATCATTATGACAACTTCCAAGTGTCACAGGAAACGTGCGAATGAAGCAAGCTACAATGCTCACTAACACGTCAGGGACACTGACAAACCCCTAGGTATAAGAAAACAGGGATGTTAATTAGAAGTATTACTTGATAGATACCTGCTCTGTTCCTCTTCACATGTATTTGCGGCAATGAAAGTATTATTATGGTATTATGATTACTAGGCTTCTGAAAGGCACTGCTTCCCTAATGAAATTGGTGCAATACTGCTCCGACCACAAACTCAATCTCTTTAATCAATAAAATTAGCTGGATGTTTATTTCCATCTACACTGGAGAACTGTTCTAATGCCTCCCGGTTGAAACTCACATCTTGTCTTGAGTGTTTATGCAGAACACAGCTCAGAGTTGAAGCATATCTCTCTCCAAAGCAGTCAAAAGCTGTGTGATAGAGGGATTTTGATTGTCTGGGAGAAAGAAGACACTGGTGTTTTGATTAAATGACATGCATGGTGAAAAAGTGGAATGCAACAAGTAATTGGGAATGTTGAAGGGTGATCTGTCCTCAGTGTCCTTCAGGATAGGGGGACCACTGTGGGACCACTGGAGGCATCTGGTCATGTATTCTCAGGCAGTCAGCAGAGTCCCCTGCAGCCTAACTATTGCTATTGCCAGCCTTCAATATTGATCTAGTCCAAAGTATTCATGATGGCATTTTGTCCACGCAGACTGAGGATCCATGAGCGTTCAAAATTCTAATCAGTTTAAATGCATTCTTTATTCTCGGTGCTACCTGGCATTTTATCATTATGTGTCCTATTACTCCACACGCATAAGGGAATCAATAGGAACAGCACCTGCGGCCAAGTTCCCTTGCTGAACTAATTGAAGAAAGAGTGTTACAGATACAAAATCTCCAGGTGGTTCCCAATGCAATCAGAGAGAAGCACACAACCATTTAGCCACAGCTGTGATATTCGATGAAGGTGGCAAATATGAAATATGGAGCCTGCATCATATGTGTGTGTATATGTGTGTGCGTGCGCTTGCATTTGTTTCTAGCTGCAGGTGTGTGGACTGGTCCTCTAGGGCAGGTGTGTGGACTGGTCCACCAGGGCAGGTGTGTGGACTGGTCCTCTAGGGCAGGTGTGTGGACTGGTCCACCAGGGCAGGTGTGTGGACTGGTCCTCTAGGGCAGGTGTGTGGACTGGTCCACCAGGGCAGGTGTGTGGACTGGTCCTCTAGGGCAGGTGTGATGACTGGTCATCTAGGGCAGGTGTGTGGACTGGTCCACCAGGGCAGGTGTGTGGACTGGTCCACCAGGGCAGAGTACGGAATGAGACTAACAATGAGACTCGTGTACACTCATCATACTCATCTCCAGGGTGCCTGTAGAGAAAAATAGAGAAAAACATTTAAGAGCTGTTGCTCAGGAATCTTTGGTAACGCCAAACGTCATTGTCTCTTGTAATCATTAGAACATCAGATGTGAATTCATGATTCCAGGAATATCTTTAACTTAATCTAATTTGAAAAACACATCTGATACTAATTTAATTAAAGCATTATTGGCGGAGCCTAATTTCAATCCAGTCCAATATGGCCCTTACTTAGCTCTATTTTATTCAATTTCCACGCAGCTAGCGCGCTTATTCAATTAGCCTCCAAATGAAGTTACTGTGGGGACGCTAGATCCATCTGCTTCCCGGATTCAGTTGGGTGCTTTTTAGTGTCCCCCGGCCATCACATCTTTAAACGAACAGCCCTCCTTTGAGCCTGGATAATGCTACACCTCACCTTCCATTATCTTCTCTCTTCTTATCTTCTAGCACACGTCGGCCTCATCCCCCTGTCTCTTTTCTCGCTCAACTGATGCTGGATGTTTATTTATTGATTTATTGATTTATTTTATCTTTGAATGATTGATTCATGAGTTTCCAGCAGAGAGAGAGAGCCTTAATCTCAGGGATCTGTAGGAATGTAAGGATTGAAGGCGCCTCGACTCAAATCAGTGCTGCCCAGATTGCCTCCTATGCATTCTACATGTGTATCTGGCTGTTTCAACATATATCAAAGCCAATCTCCCACTCAAAGACCAGACTTGTATCCATGTGCTTATCTCAGTGCTTTTCTATCAGAGATTCTTATTGAATATTCACAAGTAGATGGAGCACCTTGTAGATGTAGCATCTTGTCAGTCACACACGATGATAATATGATTGATCTGGAGCTGTCCATTTTAAGAAAGGGTGCAACACTAGAGGAAACTAGGTATAGATCATATTAGAGGCCTTGCTTGGCATTCACAGTTTGTGTCTGTCAACACAAACTGTCTTTGTGTGTGTGTGTGTGTGTGTGTGTGTGTGTGTGTGTGTGTGTGTGTGTGTGTGTGTGTGTGTGTGTGTGTGTGTGTGTGTGTGTGTGTGTGTGTGTGTGTGTGTGTGTGTGTGTGTGTGTGTGTGTGTGTGTGTGTGTGTGCATGCTTCACACTTGCCACTTTTAGCACTCACAAAGACCACTAAGGAAAGAGAAACGTATAATAAACTTGTAATCGATTTTTGAACAAAATTAATGGCTGCCCTTTATCCTAGTATAGTAGATGAAAAGAGAGTACAGAGATACTACTCTGCGCCTGATCTGTAAGTCTTAACCCTGTGTTAACCCTGCCACCTGCCAAATCCAACGTAAATGCTGTTTATGAGAATCACAGTGGGTGTAATTTCCAGCGTCCTCTCTGCTGTTGTAACACCAAATCAAAGTGTATTTGTCACATGCGCCGAATACAACAGGTGTAGGTAGACCTTACCGTGAAATGCTTACTTACAAGCCCTTAACCAACGATGCAGTTCAAGAGTTAATAAAATATTTATTAAGTAAACTAAAGTTAAAAATATATATATTTCAAAAACTAACACAGTACATTTGCATAACAATAACAAGACTTTATACAGGGGGTACCGGTACCGAGTCAATGTGTGGGGGTACAGGTTAGTCGAGGTAATTTCTGACTGCATCCCAATAATCTCTCTCTTCTCCCAAAGAGTGCACTTGTTTACTTCCCTTCATGGATTTAACAGGAAATAACGGGTACTATAGCCCATGCCTACACCAATCCAATGCTTTTAAGTGGGGATTAGTGAACGGGTGCACACTTCAGGAGAAAGCAGGTATTCTTTGGATGCGCCCCGTGGATTTGTGTCCCTCTCTACTCTCCAACAGATATAGGACACGACACACTAAACCAATGGAGTCCCTCCACACTGTCAAAGCTTTAAAGGGGCAGTGCATTGAGTTATTTTCATTAAATAGACACACACAGTGATTTATTAGACATACAGTGATGATTTAAAAATACAATTACAAAGGCTGCATGGGGGCTTTAAATGATCTGTCAGCATGGTTGATTCCATGGCCGTTTTCTTCCCCCCATTTGATTTGAGTTAATGAGACAAGCAGAGTCTATCTCTAGCCCATCCCTAGAAACATGGAATTTATTTTCCAGAAGGATGTAGAATGTTTACCTTTTAATAACTGGATTTGATCCAAGGTTTCTTTGGGAAATTGATCACCCGCCTTAATTGTGTTTTTATAATCCATTCTGTCTTTGTCTTTTGGCACCCAGGTGAATTTATGCTTAAATCTTCTTCTCAAGAACTTAGCTTTGGCCCGCTGGTTTAAATGATGTATGGGGAAAAAAGGCTCCCACTAAATGAAAAGCTGTCAAGTCTTTTCAACTGTGTGTGCTGTGTCAAATTCACTCTGATCACGGTAGTCTCTCCTCAAAGGCACTCAACAGTTTTACACCTGCATGTTTTAGCATAACGTTTTTTCACATCAGAAAAAATCAAATTTTATTTAACAGTGAAACGCTTACTTACGAGTCATTTTCCAACAATGCAGAGGTAAAGATAAAGATACGAATAAAAAAATTGAAATAGTGACAAGGAATAAATACACAGTGAATAATGAATAACAATACAGAGTAAAAATAACATGGCTATATAAAGGGAGTACCAGTAGGGAGTCGAGGTGCAGTGGTACGAGGTAATTGAGGTAGCTAAGAACATATAGGTAGGGGTAAAGTGACTAGGCAACAGGATAAAAACTAGACAGTAGCAGCATATGTGGTGAGTGTGAAAGTGTATGTGTGTGTGAGATTGTGTGTTTGTGTATGTGGTGTCAGTACACATGTGTGTGCATGTTTTGTATATGTTGTTTTGGTGTGTCAGTGTAAGCATGTGTGGGTAGATTCCAGTGTGTGTGCATAGAGTCAGTACAAGAGAATTAGTGCAAAAAAGGGTCAATGCAGGTAGTCCGGGTTGCCATTTGATATTTAGCAGTCTTGTGTAGCAGTCTTATGGCTTGGGGGTAGAAGCTGTTCAGGGTCCTGTTGGTTCCAGACATGGTGCACTGTTACCTCTTGCCGTGCAGTGGCTCGAACATTCAGACTGCTTTGTAGTGTCCTTCGATTTACTGTTTACTGGAAGGCTTAAAACTACCACTCTGGCTTGAAGATGCACACTTTTATTAGCTCATTTTTGACCAATATTGGGAAGCTGTCACCAATATTTCTCCACAATTTTCTCAACATAACCTAGTATTTCCACTCAACACTTGACACTTTTTTCCTAAAGTGGATTCGGTATGCGCCACAACTGTCATTGAACCTTTGCTCTAGGAGGGTGAGGCGACATGCGGCACTGTTAAAAGCAGTCGATTTGTCAGAGCGAGCAGGAAGTTCTGTGTTGAACTTTGCTTGTCTTGCACTTAGCTCATCCCAGCAGGGGCTGGTCTCACGCCAATACAGCCAGTACTGAGCCTTTAGTATCTCCACTGTGAGTTAGGCCCCGAGGCAACAGAGGTGTACGCACCTCTTACTTGACAGAACCCGCCTTTTGCCATGTCAGTGCTCAGCGGAGGCCTTATGTGATTTGACATCCCGCTGCCTCAAGTGGAAACGGTAGTCATGGAAGGGGTTGGGAGTTGGGAGTTGGGATTGTGTGTGTGTGTGTGTGTGTGTGTGTGTGTGTGTGTGTGTGTGTGTGTGTGTGTGTGTGTGTGTGTGTGTGTGTGTGTGTGTGTGTGTGTGTGTGTGTGTGTGTGTGTGTGTGTGTGTGTGTGTGTGTGTGTGTGTGTTAGGTGTTTCAGTCTAATATTCCCATGTGGTGTCTCCCAGTTGGGCTGGCCTGAGTGTTGCCTGGAGTTGGAGCCAAGACTGTGATTATCAGGTCATCAGGCTTAAGCCTCGACACGACCACCTCTTCAACAGGCTTTCCCAGAGGCGTTTGGCCTGTTAAATCCATTGAGGTGGTGTTCTAGAACATGCTTGGAGCCTGTTCTGTGTGTTGCTAGGGGATTCACAGGTCGGGATCTGTGTTGACTCAAACAGTTGACATATAGAAACTCACACACATTTATCCCTTCATAAAAAGAAACTCAACAGCATTATGCTTGCATGTCTCGATACTATGATGTTTTATTCAAATACAGGGCCCCTTGCTAATATACAGGAAGAGACACTCCTATCTAGTTTTCTGAGCACAGATGTCACGCTAGGGAAAACCATGGGAATTGGTCTATTCCTCTCACACCTCTGCTTTAAGCTTTAACGATGGCGGCCCCAGTTTGGGGTTGATGGGCCATGATATCATCCTGTCCAGTCCACATCCCTGCACGAACTGTACTTACAGTATACTAACCTGGCTCCTGCTCTGTGCACTGTGTACACTCCACTCACAAACCCAGGCACACACACAAGCACATGCACACTTCCCCACAGGCTAGAAATTGGGTCAGGTTATATGAGCAGTGTAGATTAAATGAGTCTTCAACACACACAATTAAACGAGCACAGCTTGAGGGGGAGCTAGCTGCTGTCTGCTGCTATAGATGTATGGTATGGAGCAACAGAGGGGATAACTGTGTTCCTCTACAGCAGTCAGCCCTCAGACAACAGCACCACTTCAAATATGGACATGGGGATTACACGTCGACTTTCAACTTAATGAGCAGACGAGGGAGTCTCTCTCTCTCTCTCTCTCTCTCTCTCTCTCTCTCTCTCTCTCTCTCTCTCTCTCTCTCTCTCTCTCTCTCTCTCTCTCTCTCTCTCTCTCTCTCTCTCTCTCTCTCTCTCTCTCTCTCTCTCTCTCTCTCTCTGTGAGAAACACATCCATATGTCGTCTCTTAGCGCCATGACACGAATTCTAGCACCCCCAGGTGTTGCAGGGGCAGTGCTAATTAATTCTCCAAAATACATTTTGTGAATACGCAAATGTTTTCCGCAGTTGGGGGAAACGGGTGGAAATGGAGAACAGGGGTTGGGGGGGTGGGACTCTTGTGTCATCTTCTACTCCCCCGAGGAGAAGGATACAGAGAAAGAAAGGAATGCTGGTATTGTTTTTTGTGTGTCTTTCTCCACCACAGCCATGCAGAGGTTGCTGCAAAGACTTCAAAAGCCTCCGGTGTGCCAGGGTTAAGTGTGTTGGGGGAAGGTTGGGGGGTTGCCTGGCTCTAACAAGCTTATCTCACCCTTTAATTCGGTTTGGGCCATCAAAGTGTTGGGAGCTGGCTGCGCCAGGGGCGGTTGTATTTTTTGACCGCTACCTGTGACAGCAATTACAGGTTCCCCTTCAAGCGTGCCTTTGTTTTGGTGGCAGACTCGACTGGTTGGCCAGAATGAGATTACCTCTGCGCTGTGCTCTGCTTGGAGGGTAATCAAGCATTACAATGTGACGTGTCACTCCTTTTCTCAATGAGCAGCTTCTCTCTGAAGCTTTTTACAATTATTGTAATTATAAAAGAGAGGTTACCATAAACGTATTTATATGCACCATAGGAACATACTGTACCCCCCCCCCCGAGAAACAGACATGAACACTTCGTTAAACAAAGAGGCGAAGGGTCTTTCAATAATTTTTTGAAGGAAGTATCTCATGAATAGTGTATTCATAGCAAACGATTTATGCCCATGTGTATAATTTCCTACATGATATCAAGGTAAAGTGCCCTTGTACCGAGACTTAAATTAGGACCATAACTGTGCAACTGACGTACAAACTCAGAGAGCGAACACATTTTATGTTGTTTTCAGAACCCCAAAAGCTGGCTGCTTACTCCATATCACGTAACTCTGTTTTATAAGAGCACAGAAAGATTGACAGCAAGCCATGGCTTTTCCTCCTTAAAAGTCTCCAACAGGGTGTCTGTAGTGAAAACTTCTATGACTCCCTGGGGAATCACCCCGAAGTCTGTCAGGAGCTGGGAGGGTTGAACAGGACTGAAGGCATGCTCTGAAGCAATATCTGGGCTTCATGACAGGTGTTGTGGAGATGTGAGCTCATGTGCAACATGCGCCATAGTGAGGCATGTTTGTGTGTGTAATGCATTGTGATATGTTGTATTGGGCGGCAGGTAGCCTAGCAGTTAAGAGAGAGTTGGTCCGGTAACCAAAATGGTATTGATTTGAATCCCGGAGTCGACTAGGTGAAGAATCTACAGCCTAAATGCTCTAAGTCACTCTTGATAAAAACGTCTGCTAAATGACTAAAAGGTTCATGTAAAATTGTGTTGCAATGCATAATAATATAATGTCTGGAATGATGTACAGTAACGTAGAGTCATGCGAGGGTCTTGAAAACATGAGAGAGAAGCCACACTATCACATACTCACTCTGACAAGACTAATCAGGATAATATATGAGCTCCTGCTGCATGTTGTAAATTCAGTTTAGGAAATCCAGCTCTCTGAATCGTACTTCCCCTCTCTACTTTTTGACGGCCATTCTCTCTCTGCCAATATGTTTTATTAGTTTCCATGCAATGGCAAAACTCAGTCTGTCCTCTCTCCAGCACGTGCAGGGGACTGTTGTTGTCCATGGATCTGATAAGCCAGTTATGGTCATGATGTTATAGACATTAGGTCTTGATACTTTGACACCACAGTTTGGCCATGCAACTGCAGAGAGTTTGATGATAGTGGTCAGCAAATGTTTTTCATTTTTCAAATCCAGACTTTTACATTTTGGTAATTTGTCAAATCAAATCAAATGTATTTATATAGCCCTTCTTACATCAGCTGATATCTCAAAGTGCTGTACAGAAACCCAGCCTAAAACCCCAAACAGCAAGCAATGCAGGTGTAGAAGCAGACACTCTTATCCAGCGCAACTAGGGTTAAGTGCCTTGCTAAAGTGCATATCAACAGATTTTTCACCTTGTCAACTTGGGAATCGAACCATCAAACTTTCAGTTACTGGCCCAACACTTTTAACTGCTAGACTTTCTGCTGCCCTGGACTTCTGGATCATTTGTGGTCTAAAAGTATTTATGGTTATGGTTCCTCTTTTAAACTATCATCCATGGTTACTATGTTGAGCTCTAAGACATTACCTAAGAGTGCAATGTCAGGCAATTTATTTGATCCTTAAGCCACACATTAAGGTGGTATTTTTATTGTCATGTGAAAGAGATTTAAAGGATCTTATCGTTGACAGAATGCAAAATGTATGACCCGAACATTACCTGTTTTTCTCCCTGGTTCCTCTGTGGGATGCAACCTGGTATGATTAGGGACTCAACATGCACACATGTCTTTGTTTATTTCCTCAGATGCAAGGCTATGCTGATTGAGGCTAAATTATGAAAGATAAAGCGAAAACACCTATAAGTCCATAATTCTGCTCAGATACTATAGATAACTTTTCCCTCAATGCACAGTTCTATACTCCAGGGATACCCATCTTACATTCAGTGTGCCTTGCTCTCAGGTTCTTCCACTTTAGATTCAAACAATGTATTGTTTTTGGCATTGTGAATTCGCATACATTAGTCATTGAGCATAATCAACGCATAATAAATATAGAGATGCTAACCCAGACAAACCATTGACTTAATTGGTGGTAATTGCATGAAATCCTGCATGGGCTTGGTAATAGTAAAACAGATAGTTATGGTACATTCTGTACGTTGTTGTTATTGCGTGTTCAAGTCCAGGCTTAACACAACAGCCAGAAACATGGACTGTTGTGTTAGCTGGAAATAATGAGGAATAATTGAACCTTAAAAGTAAATGATGTAACAGCTACACTGTTTACTACCAAGCCCTTTGATGTAGGCTACAAATGAGAGTGTGTTAAAACATTTACCCATATGATGCTGCCCGGCTCTCTGAAGCTGCTCTGGCCGGCGATTTCTGCTCTGCTGAGGAGAGGCCTTGTTGTTCAATATGCTGTGAATAATTGAAGGTTACTTCTTGCAACCAAATGTACAATGTCTTTATAAATCGTCTCTGGAGATAGGAAGAGAAAAGATGCTGACGGACTGGAAGGAGAAAATTGAGCATCACTGACACTTTCGTTTAGCTGAGTCAGAGAGGTGACTAAGTAACGTTTATTTATCTCTCCCCCCCACCCCACCCACCCCATTCTTTATCTCACTCTCTGTCTCTCTCAGGTTGACATGCTCCTGCCTACTAAAATCACCGGCATCATCACCCAGGGGGCCAAGGACTTTGGCCATGTCCAGTTCGTGGGCTCCTACAAGGTGGCCTACAGCAACGATGGAGAGAGGTGGCTCCTATATCAAGATGAAAAACAGAAGAAGGACAAGGTGAGCCATCCACACTCCATGAAGATAACCAAACTGCTCCATTAAAAAATACATGGAACACAAACACTGCATTCCCTGAGTAATGGAAGGAACAGTGTCTACCAGAACTCAAGCAGAAGTATTAGTAGTTATAAAAGCCAAACAATATTTCAACATTCAGTAGTAATATCCCAAATGCATCCAAATAAAAATGTCCATTATGAAAACAAGAATAGCACCCCATTGAATAAAATAGTAAATTAATGGGAGAAGCAGAATGAATGGAGAAATGTGTTGTGCAGCCTGTAGTTGTCCAGATCTGTCCCGGTCTCATCTCTCTGTTAGCATTGCATCTTCTTATCTCGGGCTCCAGCACAGCTTGCTGGGGCCTCTCTGCCGTCGTCTCGTCTCCTGGATCAGATAAGGGCATGTTGTCTAGCAGTCCTGGTTGGTACACTGCCCGAAAATGTGTTTGCAGTCCTTCAATAGAGTACACGTGTTCGTTCCAATTGCCCACGCCAGCCAGCGGAAGGGAAGGAGGCTGTGGCAGTCTCCCTGCTATCAGGAGAGCAGCAACATTACTCGGGCTGTTGTTTTAGAGGAGGCCTGTTTACTTTGCTACTCTCGCTGTGTTGTTTAAAGATAAGGACTTCATGGTGCTGTTGCTTACAGACTTACGATGGTCAGAGTAGGGCTAACCTGGGAGGAAACACACCTAAACACACACACAGAGATCTCTTGATTTATTAAATCCTTTAAAACACACTGGCAGCTTCCAGTCTTTGTTTAATATCATATAGTGAACTACATTTTCCCAGAAGCATACATTCACCAAATGAGCATAATGACAAGTGATCAAATTAGCTGTTTTATACAGTCAAATGTTGTTTCCTGGAGCAGGCTTTCATAACGGGAGCATGGCGAAGATAAGGGTTCTAAAACAGATATATAATGGTAACTTGTTATGACACATATCACCCTCCAATGGGCACACATCAATTTACTGTATGCCCTCATGTGCCAATAAATGGTCAGTTTAGCGGCCCATGCCTGAAAACACTTCTCCATCCCCTGATTGAATGCCTCGCTTGAGGAGTTTATAATTTCAACGCCCGGGATGATCTTTGGATGCAGGCCACCGCGTTTTCAACCAATCTCAATTTTGAGCACTGGAAGACTTTCAAACAGTTGTCAAACCTGGCAGGACCGAGAGAGAAGAGGTAAAGGAGACAATGGCAGGATCCTAGCAACCTTTTGTTTTGAAATCTATAGTTCCTCATTTGTAACCATAGGCATAGACTAAGAATACAGCGACACTATGTAATGGCACATTCATATGCTACATATGAAATAAGTGTTAATAAACTATGCAATCCACAACAAAACATCCTATCAAAACATCCTATCAAAACATCCTATCAAAACATCCTAATTAGTGACCTTAATTCTAAAACCCGCAGACCCTCAGCGCTCTGTGGAATGAGTGACATGTGTTTTGGAGCATATTTGAGAGCAAGGCCTGGAGGGCTGTTAATCAGTGTGTCCCAGGACAGAGCTGTGATGAGCTTTCCAGATATATTACTTTTCAAGGTGTTTCCGCCTCTCAGGCATTTAATGCTAGAGGACGCATTAGGCTGCCGGACTCCAGAGGCGTTTCCTGTTACGCCACAGGCTTGGAGAGGTTGGTCGGGCTAAGAGCCCTGCGTGTGTGTCTGTGGATTCATGCATGACTGTTTGAGAGAGAATCTGAGTGTGTGTTTGTATGTGCACATTCATGCATGTGTGCGTGCAATACGGAGAGTGTGTGAACGTTTGTGTGTGTGTGTCTCTGTCTGGGTGGGGGTCTGGTTGGGCACAGTGGCTGAGCCTTGTAAATATTCTCTTCAAGTCTCTCCCCTCCTGAGCCTCAGTGTGGCAGAGACCGAGAGGAGAGGCCTCGGTCAGCATACAGATACCCTTGGACACAGACACTACCAGGGACATGGACACAGACACTACCAGGGACATGGCCACAGACACTACCAGGGACATGGCCGCAGACACTACCAGGGACATGGCCACAGACACTACCAGGGACATGGCCACAGACACTGCCAGGGACATGGCCGCAGACACTACCAGGGACATGGCCACAGACACTACCAGGGACATGGCCACAGACACTACCAGGGACATGGCCGCAGACACTACCAGGGACATGGCCACAGACACTACCAGGGACATGGCCACAGACACTACCAGGGACATGGACACAGACACTACCAGGGACATGGCCGCAGACACTACCAGGGACATGGCCACAGACACTACCAGAGGCATGGCCACAGACACTACCAGGGACATGGCCACAGACACTACCAGGGACATGGCCACAGACACTACCAGGGACATGGCCACAGACACTACCAGGGACATGGCCACAGACACTACCAGGGACATGGCCACAGACACTACCAGGGACATGGCTACAGACACTACCAGGGACATGGCCACAGACAATACTGGCTGTCACTCACTTAGATGTTGCATGTATTTATACACCATACATTCCGTCGCTATCTATCTGTCTATCTATCAAACTAATGCAAATTCACACAGGAACACACACCTCCATTTATACACTGACACATGGAAACACTGACACACTCACACATTGATTTAACACAAGCAGACTTGTCAACATGCAAATCCTCACACTTGCACTCAAAAAAATTTACACATTCAGTGATAGCACCATATTCGCAGCAGCCCACTGATCTCACTGCAGATTCCTATTTGCCAATATTTGCAGAGTACGTTGATGGGGGAAATCAAGCACAGAAGTAATTGATTCATGTGTAATGGTGTTCCACTTAGGTGCCAAAGGGTTAATTAGCCAGTGGACCTGCCAATTCCCCTCAGGTCAGAGGGTAACAGCATGTTAGATGGCGTAAATACAATCATAGTTTAAGATTAACCACTAATAGCTCTCGTTTCCTCCCCCTTTGGCAGTGCTCTGTACACCACCACATCTGAAACATGCGGTGAAGGGTCAAGATTAGCTGTGATTCGGTCTATATTGCCTCACCGCTTGAAGAAGTGGTTGGCTTGCGGATGTGAATTTGATTGAGCGGAACCAATGAAGGCAAGGCTGAGCTGAGATTGCCTAGCGTCACCCTTGCTAGCCACAAGCTACATAAGAGCTGGAGTTTGCTAGGCCTAGGAGACCTGCACTCTTCGCCTCTGCAGCAGTTTTGAATAATGAAGTATGGTCAGTGGTCAACCCCCTGAGTCCCCCCAGGCTCGTCCAGTAATGTACGCCCTTGACTGGCTCAGGCAGTAAAATCAATGCTGGGGGAAAGGCCGGCTCCTGGGTCAAACTAAAGGTGTGCCGCAGAACGGAAGGAGATGGACTATTCGGTACACAACCATTGGCCATTAGATTAGAGCGAAAGCAGTTTGCAGTCATTGTAGAGGGAGAAAAAAAAAATCCCACTCTGTAGCATAGAATTCCACCATAGACTGTCAGTTAGGGCATGTGAGGACACATGAATGGATGTCTTTGTTCGAGGAGGTTTGGAACATGGTGTGTCTTCTCCGAGAGGCTGCAGAAGTCTAGAGATTCAGGAAGTGCTCAGTATGAACCAAGTCAAATAACTAGACCCAAACATCTGGCCTTTTCTTCCAACTCCCCTCATCTTGGCAGGGAGATGCATAGCTTTACTTTCAATTTTTGCCTTTTTAAAGAGATGTTTTTTTTTTAAAGATACAAATAATTGACATTGACACTATCACGCCCTGACCTTAGAGAGACGTTTTATTTCTCTATTTGGTTAGGTCAGGGTGGGCATTCTATGTTTCCTATTTCTTTGTTTTTGGCCGAGTGTGGTTCCCAATCAGAGGCAGCTGTCTATCGTTGTCTCTGATTGGGAATCATACCTAGGTAGCCTTTTTCCCACCTGTGTTTTGTGGGTAGTTATTTTCTGTTTAGTCTCTGTTACCTGACAGAACTGTTCGCTTTTGTTTTGTTACTTTGTTCAAGTGTTTCTTTGATAAATAAAATCATGAACACTTTCCACGCTGCGCTTTGGTCCACTCCTTCCGACGACAGGCGTTACAATTGGACCCAGTCAGTGAACTTCTATATTTTCCAGACCTGGGTTCAAATTCTATTTACTGTATTTCAATTACTTCCAAATGTATTTTATTTGTCTAGTATTTGGATATTTTATTATTTTAAAATACAAGTTGTTGAATATTGGAATGTATTTGGAAATACACCTGGAAAGTGTTGGCGTGTATTTGAAAATACTCAAGTATATCTTTAAATTAAATATTTAAATATTCCCATGCATTTCAACAAAGGTCTGTTTGGTATTTGAAATAATTAATTTTGAAAAAATATATATGAAAAACACATTTTAAATAGTAGGCTATTTATAGGAAATTATTAGGAAATACTTTCAAATACTTACAATAGAAGTAGTTGATTCGGGTCATATTATTAGAAAGTATGAAAATACACTGTACATAAGTATCTCAATTACAAATAACCAAATACTCTTGTATTTGAACCCAAGTCTACTATTTTCCAAGTAAAACCACAAGGGCAAGTCAGTTGCATCCTCTTTTTCGCTTTCTCTTCTCCTCTTTCTCACTGTTTGTTACTGTTTGTTCTTTTTTAGTGGTCCTGCACATCTCTTGTTTCACCCTGTTTGTTTCATAGAGACAGCCTGACAGTGTGGATGTCTCTGGACGGCTCCAGAGAGATCCTTGTCATATTTCAATCAACTGCTGTTTTTCTATTCTTCCTGGGCTCCCTGTTGTAATAGCTCAACTGTATCTTGTGTCTGCTATATTACCGTTGTGGCAGCACTCCTGCAATTGATACCACCGGTTCTCTTCTCCTGAGCCCAATAGACTTCGATTAAACTGTACAATATATAGCAAGGGTAAAGATTGTAGGTCCATACAGAACGGTTTAACAACGTAAGATTTGATACAGGCCCTTCTCCAAAATGTTTTTTACTCCAACATTCCTCCATGATAGAATGAGCTTCAATATTTGGTGTATTGCTCTATTAAATCTACTGTAAATTGCCTCCCTGCACTGAAACTTGATGGAATATGACCACTCTTCTTTGTTTTTAGGAGGTGGAACATGTCACAAATTGCACTGCTGTGGAGAGAAGAAGAAAATTGAGTCATAGAAATGTTAATAGTGAGCTGAAAATGGTTAAGAAAGTCCCCAATAATGGATTTCTAGATATATCCATAGCAGAAGCAACATTGCAATCTATTGCACTCTTATTGCCGTCAATAGTGAGCAGAAAACGGTTAAGAAAGTCCCCAATAATGGATTTCTAGATATATCCATAGCAGAAGTAACAGTGCAATCTATTGCACTCTTATTGCTGTATTCATGGCCTAGAAATGGGATTTTTTTTACTCAGCCTTTATTTCACAGTGGAGTATCTGTACCTGTTGCACCTCAAATCGCATGCTCATCACTTCACCTATTTTATTTCAAATAAAAGCATTTTCATTAGTTTATGTTACTGTAGGCTATATGAAAAAAGAAAACAATTATGCCAAAATTCAGGTGAAACAGAAAGCATGTGTTTTGGAACATGGTAAAAGCTTATTTTTATAACAACACCATAGATAAATAAAATACCCCAACTACCAAGACGTATGGTCAAAAGACATCAGTAGCCTGAACACATCAGTAGCCTGAACACATCAGTAGCCTGAACATCAAAATAAACCCCAAGTGGCCTTGATAAATAGTGAAACTCGGCACAAAAGAAAAAAATATTATAATGAATGTACAATAAGTGTCAATATAACAGCAGTAAACAATTGTCAATTATTATCAACTCGTGCTTGTGTGCATCTTCACGTAATGGCATCAGTTGAATTTACTTTAGCTGTTGTCCCTTGTCCTAACAGGTGACAACATTTTTGTAATTTTACTTGCTTGACACTTTGACTTACCTTTGTTTGGTTGTAGTGCATAATAGTATCCGGTTTTGTCTTTATTGTGTCCCCGTTCACGGTGTCTTGTCATTCTTCAGCATATTTGTGGAGTGCACCATTGTGGAGTACAATGCCTGTGCAGGTGCCTTATTTTGCACAGAGGGAGAGAGCTCCCGTCTCACTTTGTTCATGGTGCCGGCCAAACTTTGCAAGCAACTTGTTCGCCAATGACCATGAAGTGAAGAAATTGTCCGTGGTGACATTTCTCCCCTTGCCTACATAAAGTTCTACAAGCCTCATCACCACATTCTCCGACACTCGCTCACCTGCTAGGCGATGTGGAATTATCCCAGAATTTGAAAGCCATTCAGAATGTACAATTACGTACGCTCTCACTGTGTAGGCTACTGTAAGTAGGCCAGAGTAGACTGATAAGACTGCTTTGATTCGGTGGACTGATATAGAGTACATACCATTTTAAAATGAGGGCTATAATTACAATAGAATGGCCCGCCCTGTTCTTCATTCACAATTGGTGATTACATAATTATGCTTTGTTCGCTTCCCCTCACTTATCAACTCACCCATTCTCCCCATCATACTTTACTTAATTTATTTAATCTGTTGTTATATGTGTGAAATTAGTATCGGTATATAGTTTAGGTTCAGTTTTGAGGCAATTGTCGGGGTGATTATCAGCTGGGCACTTTCAAATGTTGGAAGAAGGAGACGGGCAGGCCACACTGTTGGGAGAAGGAGCGGAGCAGGCCACACTGTTGGGAGAAGGAGACGGGCAGGCCACACTGTTGGGAGAAGGAGCGGAGCAGGCCACACTGTTGGGAGAAGGAGACGGGCAGGCCACACTGTTGGGAGAAGGAGCGGAGCAGGCCACACTGTTGGGAGAAGGAGCGGAGCAGGCCACACTGTTGGGAGAAGGAGACGGGCAGGCCACACTGTTGGGAGAAGGAGCGGAGCAGGCCACACTGTTGGGAGAAGGAGACGGGCAGGCCATACTGTTGGGAGAAGGAGACAGGCAGGCCATACTGTTGGGAGAAGGAGCGGAGCAGGCCATACTGTTGGGAGAAGGAGACGGGCAGGCCATACTGTTGGGAGAAGGAGACGGGCAGGCCATACTGTTGGGAGAAGGAGCGGAGCAGGCCACACTGTTGGGAGAAGGAGCGGAGCAGGCCACACTGTTGGGAGAAGGAGCGGAGCAGGCCACACTGTTGGGAGAAGGAGACGGGCAGGCCATATTGTTGGGAGAAGGAGCGGAGCAAGCCACACTGTTGGTAGAAGTAGAGGAGCAGGCCACACTGTTGGGAGAAGGAGCGGAGCAGGCCATATTGTTGGGAGAAGGAGCGGAGCAAGCCACACTGTTGGTAGAAGTAGAGGAGCAGGCCACACTGTTGGGAGAAGGAGACAGGCAGGCCATACTGTTGGGAGAAGGAGCGGAGCAGGCCATACTGTTGGGAGAAGGAGACGGGCAGGCCATACTGTTGGGAGAAGGAGACGGGCAGGCCATACTGTTGGGAGAAGGAGCGGAGCAGGCCACACTGTTGGGAGAAGGAGCGGAGCAGGCCACACTGTTGGGAGAAGGAGCGGAGCAGGCCACACTGTTGGGAGAAGGAGACGGACAGGCCATATTGTTGGGAGAAGGAGCGGAGCAGGCCACACTGTTGGGAGAAGGAGCGGAGCAGGCCACACTGTTGGGAGAAGGAGCGGAGCAGGCCACACTGTTGGGAGAAGGAGACGGAGAGGCCATATTGTTGGGAGAAGGAGCGGAGCAAGCCACACTGTTGGTAGAAGTAGAGGAGCAGGCCACACTGTTGGGAGAAGGAGCGGAGCAGGCCATATTGTTGGGAGAAGTAGAGGAGCAGGCCATACTGTTGGGAGAAGAAGCGGAGCAGGCCACACTGTTGGGAGAAGGAGACGGGCAGTCCACACTGTTGGGAGAAGGAGACGGGCAGGCCACACTGTTGGGAGAAGGAGACGGGTAGGCCACGCTGTTGGGAGAAGGAGACGGGCAGGCCATACTGTTGAGAGAAGGAGAGGAGTAGGCCATACTGTTGGGAGAAGGAGACGGGCAGGCCACACTGTTGGGAGAAGGAGACGGGCAGGCCACACTGTTGGGAGAAGGAGACGGGCAGGCCACACTGTTGGGAGAAGGAGACGGGCAGGCCACGCTGTTGGGAGAAGGAGACGGGCAGGCCATACTGTTGAGAGAAGGAGAGGAGTAGGCCATACTGTTGGGAGAAGGAGACGGGCAGGCCATACTGTTGGGAGAAGGAGACGGGCAGGCCACACTGTTGGGAGAAGGAGAGGAGCAGGCCACACTGTTGGGAGAAGGAGACAAGCCGGCCATACTGTTGAGAAAAGGAGTTGCGACGGGGTAAACCATTCAAAAAAAGGACATGCCCTCCTTAATAAACTGGTTATAACTCCAATTCTTATTGTGATAGAGGTTAAGATTCTAACAATGTCAGTGTATTATATAAACTTATTTAGGAAAAGTCAAGGACAGAGGAGGGCATGACTTAAAAAATGGCAGAGTAATCACATATATTTCAAATGTCATGTGCAGTTACAATTACTGCTTTAGCGGTTCTAGGGCTAAAGGTGTTGTTGTTTGTCTGCAGACCTGTGGTGGGGAATGACTAAAGCCTGAGATCCATAGGGGGAAATAATGGAGTACAGGTGACTGGTGGCACCTTAATTGGCTGGAACGGAGTGAATGGAATGGTATCAAACACATCCCACAGATGGTTACCATGTGTTTGATACCATTCCATTCTGGAGGGGATGGCAGCTGTTTTTATGGGCTCCTGACCAATTGAGCTATTTGGTGTATTTTTCTGCGCTGATCTTAACTGTTTTGTACATAATGTTTCCGTTATCGTTTCCTATGACCGAAAATACCTTCTGGGCATCAGAACAGGTAACAGGTCACCTCGATTTGGACGAGAACTTCTACATCAATGAGTCGGAGGCGAAAGACCCAAATCCCCAACACTCGAAGTATGAGGAGCCGGCGCTATAAAGGCCGGCCTGCAGGATACCTGATGAGGCTATGTCAGAAAGTGGATAAATCGCCCTCCATTTGGCAAATCTGACCTTAACTCTGTCCTCCTGATGCCTGCTTACAAGCAAAAACTTTAACAGGAAATACAAGTGACGCTAAGCTACAGGACTCTTTTGCTATCACAGACTGGAATATGTTCCCAGATTCATCTGATGGCATTGAGGAATTTACTGCATCAGTCACCGGCTTCATTAATAAGTGCATTGACGACGTTGTCCCCGCAGTACATACATATCCAAACCAGAAGCCATGGGTTTTAGGCAACATCCTCACTGAGCAAAAGGCTAGAGCTGACGCTTTCAATGAGCAGGACACTAATCCGGACGCTTATAAGAAATCACAGATGAACCATCAAACAGACAAAATGTTAAATACAGGAACAAGACTGAATCCTACTACACTGGCTCTGACTCTTCGGATGTGTCAGGGCTTGCAAACTATCACAGATTACAAATGGAAACCCAGCCACTAGCTGTCCAGTGATGCAAGCCTACCAGATGAGCTGAATAACTTCAATGTGCGCTTCAAGGCTAGCAACGCTGATCTATGCATGAGAGCACCAGCTGTTCCAAACGAATGTGTGATCACGCTCTCCATAGGTGATGTGAGTAAGACGTTAAAACAGTTTAACATTCACAAGGCAGCAGGGCCAGACGAGTTACCAGAACGCTTACTCAGAGCATGGACTGACCAACTGGCAGTGTCTTCACTAACATTTTCAGTCCCCCCCCTCAACCAGTCTGTAATACCTACATGTTTCAAGCAGACAACCATAGTCCTTGTTCCCAAGAACGCCAAGGTAACCTGTCTAAGTGACTATCAACCCCGTAGCACTCACAAATATAGCCTTTCAAAGGCTAGTCATGGCTCACATGAATACCATCATCCCAGACACCCTGGACCCACTCCAATTCGCATACTGCCCCAACAGATCCACAGATTACGCAATCTCTATTGCACTCCAGAATGCCGTTTCCCACCTGGACAAAGTAACACTCACGTGATAATGCTGTTCATTCACTACAGCTCAGCGGTCAACACCATTGTTCCCTTCAAGCTCATCACTAAGCTAAGGACCCTGGGATTAAACACCTCCTTCTGCAACTGGATCCTGGACTTCTTGACGGCCCGCCCCCAGGTGGTGAGGTTTGGCAACAACACATCTGCTATGCTGACCCTCAAAACGGGGGCCCCTCAGGGATGCATACTTAGTCCCCTCCTGTACTCCCTGTTCACTCACGACTGCATAGCCGCGCACAACTCCAGCACCATCTTTAAGTTTGCAGATGACACAACGTTGGTAGGATTGATCACCGATGACAATGAGACGCTCTACAGGGAGAGGGTCAGAGAGAGTGTCAGGCAACTGCTTGGCATCTGACCACAAGGCACTACAGAGGGTAGTGCGTATGCCCCCAGTACATCACTGGGGCCGAGCTCTCTGCCATCCAGGACCTCTATACCAGGCGGTGTCAGAGGAAGACCCTAAAAATTGCCAAAGACTCCAGCCACGCAAGTCATAGACTGTTCTCTCTGCTACTGCACGGCAAGCAATACAGATGTACCAAGTCTGGAACCAACAGGACCATGAACAGCTTCTACCCCTAAGCTATAAAACTGCTAAATAGTTAGTTAAAATGTTAACCAATAGCTACCCGGAATATCTGCATTGACCCTTTTTGCACTAATCTCTTTGACTCAACACATGCGCTGCTGTTACTGTTTTTTATCTATCCCGTTGCCTAGTCACTTTATCCCTACCTATATGTACATATCTACCTCAATTACATCTTACCCCTGCACATTGACTCGGAACTGGTACCCCGTGTATATAGCCAAGTTATCGTTACTCATTGTGTATTTATTCCTTGTGTTATTGTTTTTCTATTTATTCCTATTTAATTTTTTTATATATATTTTTCCACTATTTATCTCTTCATTGTTGGGAAGGGCCCGTAAGTAAGCATTTCCCTGTTAGTCTACACCTGTTGTATACGAAGCATGTGACAGATATATTTGATTTGATTTGATTCACTCTATTCCAACCATTATTTTGAGCCTTCCTCCCCTCAACAGCCTCATGTGGAATGGAGGTGGGAGAAAGAGCGGTAGGAAAGAACTAGGGACGAGAAACTGTAGGGAGGGAAACCATGAAAAAGAATGAAGGATGAAGAGTTGGTCCTTAACTGTACAGCATGCTGTATGAGTAGACGTGTGAATACCAAAGACATTCTTAATCGAATCCAGAGTAGGAGAGACATGATCAAGAGAAAAAGACCAAACGACACAGGAGGAAGAGAGAGAAACAGATGAGGAGAGACATGAGGAGAGAGAAATGTCCATGTGTTGCATGCCTAGTGGTGTGTGTGTGTGTGTGTGTGTGTGTGTGTGTGTGTGTGTGTGTGTGTGTGTGTGTGTGTGTGTGTGTGTGTGTGTGTGTGTGTGTGTGTGTGTGTGTGTGTGTGTGTGTGTGTGTGTGTGTGTGTGTGTGTGTGTGTGTGTGTGTGTGTGTGTGTGTGTGTTTCTTTTTTTAAACCTAACATACTGCTTCCCCCATCAATCAGAGGCTGGATTGCCTGTCACCCTCTCTTCATGCAGATAAGGGCCCTTGAGGCCCCCTGTGTTGCACTACCACCAGAGATCCAGGGGGTAAACTGCAGTAAGCTGCAACCACTCTACCTAAACCCATTCCAAGGGGTGGTTGTGTATCTGTTGCCGTCCTTTTTGGGTTAAATAGCTCCATCAGAAAATTGTGTTCACTTTAGACCTACTCTGTATCTGCATCCAGCACACTGGTTTAATGGGTCAGGTCAGAGTCTTGTGTGGTCATGAGTCTATAACATGTGTGTTGGTTGCTTCCACCAAGACCTCCTCTGTTTCAGCAAAACAAATGTGGTTGCAGTGGTGGGTTTGCTATGCTGGCGATGCCGGAACTTTGATGTTTGAATAGCTGCATGTATTTGGAACCACACTTCCATGAGATCATAACTGATTAGAATAAATAACTATTTGATTGACTTGTTTTCATACTTTGGTTTTTACTAAGGCTAATTAAGATTTCCTCCAATCCTCCATTTAAACCTATTTAATTGAAGAATCAAGTGAAGATTCATTTGATGGGGGATTGTGTACGAAGAGTTTCTAAAATGTGTGGCAAATTCGTTCACATAAAATAAACATGAAAATATTTGTCATTTGTATTATCTTCAAGCTCCAAGAGATAGTGTCTTCAAAAACAGTTTATTGGTGTTAACATCAACAGTATCCATTTTGGGCTCACTATTTGCATCTGTTTTTAGGACTCTGATCTGGACCATTAAACCAGTCTGCTGGATAATGTCTTCACCTTGAGTGTGAGGGGTATCGGAGATGACACTTATTTTGTAAGAATTCACACCTTTGGCATTCACGCCTCTAAGTAAGTGTGGAGTGGTTTTTGGAGAGAAACCTGATATGTTTGTGGAATAGGGAGGTGTGGGCATCTTTTGTGAATGTATTTGCAGATTGCAATAAAAGACAACATCATTCATTGTACATAAATACAGACTCTAGTGAATGCGTCAGATATGTTGATCATATCTGACGCACACGCCAACAGTCATGAATCAAGTCATGCGTGGAAGTCATTGGGAGATTTACACTAAAGGGTCACATCCACATATCCTGTGTAGAATTACACAATGTCTACTTATTTTTCACTTAAAAGCAACATGAAAGATAACAAGGCCCATATTGATGTATACAAAACAGCACGGAACCAGTTCTAACTCTCCATTTTTACACTACTAAATCAGAGTTAGGACTTTTTCCTGACTATGTGATCTGACAGGGAAAAACGCTTGGCCCTAATGAAATCACATTTTATTGGTTGCATACATATATCTTGCAGATGTTATCGCAGATGCAGCAAAATGCTTGTGTTTCTAGCTCCAACAGTGCAATAATACCTAACAATACAAAACAATACACACAAATTCAAAAATGAAATGAGAAAGGAATTAAGGAATTAAGAAATATCAGAAAGAGCCATGTCAGATTCTGAATATAAATATGTATGTATATTATGGTATGTATAGACATTATGGACAGTAAATGAATAAAGGTGTGTACAGCAGTAGGATGAGCCTTGACTAGAAAACTGTATATACTGTATATATGGAGTGGGTAAAACAGCATATACACATTATTAAAGTTACCAGTGTTCAATGACTATGTGCATAGGGCGGCAGTCTCTCAGGTGGGTGGTAGCTGGCTAGTAAAAGTGACGAAGTTCAGGGCAGGGTCCTGGGCGGAGACTTTATGTGCCCTACTCACTATGCCCAGTCAGAACTGCAGTAATTCTAGAGCTTTCAGCAACTCTCCCAGGGCTTGTGTAGGGCTGATGATAAGGACTTGGTATGAGTGCTATCGCTGATCATACCCAAGGCCCCAGAAAAGCCATTGAGAAGACATCCTCCCTAGTGGGGGAATTACCTTAGTGCGTGTTAGCGATCTGTGGAATATTTTAGGAATTGAGCAGCCTGAAGTGACTATGAAGTGTCTTGCAGTAGGAGGATAATGCAGGCCTTCTCACTGCTCTCTTCAGTAAGGAGCAGGATTCTTAGAGTGGAAATGCAGTGTGGCTTGCTCAAGTGTCATTATTTCACGCGAATCCTGTGCACGATGCAGCAGAACACGTCAAAGTAGATCAGAAACGGAATGTGTTTAGCTTTTGAGACCTTCCTACCATACATACCAGCTAGAGTTCCCTTACATCACGACTGAATATCCCTGGTCCTGGAAGGACCGACAGGAATGAACTTTGTATTTGATCATCAACACCTAATCGTCAAGCCCTTGATTAGTTGAATGAATCAGATGTGCTGGTGCTGGGCAAGAAAAGGTTTGCCCCCCAGTGGGGCCCCAGGAACAGAACTGAGAAAGCCTGAGAAAACCATAGAAAGGTGTCTGAAAGAATGCTTTCTAGGGGTCATAGTTGGCTAATGTCAAGTCAACCACTCAGAATGTCTTCAGCACCTGCAGGGGTCCGTCCCACTGGTTTTCCATTTCACATAATGGCGAGTCCCATTACATCCCAATTAAATAGTCATAATCACGCTTGTTTAATTGAAATGATCACGGCCTTCAATGAAGCGGTCCCAGTAGGTACCTATCACCCATATTCCATTTAATTCTACTGTCGATTAACCACACTTAGACACAAGGCTTGTATTTATCAACAACACAGTGTGCATCCCAATACATTTGTTATGCTTGTTTATATTTGAATATTTTATTCTCGCTCGCTTAACTACATATCAGCAGAGAGATTGATAATTTGCTTCTGGGCTGTTGTTTAGCAAACTGCCTGTCTATTGGGTTTTGATGGATGCTACTGCACCAAGAATGGCCTGCCGTGATGGAAATGACAATAGTTTGCTACAGTAACACCACTGCCATGTGTTTTCTATGGCCACAAAGCACAGGTCTTGACCATCTTTCTGGGCATTGACGTTATGGAAATGTAGCCATCAGAATTATGTAGCCTACACAGCATGTCCATCACTCTTTATCTTCTTCTAACCTTTGCTCTTGCTATCCTTTCTTATTTCCCTTTGTTTGCGTGATGAGGTGCACAAATGCTAATAAGCTTTCTGAGGTCTGTGTGGGTGTTCAAGATCACAATTCATTTAATGTCATTCCCACTGTCCTTCCTTTCGCAGGTGTTCCAAGGAAACTTTGACAATGACACGCACAGAAAGAACGTGATTGCTCCGCCCATCTACGCCCGATTTGTCCGGATCCTTCCATGGTCGTGGTACAGCAGGATCACTTTGCGTGCAGAGTTACTGGGATGCACAGAGGAAGAGTGACCAACCCCTCCCCCTCCTCCCTCCCCCCTTTAATAATGGATCATCTAGCCCAGATCCAGTGTTTCAATATAAACTGTGCAACCTGTAAAAAGAAATCAATTTCAAATGGATTTTTCAAGAATACGTGTTTGGTTGTGATGGGTTGCTGTTTGTTTTTTGTACAATGATTTAAACTTGTCCTTGTCCTCATTTTTTTCTTTTTGTGGTTAATGTCTTTTTTTTTCTTTTTTTTTCTCCCAGATTTCCATCGTGTTTCGAATGAACTTGTGTAACATATTTGACTGGCAGGGGTGGGGGAGTGGGGAGGGGAATCACACTCTGATTTAAACATATTGCCATGGAAGCTACTGTACAGTGTCACTTTTTAACAAAGACGACATGAAACCTATCTACCATGCTTCATTGGACATTATTAACCCCACTTCAACTCATAGCGGAACTATCCAAGAAATCCTTCAACGATGACAACTAAAATACTACAGTGACAGATATATTTTACACCTCTTCAAGCCAGGCTTTTACCATTGCTGACACTGACATTGTAACGCAAGTCAAAAACAACAACAATGCCATTGTATTTTATGTAAAACACTTAATAATTGCATGGTGCATAAATTATTATATTAAATGTATATTATGACAAATCATTTATAACTCCTTCCCTAAGAGCAATCGCTTTGTTTTAGGGATCTATTTTTACGTGCATTTTAAATAGTTCTGATACACACCGCAAAAGCTTAAAGAGTGACTGATCTGCTCGACGAATAACAAGCAGAATAGCCACTGAGCTTGATGGGCTAGCTGATTGAAGAGTCCAAATGCTCTCAGCTTTTTATTGCTTCTTTAATTTATTTCAATGTAATTTGCATTTCAAGATATTTACCTGGAATTACGTCACATTTGTAGAATTGTATACTTTGTTTACTTTTGTTTTTGTCTGCTTTTGTATCCTGCCCAATTCTGCCTTTACCATATACTTTTGAATCAATTTGAAAAGCTCAGGACAGAAGTCATCCATCCATACCCACAATTTTATCATTTCTAAGAGTAAGCCCTCCTTTTAATATAATATTTTAAAAAAAAATTACATTTACAGACATTACCATGGCAATTAAATTAATAAAATTACAAACTTACTTCACAGAAATATTTTATTTATTTATTATATTTTCTTTTTTATATCAAAATACATAGTGACAGCATAACACAAAGAGCTTTCTATTCATGCATTTTCAACAAAAAAACACAGTAAGAACTTTGAATATATATATCTGTCTTTGTTTGATATGTACAATGAACATTATCAATTGTTGTTTCAGTATGTCACTGTATTTCAGTGTTGCATTTTAAAGTATCATTACGTGCATCATAAAAAAAAATATTTGAATGACACCAGAAATACCAGAATAGTCAAGGACTTATGCCCATTTTTTGCAATATGATTGGGGGAAAAAGCCACTTGACTTTTACCCTAGTTTGTGCAATTTCCAATCGGAATGTCCCTGGAGTGACCTTTATGATATTGGGACATTACGTCCCAAAAATAAAGTTGCCCGATGTATTTCGTTCATAATTCTGAATCCCATATACGCTGATAGAGCGATTTTGTTTGAACAACATTGGATGTGAAGTTGCTATTGGTGTAAAATAGTGTAACATTTGTTAGATCCATGGACACAGCATAAGCGTCATGCCATGCAACTAACTCACTTTTTATAATGGATGTATTTGGCTAGGCATAATGTTTTTTATTTAATTTTTTGATATCTTGGCTTTTGATTGAGCTATTTACTAGTATTTCTTGTCCAGCTGTTCCTGTCTCCATAAGGTTGTCTGCTTGATTGATCATTCTAGATGGCTGCCTGTGTGCACTTTTCACAACGGGATTTTGACTGACCAATGGATATGGCAGCATGACGTATTAGGAGGGATACAGTATCAAATATGTCCATGTCCACAGGCACATTTTGTTATAACATTATGTTACAGGTCCTTTAATTTGCACTCACCATTGCTGCATTGTAAAACCTTGGCTAACTGGTGAAGGGGAACCAGGACGTCCATATTGTGTTTCTGTGTCTACTCAGTCTGAGTATCAAGCGCTATCTAGCAAAGTGTACCAATTATATGCTGATTAGTCCAAGCTTGCGAAGGAGAGTCAGAAACTAATACTGTGTACAGCTGAAAAAATATGTGGCTTCAAACATGAGCTCTTTCAGTTTGACCAATAAAAATATGTCTGTGAATCGAATGGCTTGCCTTTTTTTGCTCGCAAAGGTGTCACGTTACCGTCTTTAATAGGAGAGTCTTTTCTCGTTCTTTGCTCTGCTTTCTCCCAGCGTCTGATTACACGTGGCTGTGCTGTAGCGTGTCGCCTTCATTGATTTACCGTACCGCTGCCATGCTTAGTTCCTTCATTGCACTTTCAACTTCATTCTCTTTGCTGTGGCAGGGGATCAAGACGTGAGTCGAAGGCCAAATGTGAAACTGCACTGTCTATTAATGAATCAATTACGTGAGATCCCGTATGGGGAGATAATTGCCTCGTAACTCAGGTGAGTGAAGTTGCGCACCAATTAAAAGCTGATTAGAAAACAATCTGTTTAGTCTGCCTGCCCCATCCGTTATATCAGGGGTGTCAAACTCATTCCATGGAGGCCGAGTGTCTGCTGATTTTTGGTTTTTCCTTTCAATTAAGACCTAGACAACCAGGTGAGGGGGTGGGGGCAGGACCCAGTTTGGGGAAACCCTGCGTTAGAGCATGATCCGGAAAAGAGGAGATGCCGGTGGAATGAGGAGTGTGTCTTAGCAGAGCCCCAGCCTGATTTACAACTGCAGCCTGGTAAACAGGCTCTGGATGAATGCTTGCTGGGGGTATGTAGACTAGAAACAAATCGATGGAAGAATTTGGGTGAATGACTGCAAACACAGCCTTTTTTGCATTCCTAGCATAGACAAAGCCATGCCTCCAACTTGCCTTGTGTATAGTTATATTGCAAAGTATGTATACAATAAGAATCTAAAGCTGCTAACAAGGCTGTAACTTGAATAATAACATTGAGGTTGAGCATAAACAGTTTTTAAAAGAGGCTTTATTTTATTTGAGGTAAATGCATATTGTAATAAATAATAGTTTTGCACATAATCAAAGGTGTCTTTTTTCTTAGTGTAGAGGTAGTATTGTCTTTGGAAACCAATTTACACTCAATGTCTTCACCCTCTCACACATCTTTACTTATACAAAATATGTATGCTTTGTACCATCTTGCCGTAAGGTTGTGCAAAAAAATAACCAAGGAAAAAAGTAAACAAATGTCAGTACAGCAAGCTACTGTTCACTGACAGAAGGAAATTGGAATTCATAAGGTCACTTCACTCAAAGAACCCCAGACCAAAGGATTAGACGGAAATGTACTTAGGATGGCCTCAGACTGTCAAACCCAGACCAGGACCTTGAATTAGACCTGCCAGACTTTTACTCCATCACCTTGCTTCAGTGACTGGTGCATTCCCCATGCTGAGTGGTACCTATGGCCCTGACAGGTCCTGACAACTCCGTTGACTCCCTTGTTGAAGAGTGAGTGAAAATCATGTCAATCCATGTCAGTTCACCCCATGCATCTCTGTCTAGATAGTAACCAGGTCTGACATTGCTGACACACTCACATGCTCTCAGCTTCACACCTTTCCCCTTCACTCGCCCTGTGTGTGTGTGTGTGTGTGTGTGTGTGTAACCATGCATGCAAGTGCTTTCAGACAAATAAAGGTTAAGTGATGTTTTCACATCTTTAAATAGATGTAAAGCCCATTACCAAAACAAATAATCATCTTGTTCTAGATAGCAATGGCAAGTGTTTCCAAGAAACATATATGTATAGTAAATATCCTCAAACAATGCTGATACTGTCATTGAGCATAAGTGGGTCCAAATGGATCACAAACATAACAATTACATAGCATTATAAAAGCAGGAGTTGTAGAGGGAGCACTCATAGCAACCAGTAATTTTGCAACAACAACAAAACATCAATTTAGTTTGTTATCTGGACCATAATGGAATTCTAATGTCTGTGTTTCTCATTCCTGGTCCTCTCATACGATTTAATTAAGCACTCCATTTCCTTTTCCTTTTTAGTATTTCGGTTTGAATTGTCCTTTCAATTCACACCACTTTGGGACATTTTACCTCTTTACCTACAGCGTGCCGTTGCCCCTCTTTCAATAAAGTTGGAGCCCTAGAACTGCTGAGTTGTGACCAAAGTGTGAAGTATCTTATATAATCTTACATATTTTACATTACCACAGATTATTGCTCATAATTATCAATACTGTAAATTGTTGTATGATTTCTAGTTCAATGTGAGTTTATTTGGAGATACAGGAAGTAATTTATTACCAAAACAGGACCACCTCTGAGAAAGATGTGTGTACACCTGAATAGAATGGCAGATCCAGTGTAAGGGCGATACGATTCCTTTTCCATGATCCGTAGTGTGACATTTCTGACGCATCCCTGTCAACTATAGTCATCTGGTTGCCCCTCAAAATCAAAAACCAAACACAACCAACAACATGTTTCTGGCTACTGAACATCTACAACACAACCAAACACTCAGTGTGCAAAGTGCATCTGCATTCCTAAGACATCATTATTCCAAACACAAGCATTTGGGGACAACCAGGTGACCCGCGATACAAGCCAGTATTCCATGTCCATTCATGTCTGAGGACCTCTGGAGATGAGGTGGAAATTGGCCACTAAGGGCAACAGTGAGTGCTGTTAGCTTCAAGTAGGATCCACTTTTGCTACGGATGGGGGATGGTGAAAGAGCGTAAACATCTGCCTCTGATACCAAAGGTTGCAAGTTGAAATTCAGTGACAGAAAGTCGTTTTTCATATTTTTGTTTAAAGCCTATCCCAAACCTTAACCCTTATCTTAACCATTTGGGGTTAATGCATAACATTAATAATTTGAAGTTAATGCCTGAATTTAAGCCTCACCTTAAAAAAAAATCTGAGTTAATGCCTAAACTTAGCCTTAAACACTTTGAAATTTGACGTATGAGAAGCATGGATGAACGTCTAATTCTGATGTGAACTGGTAGTTTGAGGAATACTTCTATTTCCATTTTGACATCCATTGTCAAATCTAGTGGGATGGCTCAGGTACTACTACTACTCAGGTACTACTACATGTACTTCAATTCCATTAAACTTCTCCAGCCATTTACAGAAGAGCTGGATCCCCTGCCGTAATCCAGCTCTATTTTCTGTTCGTCAAAACGAGTGAGACAAACAAAAGATTTGTGAACACATTTTATTCCCTCAATATGTCTTGGAGTCAATACTTTTTTTCCTAAAATAATAACTGGATTATGTTATGGTTTCAATAGGGAAGGCATTGACATTTCCCATTTCAAAATATTGTTGTCTCTCTTTCTGCTCTCCAACTGTGTTCCCGACTGCAAGAGGAAATGGACAACACATAATATCTGCTATTAATATCTGACGTTAAGTACTGAGAACAAAAGTTGTGCTTGGTGGGTGGAATTTAATTTGGAGTCCTGTCTTTTTCCGTGAGGCTATTTGCAGAACGACATGGAGATTAAAGGTCTCGTTCCCATCAGGAGTTAGTCCACCCCTACCGGGGACGCTGTGAAGTGGCTCATTATCAGCTGAACAGGAATGACAGCACTTGCATGACAGAGAAGTCTCCCCCGCTGTTCCCGTGTGTTCTAACAGGCAGAGCCCACACGCTCTGTCAGATGGGCTGACCAAAGGAGAGGCAGGGGGACTGATGAGGCACAGAATAAATAGCAGAGAAAAGTTTTGTTGTTGCGTAACCTAATGAAGGGCTGACCTGTGGGTGCAGAATCCTCGTTCGGGAACATGACATCCTTACTAGTGACATCTAGAGAACTATTCATGAGGCATGTCAAGACATTGATCACTCCATATTCCATGCAGTGCAGACGACATGATGGAGATTTTCAGCAGTGGCTGTTCAAACAGAGGTCTGCAGTCACTGTCTTACATGCACATTAAAGCAGAGTCATGGTGGACAGTTTGCTGCTGAGCCCTTAATGATGTAGAATTATTGCATTAGCCAAATCAATATGTTTTGCCTGTTGTCGATAAAGGAAGGAAAACAAACAAGTTAGAGTGAATATGGATGCGGATATTGATGCACTTGTGCATGTGTGTGTGTGTGTGTGTGTGTGTGTGTGTGTGTGTGTGTGTGTGTGTGTGTGTGTGTGTGTGTGTGTGTGTGTGTGTGTGTGTGTGTGTGTGTGTGTGTGTGTGTGTGTGTGTGTGTGTGTGTGTGTCTGTGTGTGTGTGTGTGTGTGTGTGTGAGATATAGAGACATAGTGGGAAAGAGAAAGTATGGCTGTGTAGGTAGCATCTTAAAATGCTGTATTTTATGAGGTGTTCCTAAGGAAATATATAATTACGCATGTCATAGAGATGGCGGATGTGTGGCCAGGCTGGCGTAGCTCTTTCCTGCAGTCAATTACCAAAAGCACACTATTTGGCCTCATTGGTGGAATGTTATTTATATTTTTCACAATTTCATAAATAATAAAGACGTTTTTTTTTACGAAAATCCAGTGTTTCTATGTCAAGCAGATTTGTTACATTTCCGTGTTCTGTGATGTATATAAAGTGTAATATTGGGATGCAAACTCAAAATTGAATACATTTCAACTGTATATCTGGCATGGTGTCTTCTTTTTTTTGAGCCCATAACCATGTCTGTGAGGTGTATACTTTAGTTTCAAAGTAGATTTGTTTAAGAATACCAAGAATCACTCTGTGTGACCCTGATTTAGCCCACTGCAGTAAAAGGTTCATGAGATTTACCGATGAACCACAATGGTATCTTCCAGCTCTCACAGACAGCTACATTTAGTACAGACATCCCTGACAGATAGATACCTTGGTTTTATGGGACTGTAGTATATTATATACTAGTGTTGGTAGCTTTATGAGTATGCTATGTTATTGTGATAATATTGAATCCCGGAGCGGCTTAGTACTTGCGTCGGCATTGTGGTTTCAGAGCAGACAATAGAACAGAACTATCAGTAAGATTTTGTGGAAAGTATGAATGCAGTTAACTATCCTCCATCCAGACTGCTGTGTGTATTTATTTTTTTATTTAACCAGGTAGGCCAGTTGAGAACAAGTTCTCATTTACAACTGCAACTTGACCAAGACAAAGCAAAGCAGTGCGACAAAAACAACACAGAGTTACACATGGGATAAACAATCGTACAGTCAATTTTTAATATTTTTTATTTCACCTTTATTTAAACAGGTAGGCCAGTTGAGAACAAGTTCTCATTAACAACTGCGACCTGTCCAAGATAAAGCAAAGCAGTTCGACACAACAACAACACAGAGTTACACATGGAATAAACAAATGTACAGTCAATAACACAATAGGAAAAGAATCTATGTCAAGTGTGTGCAAATAAGGTAAGATTAGGGAGGTAAGGCAATAATAGGCCGTAGTGGCGAAGTAATTACAATTTAGCAATTCAACAATGGAGTGATAGATGTGCAGAAGATGAATGTGCAAGTAGGGATACTGGGGTGCAAAGGAGAAAAAAAAGAAAAAAAAGAATAGCAATATGGGGATGAGGTAGTTGAATGGGCTGTGTACAGATGCAGTGATCAGTGAGCTGCTCTGACACATGATGCTTAAAGTTAGTGAGGGAGATGTGAGTCTCCAGCTTCAGTGATTTGTGCAATTCATTCCAGTCATTGGTAGCAGAGAACTGGAATGAAAGGAGGCCAAAGGAGGAATAGGCTTTGCGGGTCACCAGTGAAATATACCTGCTGGAGCGCGTGCTACGGGTGGGTGCTGCTATGGTGACCAGTGAGCTGAGATAAGGCGGAGCTTTACCTAGCAAAGACGTATAGATGACCTGGAGCCAGTGGGTTTGGCGACGAATACGAAGCGAGGGCCAGCCAACGAGAACATACAGGTCACAGTGGTGGGTAGTATATGGGGCTTTGGTGACAAAACAGATGGCACTGTCATAGACTACATCCAATTTGCTGAGTAGAGTGTTGGAGGCTATTTTATAAATGACATCTCCGAAGTCAAAGATCAGTAGGAGAGTCAGTTTTACAAGGGATGTTTGGTATGAGTGAAGGAGGCTTTGTTGAGAAATACGAAGCCGATTCTAGATTTGATTTTGGATTGGAAATGCTTAATGTGAGTCTGGAAGGAGAATTTACAGTCTAATCAGACAATTAGGTATTTGTAATTGTCCACATATTCTAAGTCAGAACCGTCCAGAGTAGTGATGCTGGACGGGCGGGCAGGTGTGGGCATCGATCGGTTGAAGAACATGCATTTAGTATTAGTAGCATTTAAGAGCAGTTGGAGGCCACAGAAGGAGAGTTGTATGGCATTGAAGCTCGTCTGGAGGTTAGTTAACATAGTGTCCAAAGAAGGGCCAGAAGTACACAGAATGGTGTTGTCTGCGTAGAGGTGGATCAGAGCATCACCAGCAGCAAGAGCGACATCATTGATGTATACAGAGAAAAGAGTCGGCCCGAGAATTGAACCCTGTGGCACCCCATAGAGACTGCCAGAGGTCCGGACAACAGGCCCTCCAATTCGACACACTGAACTCTGTCTGAGAAGTAGTTAGTGAACCATGCGAGGCAGTCGTTAGAGAAACCAAGGCTGTTGAGTCTCCCGATAAGAATGCGGTGATTGACAGAGTCGAAAGCCTTGGCCAGGTCGATGAATATGGCTGCACAGTATTGTCTCTTATCGATGGCGGTTATGATATCGTTTAGGACCTTGAGCGTGGCTGAGGTGCACCCATGACCAGCTCGCAAACCAGATTGCATAGCGGAGAAGGTACGGTGGGATTCGAAATGGTCGGTGATCTGTTTGTTAACTTAGCTTTCGAAGACCTTAGAAAGACAGGGAAGAATAGATATAGGTCTGTAACAGTTTGGGTCTGGAGTGTCTCCCGCTTTGAAGAGGGGGATGACCGCGGCAGCTTTCCAATCTTTGGGGATCTCCGACGATATGAAAGAGAGGTTGAACATGCTAGTAATAGGGGTTGCAACAATTACGGCGGATAATTTTAGAAAGAGAGGGTCCAGGTTGTCTAGCCCAGCTGATTTGTAGGGGTCCAGATTTTGCAACTCTTTCAGAACATCAGCTATCTGGATTTGGGTGAAGGAGAAATGGGGGAGGTTTGGGCAAGATGCTGTGGGCGGTGCAAGGCTGTTGACTGGGGTAGGGGTAACCAGGTGGAAAGCATGGCCAGCCGTAGAAAAATGCTTTTTGAAATTCTCAATATTCATGGTTTTATCGGTGGTGACAGTGTTTCCTAGCCTCAGTGCAGTGGGCAGCTGGGAGGAGGTGCTCTTATTCTCCATGGACTTTACAGTGTCCTAGAACTCTTTGGAGTTTGTGCTACAGGATGCAAATTTCTATTTGAAAAAGCTTGCCTTTGCTTTCCTAACTCCCTGTATAAATTGGTTCTTAACTTCCCTGAAAAGTTGCACATTGCGGGGGCTATTCAATGCTAATGCAGTTAGCCACAGGATGTTTTTGTGCTGGTCAAGGGCAGTCAGGTCTGGAGAGAACCAAGGGCTATATCTGTTCCTGGTTCTAATTTGTTTGAATGTGGCATGCTTATTTAAGATGGTGAGGAAAGCACTTTTAAAGAATAACCAGGCATCCTCTACTGACGGAATGAGGTCAATATCCTTCCAGGATACCCGGGCCAAGTCGATTAGAAAGGCCTTCTCACTGAAGTGATTTAGTGAGCGTTTGACAGTGATGAGGGGTGGTAGTTTGACCGCAGACTCATTACGGACGCAAGCAATGAGGCAGTGATCGCTGAGATCCTGGTTGAAGACAGCAGAGGTGTATTTAGAGGGCAGGTTGGTCAGGATGATATCTACGAGGGTGCCCGTGTTTACAGATTTGGGGTAGTACCTGGTAGGCTCATTGGTAATTTTGTGTGAGATTGAGGGCAATTACACAATAGAAAAAGCTGTATACAGTGTGTGCAAATGAAGTAAGGAGGTAAGGCTCATTGGTAATTTTGTGTGAGATTGAGGGCAATAACACAATAGAAAAAGCTGTATACAGTGTGTGCAAATGAAGTAAGGAGGTAAGGCAATAAATAGGCCAATAATGACAAAGTAATTACAATTTAGCAATTTACACTGGAGTGATATATGTGCAGAGGAGGATGTGCAAGTAGAAATACTGGTGTGCAAAAGAGCAGAAAAACAAAAACAAATACGGGGATGAGGTAGGTAGTTGGTTGGCTGGATGGGAGATATACTCTGCTACCAAGCAAAAAGGCAGTAACTGCTCATAGCGTGGAACTGAGAAAAATTGCTTTTTGTAGCAAAAAAATACATTAACTCATTTTCAACCAAATGAGCAGTTACTGCCTTTTTGCTTGGTAGGGCAGAATAAGTCTCCAACTTCAGTCATTTTTTGTTCCAGTCATTGGCAGCAGAGAACTGGAAGGAAAGGAGGCCAAAGTAGGAATAGGCTTTGGGGTCACCAGTGAAATATACCTGCTGGAGCGCGTGCTACGGGTGCTGCTATGGTGACCAGTGAGCTGAGATAAGGCGGAGCTTTACCTAGCAAAGACGTATAGATGACCTGGAGCCAGTGGGTTTGGTGACTAATATGTAGCGAGGATCAGCCAACGAGAGCATACAGGTCACAATGGTGGGTAGTATGTGGGGCTTTGGTGACAAAACAGATGGCACTGTCATAGACTGCATCCAATTTGCTGAGTTGAGTGTTGGAGGCTATTTTGTAAATGACATCGCTGAAGTCAAGGATCGGTAGGATAGTCAGTTTTACGAGGGTATGTTTGGCAGCATGAGTGAAGGAGGCTTTGTTGAGAAATACGAAGCCGATTCTAGATTACATTTTGGATTGGAGATGCTTAATGTGAGTCTGGAACGAGAGTTTACAGTCTAGCCAGACACCTAGGTATTTATAGTTGTCCACATATTCTAAGTCTGAACTGTCCAGAGTAGTGATGCTAGTCGGGCGGGTGGGTGCAGGCAGCGATCGGTTGAAGAGCATGCATTTAGTTTTACTTGGATTTAAGAGCAGTTGGAGGCCACGGAAGGAGTGTTGTATGGCATATATATACAGAGAAAAGAGTCAGCCTGAGAATTGAACCCTGTGGCACCCCCATAGAGAAGGCCAGAGGTCCGGACAACAGGCCCTCCGATTTGACACTCTGAACTCTATCTGATAAGTAGTTAGTGAACCAGTCGAGGCAGTCATTAGAGAATCCAAGGCTGTTGAGTCTGCCGTTTATATGCTACTGTACTGTATGAATGCAGTTAACTAGTCTCCATCCAGACTGCTGTGTGTATATGCTACTGTACTGTATGAATGCAGTTAACTAGCCTCCATCCAGACTGCTGTGTGTATATGCTACTGTAGTGTGTGAATGCAGTTAACTAGCCTCCATCCAGACTGCTGTGTGTTTATGCTACTGTAGTGTATGAATGCAGTTAACTAGCCTCCATTCAGACTGCTGTGTGTATATGCTACTGTAGTGTATGAATGCAGTTAACTAGCCTCCATCCAGACTGCTGTGTGTATATGCTACTGTAGTGTATGAATGCAGTTAACTAGCCTCCATTCAGACTGCTGTGTGTATATGCTACTGTAGTGTATGAATGCAGTTAACTAGCCTCCATCCAGACTGCTGTGTGTTTATGCTACTGTAGTGTATGAATGCAGTTAACTAGCCTCCATTCAGACTGCTGTGTGTATATGCTACTGTAGTGTATGAATGCAGTTAACTAGCCTCCATCCAGACTGCTGTGTGTTTATGCTACTGTAGTGTATGAATGCAGTTAACTAGCCTCCATTCAGACTGCTGTGTGTATATGCTACTGTAGTGTATGAATGCAGTTAACTAGCCTCCATCCAGACTGCTGTGTGTTTATGCTACTGTAGTGTATGAATGCAGTTAACTAGCCTCCATCCAGACTGCTGTGTGTTTATGCTACTGTAGTGTATGAATGCAGTTAACTAGCCTCCATCCAGACTGCTGTGTGTTTATGCTACTGTAGTGTATGAATGCAGTTAACTAGCCTCCATCCAGACTGCCACCCACAACATTTGAATATAACAGCGCTAGGGAATTAGATCAGCTGCCACTAAATATGTTTACAGATGCTATTCCAGGGATCACATTGACGTTTTTTTTTTTTATCTCTAGAGCACTTATGTGTTGTAACATTGTCTAATGTACTGTATTTTGCAGACAGTTAAAATCACAAAACTGAATATAATATTCTTTCAATCATTCAGGAGACTCACTTTGTATATTGAGCAGTGTGAGGACAAACAACTATTCAATCAAATAATTCTCAAGAGGAACATCAAAGGGCTTGTCAGCAGTTTTCCAAGAGGGGACTGCATGAATTTCCATAGAAGCCAATGCTAGTTAATTATAGCAGATTTTTGTCGTTAACACGTACCTAATTTGTCGGTATGGGTCTGTGTTTGTCACACTCACAATTGTGGGCGCATGTGTTTTGCGTACGGTGCAAAATCTCTCTCGTTATCTTGTTTGTGGAGTCCGTGGGGAGTCTTTGGCAGACCTGGGCCAACCTTGTGCGCAGCATTCACTTCTCTAACTAAATTGTTGCTAATGTCATTTGGGATTCCAGTTACCTATGGAACATTGAAGTAAGTCAAGTATGCTACCAAAAAGCTTCAGAGATCGCCAGGCAAACTCCTCTCCTGTATCTTATTTAGGCCAGATCTACCGTGAGCTAAGGATTATGGGTCTTTCTATAACCTAGGCTACCAATGAGCATTTCTTGTAGTGGAGCTGTTTGGAGCTGTTACAAAATCATTAATAATAAATAGCTTTTTTTCTCTTCATGTGAATACATTAAGATATAGAGGGGGAACGTAGATAGATTCAATATGTATCTACATTCCATGGGGTTGCAGGTAGCCTAGTGGTTAGAGTGTTGGACTAGTAACCTGAAGGTTGGAAGATCAAATCCCTCAGCTGACATGGTAAAAATCTGTTTTCTGCACCTAATAAGGCAGTTAACCCACTGTTCCTAGGCTGTCATTGAAAATAAGTATTTTTTCTTAACTGACTTGTCTAGTTAAATAAAGGTGAACATATATAATTAATGAATTGAATCAAAACCTACAGTCTATTTAAATCCTTTCTCATGCTTGGTCTTCACAGATTTGGCAACAATAGTGTGACATAAAACATGAACTTTCTTTCCTTACATTTATGATACTGTTCTTTGTTGTTATATCACATACTAAGCATAGAACAACTGAATTACACATTGACCTTAATCCTGTGAAATTCCTGGATATTGCTGTAGGACTCTTTTTTTCTATGGAGATCTCGGAAGTGTACTGTAACCTTGTAACATTTCCCTATCTTACGGTGTGATTAGGGCTGTTGCGGTGACCATATTACCGCAACATGGCAGTCATGACCGCAGTAAAGTTCCATGTGACTATTGAGTCACAGTAATCTCCTTTTATGCACTCTAGACATGCTTAGGTAGTACCCAGCTTGGTAACGACCAACAGGTCCTAATGGCCTGGTACTCAGGGCTCTATTGTCCCTCTAACCACTCTGACAATGCAAATGCAATCAAAATTCACATCAAAACACTTATCAGCAAAACAGTATCATGCTTTTAAAACTCACCTCACCGTGATAATTTGAAGAAAGAAGGTCAATAGTAGGTTGAAACTGAGTGTAAAATGTGTCGTTGTGGATCTTGTTTCAAAGCAATATCCACAACGAAATGGACAGCGATTTCTAAGGTGATGATTCATTCAAAACACCCATACACATACAGTACCTTCAGAAAGTATTCAGACCCCTTGACTTTTTTCACATTTTGTTACATTACAGCATTTTTCTAAAACTGATTAAATAAAAATAAAATCCTCAACAATCTACACACATAATAACACATAATAACACATAATGATGAAGCGAAAACAGGTTTTTGTACATTTTTGCAAATGTATTACAAAGAAAAAACAGAAGTACCTTATTTATATAAGTATTCAGACCCTTTGCTATGAGACTCGAAATTGAGCTCAGGTGCATCCTGTTGTCATTGGTCATCTTTGAGATGTTACTACAACTTGATTGGAGTCCACCTGTGGTAAATTCAAGTGATTGGACATGATTTGGAAAGGCACACATCTGTCTCTATAAGGTCCCACAGTTGACAGTGCATGTCAGAGCAAAAACCAACCCATGAGGTCGAAGGAATTGTCTGTAGAGCTCCGAGACAGGATTGTGTAGAGGCACAGATCTGGGGAAGGGTACCCAAAAATGTCTGTAGCTTTGAAGGCCCCCAAGAACACAGTGGCCTCCATCATTCTTAAATGGAAGAAGTTTGGAACCACCAAGACTCTTCCTAGAGCTGGCTGGCCAGCGAAACTGAGCAAACGGGGGAGAAGGGCCTTGCTCAGGGAGGTGACCAAGAACCCAATGGTCACTTTGACAGAGCTCTAGAGTCCCTCTGTGGAGATGGGAGAACCTTCCAGAAGGACAACCATCTCTGCAGCACTCCACCAATAAGGCCTTTATGGTAGAGTGACCAGACGGAAGCCACTCCTCAGTAAAACGCACATGACAGCCTGCTTGGGGTTTGCCAAAAGGCACCTAAAGTCTCTCAGACAATGAGAAACAAGATTCTCTGGTCTGATGAAACCAAGATTGAAACCAAGAGTGCCAAGCGCCACGGGTGGAGGAAACCTGGCACTATCCCTACAGTGAAGCATGGTGGTGGCAGCATTATGCTGTGAGCATGTTTTTAAGTGGCAGGGACTGGGAGACTATTCAGGATCGAGGCAAAGATGAACGGAGAAAAGTACACAGAGATCCTTGATGAAAACCTGCTCCAGAGTGCTCAGGACCTCAGACAGGGGTACTTACGGGGTACTGTGTGTAGGTTGATGTGTAATTGATGTGTAAAACGTAACTTAATTAACATTATGATTGTGCTGTTATACAATACATAGCCTACAGCAAATTATTAATTTCCGAAAAACATAAGTTGTCGCCTTTGATTGTGGACTGTATTATTATGCAAACTGGATGGACTGGTTACCTTGTGCTACACTCCAAAATGTCCATCGACAAGTCTGGGAGAGAATGTATAGCCCTAGGCAATGGTGTTGGTTCATTGATTGTGCAGGGTAGCTTAAAGTTGGCCTACAATTATAGTGAATTTGTATTTGATTTTCAATAGCCTACTAATAGGGAATTTGGTTGACACATTACATTTAGCTATACAGAATATCTCACCACCATGCGTTTCCATCTCCTCCTCTCTCCTTTACTAATTTCTTGAGCGCTCAGAGGGGCTATCAACAGTTTAGTGAAATATGTTTCGTTTTGCGAAAACATGTTACTATTGAAGTTCCCAAACAGGGTTGGAGAGCTCATGGCATACAGAGTTTGGCCGGAATATCACCTGTCAGTCAGTGAGAGCATGCTCCTCAAACAGGAATATCACCTGTCAGTCAGTGAGAGCATGCTCCTCAAACAGGAATATCACCTGTCAGTCAGTGAGTGACTGACAGGTGTCCTTTCTATTTTATTCAGCTAAGTTCAATTATATTCTTACTATAAAATAAAAATAATATAATATAAAATAATGGCACGGGACTTATAAGCATATCTCTTTTGCATGTCAATAACTGTCTGACAGAATTTCATGACTGCCACAGACCTAAGAGTGAAAACAGTTTTCATGGGCACACATATTTCAAATAATGTACAGTATGTGATGAGTATGTGATTGTAAAATCCAATACTTCAAACAGAATGAAAAACGTTAATATGATTAAAAAAACAAAAATCTGCCATTAATACTGTCATTAACTGGGTTCGTCAATAATTATGCATAATAGTTGTTTGATGGGCGTTTGATGTCTAGCTATTTAGTTACTTATGGACATTATTGCTGCAACATCAGCTGATTCAGGAAAGGATTTTCTGAATGACAGTCAAGTGATAAAGAGCTTGTGTGATAGTGCACGCGATTTAACAACAGCCAAAGTGTATTAATTAATGTTGATCTGGAGGCTTGACAGAACGTTTTGGTGTCTATGTTGTTACAGAGGTCAAGATAATTAGCTTGCTGTTTGGGGTTTTAGGCTGGGTTTCTGTACATTACTTTGTGACATCGGCTGATGTAAAAAGGGCTTTATAAATACATTTGATTGATTGATTGATTAAATGGGGATACACAGCCAAAACAACAGTATCTATTGCTAGACTAGAGGTACGCTATACTTTGCTATAGTTTGTCAGTGGTTGCACATCTAATTAGTTGGATTGAAGCCAGAGTGTGACTAGTAGACATGTAAATATATACTTTCTCTGTTTCCAGCAGGTCTCCGGCTACCCAGACCTGTCTGATCAGCCTGGTAGGGTGCCGTGGGTGTCCAGCTTACACCTGTGAAAATCTGTGTGTGTATAGCAATGGAATGAAACATCCAACCAATACCTCAAGTGTCGTGCTGTAGATCCACCACACACCTGAAGGGTTGTGGGGTCCTGTCCTGAAACAACCCCTAGCCCCTACCACTAGACACTTGTGGAGATCTGGACAGGTGTAAGCAATACTGCCAAAATTCCACCAAGCCTATCAGAGGGTGAGGTGGAGCTCTCACCATGTCACCACCCATCAATCCCTCTCAGATCTCCACACGTTTCTAGACTCTGGGCAGTAGGGGCTAGGGGTTGTTTCTGGACAGGCCATGGGTATTACGGTAGCTCAGTCAGTCAGTCAGTCAGTCTGGCACTGTAAAAAAATGTTAGATGTCAAATACTTGCTTCCTCTGTCCTTGGGAGAATCTCAATTGCATTTTCTTGATTCGTTGCATTCTCTCTCCTCGTCTCCTCAAAACCCATTAGATGAGAAGGTCAGAGGAAAGAGGATTTGAGGAATGTGAGGAATGAAGGATATGCAATTGAGATTGGTCCATTGTTTCCTCCATTCCTCATCTCCCTCTCAAAGTACATTGGTTCCTCCCCTCGGGCTCCAATGCACTTTCAAAGAGAGGCAATGAGTGGAGAAAACAAAGACAGAGGATACAAGAATATGATGTTAAGTTTACACACACACACACACACACACACACACATTGCTTGAACAGTTTATTGATTATAATGATTTAATTACTGGTTATTATTATTGTCAATTGTTTTATTGACAGAACCCATTGTATTAAATTATTGTATTAAATGTTTATATCAACCATAGATAAATATAGAAATGCTGTTGCTAGTGCCCCATCTCGACAACGTCCGGTGAAATTGCAGAGCGCGAAATTCAAAATACAAAATTCGTAATATTAAAAATTCATGAAAATACAAGTGTCTTACATTGTTTAAAACCTTAACTTCTTGTTAATCCAGCCGCTTTGTCAGATTTCAAAAAGGCTTTACGGCGAAAGCATACCATGCGATTATCTGAGGACAGCGTCCCGCGTACAAAAGCATTAAAAACATTTTCCAAACAAGCAGAGGCGTCACGAAAGTCAGAAATAGCGATAAAACAAATCACTTACCTTTTTATGATCTTCCTCTGTTTGCAATCCCAAGGGTCCCAGCTACATAACAAATGGTTGTTTTGTTTGATAAAGTCCTTCTTTATATCCCCAAAAAGTCAGTTTAGGTAGCGCGCTTGATTCAGTAATCCACCTGTTTCCCTCGTTCAAAATGCATACAAAAGAATCCCAAAAGTTAACAAGAAACTTTGTCCAAAAAAGTCAAACAACGTTTCTAATCAATCCCCAGGTACCCTAATATGTAAATAAACAATCAAATTTAAGACGGAGAATAGTATGTTCATTCAAATAACGAAGTGCGCGCCCTCATCCATGCGCACCACAATACTGCAGTCAAAATGAGAGCCACTTAGAAAAATGACAAATTCTAGTTAATTTTTCAAAATACAAACCTGAAACTCTTTCTAAAGACTGTTGACATCCAGTGGAAGCCATAGGAACTGCAATCTGGGAGGTATTCCTTTGATTTACCCATAGGCAGCCATTTCAATGGGTGGTGCCCTCAAAAAGAAAATATTCCGGATGGATTCTCCTCGGGTTTTTGCCTGCCATATCAGTTCTGTTATACTCACAGACATTATTTTAACATTTGGAAAATTCAGAGTGTTTTCTATCCAACAATACCAGTTATATGCATATCCCAGCTTCTGGGCCTGAGTAACAGGCAGTTTACTTTGGGCACGTCATTCATCCAAATTTCCGAATACTGCCCTCTATCCCTAAAAAGATTTATACCCTATATGCTGCATCAGATGCATCTGGGAGCAGTATGACTTACTTAGGCAACACACAGCTCCCCTATCTATTAGAGAGGAGAACAGTAAAACACACCATAGCAGCCCCATCTTAATGGCCTTTCCAAGGTCATCTCAGTAGCAACCCGGGGAGAATTCTGGCTCCCCACAGGGTGGAAGGAGGCATTGTATTAGTCTGACCTTTTCCCAAAGGTGCCTGCATGTGCAAACCAATTGTTATCTAAGATCACCCCGGTTGCCCTCAGATGAGGCAGAAGATATGTTACAGGCTGAGTGCATTCGGCTGTTGTTTACTGTAAATATGCTATTCTTCTGTCTGTGTTGGCTGGTGGGAAAGGACATTAAGTCCAGAAAGTCAGTGGGTTTATTCTGTAGCCATGGGTTCACCAACAAGAGAGAAACCAGTGTGATGGCAAAATTTGGGGTGAACTGTTGTAACTTCTCAAGGGATATGTTCCGTTCCTTTCATAGACTCCTAGTATGTCTGCACCCTAACACAAGGCCATTGTGTTCCGGAACGGTTGCTTGTATAAAGAACTGTTGTGTAAACAGTATGATTGTATTGTTACCTCCCACTATGTAAGGGACATGGAGCCATTCACTCTTGCAGTTCATCCCTGTGAAATCAAAGATACAGTAGATCTTCCCTGCAGCTGCTTGATTAAAGATTTTTCTATTATACAATTAAATAGTCTCTGCCTTCATCTTTGGATCTAATTTTCCACAACATCAGCTTTCACATTGGGAAAAGATTCACAGAGAAAGTGTTAAAATATCAACATAAATTGTATCCCTTAAACTTATGCTGTTCCTAAACGTATTACTAGTTTCATGACTGTTACAATTGTGTTCTTCGCTGTGGATTTGACTTTAACTTTACCGAATTCAAGGGTTTTCTTGGAACTAATCCTTTGATATTAACACAGCATGCCGTCACACACAGAAATGGTCTCTGAGATTGTCTCTGAAAAAAAAGTGCATTATGTAATAGAAATGAAAGGAAGTCACAATGTGCATCACCTTGGACTCGTAAGTCCTCTTGTACAAAGATATTCTCTCTGAGTGTCTGAGCCCAGAGGGAGAATCATTTTGGCTTGTCTTAATATGATGAAATTAACAGCCAAGGATAGTCAATTAAATCACTGCCAGCATCAGAGGATTATTATAAAGAATCAAGGTTTTAAATGAATACTGTGCAGCAATTTTAATCAAATATAATTTATTTGATGATGAAAGAGGGTAACTGTTGAGAGTTGTTTGCTGAAGTATAGAGGCCTATTTGAACACACAAGTGAAATATTATCAACCTATATCCTTTATGTGGTTACCAGGACAATGGTAAACGTGGTACAGTAACAGTGACTATTGAATTGCACCTTTGTGTCTTTAATGCATGCCACAAGGTCATGAGTGTCTGTGACTCAATGTCTTTGACTGCACGGGGAGCCTGACAGTAAAGTCACACTGACAATTATTCTTCATCCAAAGCTCTGCCACCATATCATATATGTTACGCTCTATTTCATGCTATGTGGTTGACCGCATTGATGCATGGAAATTAATACAGAGGACTGTGTCTAATTGTGTAAAACATTCTGCTGGAGAAAATGGAAACATAGTCACATTCCCAAGTGGCGCAGCGGTCGAAGGGTGGCGCAGAGGTCGAAGGGTGGCGCAGAGGTCCAAGGGTGGCGCAGAGGTCGAAGGGTGGCGCAGAGGTCGAAGGGTGGCGCAGAGGTCGAAGGGTGGCGCAGAGGTCGAAGGGTGGCGCAGAGGTCGAAGGGTGGCGCAGAGGTCGAAGGGTGGCGCAGAGGTCGAGGGCTCCCGAGTGGCGCAGTGGTCGAAGGCACTGCATCTCAGTGCAAGAGGCGTCACTACAGTCCCTGGTGCAAATCCAGGCTGTATCACATCCAGCTGTGATTGAGAGTTCCATAGGGTGTTGCACAATTGGCCCAGTGTCATCCGGGTTTGGCCGGTGTAGGCCGTCATTGTAAATAAGAATTTGTTCTTAACTCACTTACCTAGTTAAATAAAGGTAAAATAAAAACATTCCATGAGTTTCCCTGCCATGTAGCATGGTAAAACCATTACTGAGGATTTGTTAACCAATTGCATGTTATGGTAAATCAACACTTACAGTATTTGTCAATCGCCTTGAATAAAATTATTATGATCTGATTCAATTAAGCAATAAAGCGTGAGGGGGTGTGGTATATGGCCAATATACCATGGCTAAGGGCTGTTCTTACGCACGGCGCTACGCGGAGCCCTTAGCCGTGGTATATTGGCCATATATCACAAACCCCCGAGGTGCCTTATTGCTACTATAAACTGGTTATCGACGTAATTAGAGCAGTAAAAATAAATGTTTTGTCATACCCGTGGTATACGGTCTGATATACCACGGCTGTCAGCCAAACAGTATTCAGGGCTCGAACCACCTAGTTTGTAATTGGTATTATGTTGTGTGTATTACGTGATTAAAAAGTTGTTATTTTTTGTTATAAAATAATATATATGCATTACACATTCAATCTACAGTACAATCACCACAGGTGAAGAGCTAGAGATGATAACATTAAATGAGAAGAAATACAATAGAGAGAGAAATCAGTGTTCAGTCACACGTGGCCCTTATCAAGACAGCTCTGGCATTTACTTCAGAGCTCACAAGTATGCAAATTGCCTCTGTCAATTTGTTAAACTCGAGAGCAAATGCTGACAGCACCATCTGACAGGGAACCTTGATTACATTCGAAAAAATAACAAACAGCTGTGTGTGTGTGTTTTTTCTCTGTCTGTCTGTCTGTCTGTCTGTCTGTCTGTCTGTCTGTCTGTCTGTCTGTCTGTCTGTCTGTCTGTCTGTCTGTCTGTCTGTCTGTCTGTCTGTCTGTCTGTCTGTCTGTCTGTCTGTCTGTCTGTCTGTCTGTCTGTCTGTCTGTCTGTCTGTCTGTGTGCGCGCGCGTGGTTATTTGCAATGGTACAACAACTGACCTCATCATTCTCTCATATTAAATGAGTTAATAGTGTGGGCAAATCATAATGGGTTCTGATTAAAAACATTACACTCTAGCTTTCCAGCTGAATGTTTTAAAGGAAGTGATAATTAAAGTCTAACTTTGTTCCACCCTAGCTACTGTTAGCTGGCAATGAAGCATTTCTCTGCTTTGACATAATGATGTACTGAGCAACACTTTAAGTGACAAATTGGAGAAAGAACAAGGAAGAAAGTGGCAGAGAAAGTGCACAAGGATAAAGAGAGACATAGGAACAGAAATACGGTGTCAAATGCGGCAAACGGCAATAGAGTTACATGCTGGAGAGAGGAGTGACCAATGAGAGTGAGAGAGTGATGAGAGAGTGATGAGAGAGTGATGAGCCAGACAGAGAGAGTGAGGGAGAGAGAGAGAGGGAAATAGGCAGAGAGAGAGAGAAATGAGAGAAATGGGTCCATCTATGCTGTGACTGCATTGTGACTGTGAAAAGAAATCAGCCAAATCCATGTATGAGCTGGTGAGCTCCCAGTCGATTTCCCAATCCATGTCAAGAGGAACGTGAGTTCTCAGGGCCTGAGAGGCACCTCTTAGCAGTATGTAGTATGTACACTTTTCAAAAAAATAGTCAAAACGGAAATATTGTCTCCCTGTAACAGGAGAATTTGAATAAATATAAAACATTTATAATTGCTGCTAGGGTGCAGCTGGAAGTGGTGATTATAGGCTATGCAATGCAGTAACTTACCTAGGGGGCTATGGTTTGGAGAAGGCTCTGCAAACCAACCGACCTCATACCATCAAGTATTCTCACAGCTTGTTAGAGAATTGTGAACTGCCATAGCACAGTGGTCTGAGCAGCATGCTTCGACTTTGAGGCTCACGAGTTTGAACTCAGTGCTGGGCAATGGTTTTGACACTTTGTATGAACGGAAACTAATGTTGTTATTTAATCAATCCAAAGGCTGCTGCGTACCTACCTCCAAAGGCACCTAACTTAGTAGGTAGCACTTTTCCTGTAGATTATGGGATTTGAAGGCTGCATCACTTGATAACACATATTCATTCCACTGAGCAGGAGACGTTTGTAGCCACTGTAGAAGTGTGAGAAAGTAGTGCTAGCAATTCATTGAACAACTAACCCAAAATGGAAATATCTGACACAAATAACAAGTAAACAAGTAACAGAATCAATCTCCTCAGTAGCTGTTAATGAATGAAGTTGACCCCAACCAGAATAATTATCTTACTATGGTATAGCTTCCTCCTCTCCAACCTGGTCTCAGAGCATTTCTTATTATTCTGTACATAAATCCGTGACACTCCATTTAGAATGTGTTATGTTTCATATGGTATGGATTAATTTGTGGATGTCCATCACCCATTTCGTATGATATGTTACAAATTACATTTCAAATTATCTGTTACAAATTTGCTAAATGTACAATATTTTCAGAATTGGCAAAATGTACAATATGTTGGGCTTTTGCAAAACGTACGACATGTTACGAATTCTACATAGCTCGCTAATGTTAGCCAGCCTGCAGGTTAGGGTTAGGGTTAGTGTTATCTAAAAGGGTTAAGGTTAGTCAAATGGTTAGCTGAAAGGGTTAAGGTTATGGTAAGGGGAAGGGTTAACTAACATGCAAAGTCCCAAAGTAGCTATAAAGTATTGTTGTAAGTAGTTGAAAAGTTGCTAATTAGTTAAAATGCTAAAGTTGTCTGTGATGTTATTCAAACTCACAACCTTTAGGTTGCTAGACGTTTCAGTTATACTCCCACCCATCCACCCCACTTTAAGTAACCATCTGTCTTATGTAACGATATCAAACATAACATATCATACTAAATGGAGTGTCTCGGATTTACGTACAGAATAATATGAAATGCTCCAAAACCAGGTTGTCCTTGCTTGGTCTGCTGCTCCGTCTTTGTGGACATGACAGGTAAGCTTGCATGCATGACATCATACAGGCAAAGTTTTTTTGAGATAGCTAAATAAGCTATTTTACTGACTGCTTAATAATAACGGTGTTTCACTGTGAAGCTAATATTGCATTGCAGCTGCTAATATATTCTAATGAGGAGGCTTGCATTGTGATGAATTCATACAACTATCAAACTTGTGCCACTATTTAAAAATAGCAAAACATTTCAAATTATTGAGTGACAGGTTGGCGCAAAATTTGTATCTCCCCGCTGCACTATGTCAGCACAATGGACAGAGCGCAGCTCGGTGTGTGTAGGGGGTTTATGTTAGCCGGTAATTGCAAATAAAATAAATGAAAATCCTCCCACTTGCTGGCCAACAGATTTTCTCATGGTGTTTTCATTCAATATGTTTTTTAGTACATGTATCTTAAGCCATCCCTTTAAATACGGTATACACCTAATTAGAATTTTTCCGACAGACTCAATAGAATACATTAAGAGAATGGGTTCAGAATATAGGGATCAATGAAAGACCGCCATCTTTACATATTTGTCTCCGTTTCAGCGCAAACTGGTAGATTTAAAAATACTCTGATCCTGTATGTAATTTTGGCACATTTTAGTGTTATGAAAGTACGTATGAATGAAAAAGAAAATTGGTTTGGAGAGCCTTTACACACAACGTATATTGATGAATAAAAAATACAGGGGTTTGATTCATCCTGAAAGTTGTCATATTCAAGTTCAATCCATAAACTATTGGAAGGTGGGGAAAAGTGTACAATTGGGTTTGAACAATAGTCCTATGAATCTACCCTAATTCTCTCTAATCATGGAACTATATGACGGCCCAGTCGTTGTGAACTGTGGTCTGAGTTCCATAATGATTGCACAACGTTAGCCTATGGTCCACTAATGCTAGCGACCCTCACCAATTACTTACAAGGACGTGACAGAGGCAAGAAAGGTACAATGAATGGAATGGAATGATGCAAAAATAAATGTATGTGGGTATTACTGACGGTGGCTCCTGATAGTGGCTAATATTTAACCTGATGCAAATTGTAAAATAAAACAGAGAAAAGCCCGGGCATATAATCGAAACATTCTAAATCGCATACATCAACCCGGCAGGTTCAGCACAACAGAAGCCCTTTAGCTTGGGTCTCCACATTTCTTAAACGCAAATTCTGAGGGCACACAATTAACATTCTGAATAACGGCACAGCTATGTATATCCTACTTCACTGTGGAAAAGGGTCCGCAATACATGTCACGCTGACGTGTTTGCTTCCTTATGGATGCTTTCACATTCGTCTCCAGGGATCTTAAGGAAAAATCATCTAAAACAATTGTGTGTTTTAAATCACCTTCTCCAAACGTATTACTCATGTACCTAGCTCTTATGAATGTATAAATTACAGTGTATGGAAAATGCTGTTATTTCTAGTGAAAAAAAATTAAGTGGATACCTTTTCCATTTGGAACCGGCAGTTTCGCTCAACCTTATTCATGGTTTCCTTGTGCATAAAGGTGATGGATTTATGAGGGAATTATGATTTTTATAAGCTCAACCTCAAATGTATAGTGGGTGAATAGAATGCTATTTCATGCTTAAATTCAAGATTAGAATATGCATAGAGCAGTGGAGGCTCCTCAGAAGAGGAAGGGGAGGACCATCCTCCTCAGTGAATTTCATAAACATTTTCATTGTAAAACATTTAAAAAGTTATCATCTTTAGATAAAACAATAATAAATATAATCACGTGTCACCAAATAATTGATTAAAACACACTATTTTGCAAAGAAGGTCTACAGCAGCCTCCACAGCCCTCTGTAGGGTAGCACCATGGTTTAGCCGGAGGACAGCAACCTTCCATCCTCCTCTGGGTACATTGACTTCAATACAAAACCTTGGAGGCTCATGGTTCTCACCCCCTTCCAATAGACTTACACAGTAATTATGACAACTTTCGGAGGGCGTCCTCCAGCCTATCAAATCAAATCAAATGTTATTTGTCACATGCGCCGAATACAACAAGGTGTAGACCTTACAGTGAAATGCTTACTTACAATCCCTTAACCAACAATGCAGTTTTAAGAAAAATAAGTGTTAAGAAAGTGTTTACAAAATAAACTGAAAATAAATAAATAAATAGATGAAGATAAAAAAATTGGGGGTGGGGGGTAAATGCAATTAGTCCAGGTAGCCATTTGATTAGCTGTTCAGGAGTCTTATGGCTTGGGGTAGACGCTTAACCTCTTGACGCTAGGGGTCAGATTTTATTTTTGTTTTTAAATAACGTTCCCAAGGTAAACGGATTATTTCTCAGGTCCAGATCGTAGAATATGCATATAATTTACAGATTAGGATAGAAAACACTCCAAAGTTTCCAAAACTGTCAAAATATTGTCTGTGAGTATAACAAAACTGATTCTGCAGGCGAAAACCTGAGAAAATGTTTTGAAGTGTTTTTTATTTTATTTTATTTTTTAATCAGTGTTTCCTGGCCTGTCTTTCTTCCATTTAAAGGGGTATCAACCAGATTCCTTTTCCAATGGCTTCCTCAGGCTGTGACCAGGCTTTAGACATAGTTTCAGGCTTTTATTTTGAAAAATGAGCGAGATTTTTCAAAATTAGTCAGGTGTCCTCTGATTAGTTCCTGCGCGCGAGAGGGTAGCTCTCCATTCTCTTTTTCTCTCTTATTGAATAGGTTACGGTCCGGTTGTAATATTATCGATTATGTTTGTTAAAAACAACCTGAGGATTCTACGACCATTACGGATACTTTTTGGAATTTCCGTCGAACAGAACGAGGCTTTGGTTTTCTGAACATAACGCGCAACCCAAATGGCATTTTTTTTAATAAAAGTAATATTTATCGAATAAAAAAAAAAAAAAATGTGTAACTGGGAGTCTCGTGAGTGCAAACATCCGAAGATTATCAAAGGTAAGCGATTCATTTTATTGCTTTTCTGACTTTCGTGACCAAGCTAACCAAGCTAATATAAGGCTAACTGTTCTAGCATTGATTGATACACTCACAAAAGCTTAGATTGCTTTCGTTGCAAAGCATATTTTCAAAATCTGACACAATAGGTGGATTAACAACAAGCTAAGCTGTGTTTTGGTATATTTCACTTGTGATTGCATGATTATAAATATTTTTAGTAATATTTTTGAATCTGAAACGTTTGGGAATTTTCTTCTGCCTTTCAGGACCGGAACGAGGCTGTAGTTTTCTGAACATAACGCGCAACCCAAATGGCGTTTTTTTGTTATAGAAAGTAATATTTATCGAACAAAAATAACATTTATTGTGTAACTGGGAGTCTCGTGAGTGCAAACATCCGAAGATTATCAAAGGTAAACGATTAATTGTATTGCTTTTCGCGACCATGCTAATTTGGGGCTAGCTGTTGTAGCATTGATTGATACACTCACAAAAGCTTGGATTTCTGTCTCTGTAAAGCATATTTTCAAAATCTGACACGATAGGTGGATTAACAACAAGCTAAGCTGTGTTTTGGTATATTTCACTTGTGATTGAATGACTATAAATATTTTTGGTAATATTTTGCGCCCTGCTCCTCGCACTCGCCCTGAGGTGCGTGTCACCAGTCCGGTGACACCTGTGCCGGCCCCACGCATCAGGCCTCCAGTGCGCCTCCCCAGTCCAGAGCTTCAGGCGACGGTCCCCAGTCCAGAGCTTCAGGCGAAGGTCCCCAGTCCAGAGCTTCAGGCGAAGGTCCCCAGTCCAGAGCTTCCGGCGACGATTCCCAGTCCAGAGCTTCCGGCGACGATTCCCAGTCCATAGCTTCCGGCGACAGTTCCCAGTCCATAGCTTCCTGCGACAGTTCCCAGTCCGAACCATTGTTTCTCTATGGTATAGTAGGTCAGGGCGTGACTAGGGGGTGATTTAGTATATGTATGTCTATGTTGTATTCTAGTTTATTATTTCTATGTGGGTATTCTAGTTTTCATATTTCTAGGTTGGTGTGCTTGATATGGTTCCCAATTAGAGGCAGCTGGTTATCGTTGTCTCTAATTGGGGATCATATTTAAGACGCATTTTTCCCACCTGTGTTTTATGGGATATTGTTTTGAGTTAGTGCACGTAGCACCTCTGTAGTCACGGTTCGCTGTTAGTTTATTGTTTATTGTATTGTTTTGTGTGTTTCCATATTAAATATGTAGAAACCATATCGCGCTGCACCTTGGTCCGATATTTATTCCAGCGAACGTGACAACTCCAGTGAATATTTGGCCTTGTGTTTTAGGTTATTGTCCTGCTGAAAGGTGAATTTGTCTCCCAATGTCTGTTGGAAAGCAGACTGAACCAGAGTTTGTATAATAACATAACACTTTGTATTCAGGATATAAAGTTAATTTCTTAATATATTTTTTTGCAGTTTTACATTAGTGCCTTATTTCAAACAGGATACATGTTTTGAAATATTTATATTGTGTTAAGACTTCGTTCTTTTTACTCTGTCATTTAGGTTAGTGTTGTGGAGTAACTACAATGTTATTGATCCATCCTCAGTTTTCTCCTATCACAGCCATTAAACTCTGTAACTGTTTTAACGACACCATTGGCCTCACGGTGAAATCCCTGAGCGGTTTCCTTCCTCGCAAACAAGTTAGGAAGGACGCCTTTAGCTTTGTAGTGACTGGGTGTATTGATACACCCAAAGTGTAATTAATAACTTTACCATACTCAAAAGGATATTCAATGTCTGCTTATTTTTACCCATATACCAATAGGTGCACTTCTTTGTGATATATACGTAAACATAATTCCACTTTGACATTATGGGGTATTGTGTTCAGGCCAGTGACACAAAATCAAAATGTATTCAATTTTAAATTCAAGCTGTAACAAAAAAATTTTTAAAGTCAAGTGGTGTGAATACTTTCTGAATGCAATGTAAGTAATTCCCAAGCGAGGGACATCTCACAGAGATGAACCTCCAACATTCATAAGCTTTTTCAGTACTTGAGGTCAAATTTTGTCAGACAGCCACAGGTTTTTTTTATACACAGGACAGGAGTTTAAAGGTTTTTGTTCTAGCCCTTCACTAACACCTAATTCATCTAATTGTGGTCTAAATCGAAGACTTGAACTCAGTGCAATCCTGTGACGGTCAGTGCCATTTAAGATTAAGGAGGATATGATCACCCTCTGGTTGGTACTGTCATCGCAAAAACCTAGTCCTTTTTTAACTGACTAAAGGTGATTTATCTATTTGACAAGCATTCCATGCAATATAAATAAAGCATTTCCTTGTTTGCCACGACAAATCTAATGTGGCAATTTACCCTAGATTTGTATGAATGGAAACTAATGTTGATTATTTGTTTCCTATTTATGTTATCCAAAAGTGTCTGGTATGGTCATTTCCTGTCAAGATCGGGGATAAAATAACCTTGGACTGCCCATATTTGAAATGTGTAACCACTATACATCATGTCAATCAGAGGAATGTGTTATGTTTGTGCCAGAAGGGCATGGGTGGGAATCAAACCCATCCCGACACGGTAGGTCCTATATGTGAGCGCTGAATGCAGCGGGCCTAACCGCTAGACCACCCCAGACCACAATTGACCTCAATATTGACTTCATTCGTAACCTTAAGGTACACTAGACACTTGTATGTCGTAGCCTAGTGAAGACCAATATCTATCTTGTTTTATTATATATAAAATGATGGTGGTTGATGTGTATGGCTGCATTTCAGATACTTTTTTGTACATTTAAATGTTGCTGTAATAGGGCTTATGCCTAGCGTTTGAGAGAGAGAGAGAACATTGTTTTGATAGCAAGCCCTGATCCCAATGACTCTACTGCCTGCGCAAGGAGAAAAATATCTGCTCATTTTCAGCCACTCACGAGGCTCATTTAAATTTCCTGATGCATCAAGAAAAATTCTCGGTGACAAGAGAGTGAACAAGTTTAGATCCGACATCTGTAGGCTATGCTTAAAGAGTGATGAGATATGTTTAAAGCTTCGATGTCTAACATTTCCCTGGGGCCTCTCTCTATTGTTGCTCGCCTTAATGTCAGCGTTTCACAGACTGTCGACTTAACTTTCTCTTTTTTATGCCAAACTTTTGTGCAAAAACCAAAACCCCCCAAACCCCTTGTCTGAGAAAAATGCAATAGGAATTTCTGAAAAGAGGCATATAAGGCAGAACTAGAATATTGGACGTTTTTTTATTTGAAACGTTGAACATATTCTGACATCCACACCGTAAGCAATATACATTTGGAAAGGGAGAGAAATAGAAATATAGAAGTCGATTGACATTCAAATCAAATCAAATTGTATTTGTCACATGCGCCGAATACAACAGGTGTAGACCTTGCAGTGAAATGCTTACTTACAAGCCCTTAACCAAGTAAGAGATAAGAAAAACAAATCATTAAAGAGCAGCAGTGAATAACAATGCTGTCTCATTGTGACGTTGGTTTTCTGACAAAGTGGGCTAGAAGGGTTTCTAGGCATACATTGATTATAAAGATTATGTTTCAGTGCTATGGACAAAAGTCTGTTCCAATTCTCATAAGACTTGATTTACTATCTTGAACTAAGATGCCATTTAAAGATTTATTTGACAACTTTGTCCCCTGTGCTAAAAATGTCAAATGAGCAAGAGTAAACGGGAATTGTAGAAAAAGGAAAGATTTAAGTTGCATTAGAATGAGCGGGTGGCAGGTAGCCTAGCGCTTAAGATTGTTGGGCTGGTAACTGAAAGGTTGATGCTCTGAATCTCCGAGCCAACTAGGTGAAAGATCTGTCCATGTGCTCTTGAGCAAAGAACTTAACTCTAACTGCTCCTTTAAGTCATCTGAATAAGAGTGTCTGTTAAATGACAAAAATGTAAAATGTCATGATTGAACCCAGTACTCGCTGGAAGCACTATTTTCCCCTTTTCAATTTGAGAATATGTAACTTGTCCAATAAAACTGCTTATTTTCATTCAAATCAAAAGAAGCATGCCTCCCTATTGTAGGCCTCTGGTAACATGAGAAATAGGTTGTGCTTTCATAACAAGGAATTTAATGACAACAATATTGAGAACACAGAATGGAGAAATTGATTTCAATGTAATATCCCACAAGTCTGACAAAGTGATTCATGACCCCCCCCCCCCCCACCACCACTCTCTCTCTCACTCAGAGGATTTGGGAGTCACACTCTTTCCTTTAGTCTTCACAAAATGTATCTTTCTTGAAACTTGGTTCCAGAGGAGGAATTTTTCATTTGATCAAATACTATGTATTATATAGAGGGTGAGCAGTTCCAAGGGCAAACACATCGACCCAGTGCTTTGTCATCTAATGACTTTGAGACTTGAATAGGTTATGGAAGCTTTTATCTTCCCTTAGTGCTACAGGCTTATGAAACACAGTCAACATGCTCACATTGCTTGTTTATCTTCACTTTGAATATGCATGCTGCTCTACACTCACTTTGGACCCAATTAAAGTCACATCATATAAACAACAGACCCTCAAGGTAGCATTAGTGAGGTTTGGATAGTCGACTGTGGACAGTGATATATGGTGTTTATGGGGCTTTAAGTCCTTAGGCATTTTCACTACAGTCTGTATCTGTAACTGTAATTGGGCCAGTAACCGAAAGGTTGCTATTTTGAATACCCGAGACAACAAGCTGAAAAATCTGTCGATGTGCCATTGAGCAAGGCACTTTACCCTAATTTGCTCGATGGGCACTGCACTACTATGGCTGACCCTGTAAAACAACACATTTCACTGCACCTATCCAGTTTACATGACAATAAAACTGTTTAAAATGTTTACTAATCAACCTTAACCCTTACATGCCAGAGGTAACTGTATTTAAAAACTGCTTGTTTACAAACACATATGAATATTAAATTACCTAATGTCAATTCCAACAGTAGACAACTGAATTTCCACTTGTATTGTAGATACATACTGCTGCTTGTTATGATATATTTTCAGGACCATCATGTTCCATATGAAGAACATTCTGTGCCTTTAGAAAATATTCATACCCCTTGACTTATTCCACATTTTGTTGTGTTACAGCCGGAACTCAAAATTGCAAAAAATAAATTATTTTCTCAACCATCTACACACAATACCCCATAATGACAAAGTGAAATCATGTTTTTAGACATTTGAGCAAATTTATTGAAAATGAAATAATAGCCCTATTTGTGTAAGGGGTGCGTAACTGGTGGCAGGGAAGTCAAACGCAGGAGAGCAGGACTTGGTGAACAGCCAGAGCAGTTTAATATATAAAACTAACGGAATACAAAACAATAAAAACATGGGTACACAACCCATAGCACACCAGTAACACATAGAACGAGTACTTACAAAATAAACAATTCCCGACTAGGACATGGGGGGAAAAAGAGGGAAAATATAAAACATGTAATTAGGGAATTGAAACCAGGTGTGTGTGAAAACAAGACAAAACAAATGGAACATGAAAAATGGATCGGCGATGGCTAGAAGACCGGTGACCTTGACCGCGAACACCGCCCGAACAAGGAGAGGAACCGACTTCGGTAGAAGTTGTGACAATTTGATAAAAGACCAAGTCCATATTATGGCAAGAACAGCTCAAAAAAGCAAAGAGTAACAATAGTCCATCATTACTTCAAGACATGAAAGTCAGTCAATCTGGAAAATGTCAAGAACTTTGAACGTTTCTTCAACTGCAGTCGCAAAAACCATCAATCGCTATGATGAAACTGGCTCTCATGAGGACTGACACAGGAAAGGAAGACCCAGAGTTACCTCTACTGCAGAGAATAAGTTCATTAGAGTTACCAGCCTCAGAAATCGGCAAGTAACTGCACCTCAGATTGCAACCCAAATAAATGCTTTACAGAGTTCAACAAACAGACACATCTCAACATCAACAATTCAGAGGAGAGTGCGTGAATCAGGCATTTATGGCCAAATTGCTGCAAAGAAACCAATACTAAAGGACACCAATAAGAAGAAGAGATTTGTTTGGGCCAAGAAACACGAGCAATGGACATTAGACCAGTGGAAATCTGTCCTTTGGTCTGATGAGTCCAAATTTGAGATTTTTGGGTCCAACCACCGTGTCTTTGTGAGACGCAGAGTAGGTGAACAGATGATCTCTGCATGTGTGGTTCCCACCATGAAGCATGGAGGAGGAGGTGTGATGTGTGGGAGTGCTTTGCTGGTGACACTGTCTGTGAATTATTTAGATTGCAAGGCACACTTAACCAGCATGGCTACCACAGCATTCTGCAGCGATATGCCATAACATCTGGTTTGTGCTTATTGGGACTCTAAATTGAGCTCAGGTGCATCCAATTTTTTTTGATGATCCTTGGAGATGTCACTACAACTTGATTGGAGTCCACCTGTGGCCAATTCATTTGTTTGGACATTATTTAGAAAGAAACACACCTGTCTATATAAGGTCCCGCAGCTGACAGAGCTTGTCAGAGCATAAACTATACCATGAAGTCCAAGGAACTGTCCAGATATATAATTGTGATAAGCCATAAATCTGGGGAAGGGTGTAAAACTATTTCGAGAGTCTTTCCAAGAGCACAGGGGTCTCCAACATTGGGATATTGAAAAAATATGTAACTACCCAGACTCTGCCTAGAGCTGGCCATCTGACCAAACTGAACAACCGGGCAAGAAGGACCTTGGTCAGGGAAGTGGCCATGAACTCAATGACCACTCTGACAAAACTACAGAGTTCCTTGGCTGAGATGGGAGAACCTGCCAGAAGGACAACAGTCTCTCCACCACTAAACCAATCTGGTCTTTATGGGAGAGTGGCCGGACGGAAGCCACTCCTGAGAAAAAGGCACATGACAGCACGCCTGGAGTTTGCAAAAAGGCACATGAAAGAATCTGAGATCATAAGGCAAAATATTATGTGGTCTGATGAGACAAACATTTAACTATTTGGCCTGAATGCAAAGTGCTATGTCTGAAGAAAATCAGCCATAGCTCATCACCCATCTGAATTTTGGCCCATTCCTCCTGACAGAGATGGTGTAAATAAGTCAGGTTTGTAGGCCTCCTTGCTCACAAACACTTGTTCAGTTCTGCCCACGAATTTTCTATAGGAATGAGGTCAGGGCTTTCTGATGGCCACTCCAATACCTTGACTTTGTTGCCATTTTGCCATAACTTTGGAAGTATGCTTGGGGTCATTGTCCATTTGGAAGACCCATTTGCGACCAAACGTTAACTTCCTGACTGATGTCTTGAGATGTTGCTTCAATATATCCACAATATATCCACTATTTTGTGAAGTGCACCAGTCCCTCCTGCAGCAAAGCACCCCCACAACATGATGCTGCCACCCCCATGCTTCACGGTTGGGATGGTGTTCATCAGCTTGTAAGCCTCCCCTTTTCCTCCAAACATAACGATCGTCATTATAGCCAAACAGTTCTATTTTTGTTTCATCAGACCAGAGGACATTTCTCCAAAAAGTACGATCGTTCGCGACTTAAAAAAAAATATATTGTGTAGTGGAGCTGCAAAAGTGTTGCTCTCCACTTTCTGGAGGATCAAGTTTTGAAATCAGTGGAATTAGAGTATGATACCTAAAGAGATGGAGAAAACACCTGTCTCCGGATTACATCTTCAAACTAAGGGCAACCGTGGCATGACATTCCTGACAGGGAGACGCGTCCATCATGCATGATGATGTTTACAGGTAAAATAGTCTAGCGTTAGCTAGCTACATTTTCAGATATTACACGTTTTCTAATTTTGACAGAAAGTGGTTTCATTTCAAGCTAAAGTGTACTGTTAGCTAGCTAACGTTAGTTGGCTGGCTCCCTAGCTGGCATTATTATTTGTTTCCCAGAGCTGTTTTCTGTTCTAGTTAGAGCCTAATGTTAGCATTGAACATGGTTGGTTAGCTCCCAGCACCATGGCACTGTTCATTGTTGTTTAACTAGCTAACGTTAGCTGGCTGGCTCATTAGCTAACGTTACATGACGTGTGTACAACACCCTATGAATATGACCTATGTCAGAAAACGTCTGCAAAAAAGCGTAATGAAAATTTTGCCAGCAGAGCTAGTTAGGCTGTTTCCATGTTATCCAGAGGTAAACAAATCATCAGCCAGAGCGTCAAGTGTGCGCTCCGAGAGCGAAACGAGATGGGTTGGGCTAAAGCTTAAGATGGTGTGAACGATGCTGAATGGGTGTAAACAAAGAAGAGCTCTTCACTAGATAGCAAAACATTCAAAGGCCATTTTCTCAAAAGTGAATTTACAAGTTGATCAACTTTCCAAGCAGAATTACTTTCCCATTGTTCCTCAAATGCTGTGTATGATATACCATTTTGTAGCTCTGAGTATCTATTTTTTATCTAATGTAAAAAACACCCTTTCAAATTTTGCTACATAAGACCGAAACCAGGTTGTGAGTCACTATTGGTGTGTGAATGGAGAGCTAGCTAATGAATGATAAGGCTTTATAAATGTTTGAAAGAGCTGGCCTGGGACTAAGCTCGCTGGCAGCAGTAACAGGCTACAGACTTGAGGTGGAAGGGAACGTTATGCGATGCATGTGACCACCTTGCTAAACAGACACTTTCCATGTACTTGTCAAGATTATGTTTGTTGTGTATAGAATCTAAGCTTTGGTTAAAATGTCCATATCATACTGACATACAAAACATGTAATGTTAGTTAACTCTGTTGCACTTTTTTCTTTCTATTGTGGAAAATGATCACACTTGACTTAAAACCAACAAATACCTATTATGGTGTTTTATAATTAAGTGCATCTATTGCTGTAGTATAGTAAAGGGCCTTGTGTGTATTAACTGTCTTGTCTGTGTTTTCAAACAAGTATTGCTATAATACATTATGCACCATAGTATTATAAGTCATTATAGTTAATGATCTATGAAACCTCAGACTGAGTTTTATAACCGCTTATGAGTTAATATAGATGCTTGAAGCCAGTGTTATATTCCATTAGAAAGGGTATTATTATGTGTTATACGTATGCACTTCATAGAAAGTGTTTCCAAATGTGTAAATGGGAATGTTTTGGCAGAAACACATTTTGTTGGAATTGGTACCATTCCTTCAGCATTGTGCGGTGGAGAGAGTGAAAACAAGGGTCTGTTTTGCCCAGTGAGGTATTGAGAGCCGAGGCTTATGACTGTCCAATACTAAAGTAGGATCTTAATTTGATCTCTCTTTTGTTGCTAAGATTTCCTGCATAGGGAAAAATGTATCAACCCATAATCCATATAATAATTCACATTTCATGTTGCTGAGGGATTATTTTCCTGCTGTACCAAACTGGCTCAAATTAAGATCCTAAATCTGTAACTTCTTGGATGGGACAGAGGCAGACAAATGGCCAAACTGTAGCAAGTGATTACTTGAACTTCATTTGAGTGTGCAAGCTTGTGTTGTTTATGAGAAGTCAGCTCTGTCCAGAAGCAACCCCTACACACTTGTGTAGCTTTGAAATTATTTGAAAGGTTTAGGCAATATAGTAGCTCCTGGCTGTGTTTTTTTCCGGGAAGATGTTTCCTCCAATCTGCACTTGTTCACTCTCCTTCACAGATCTCATAGGACTGAATTTGTGAAAGCAACATGGCGGAAACTAGGTGGAGGTGTTGCTTACACCTACCCAGTTGTCTCATATTCATAGAGAGGAGTGAACAAGGGGAGTGGGAAGGTAACGTCCCAGAATGAGACCCATATCTAGTCTTCTCAGGTCTACACTACAAGTGCCTAGCCCCGTGAGGGAGGGGCCATAGGGTGTTTCTAGATGGGGACATGGTGAACTATATTAAGTGTTTCTACACGGGGACATGGTGAACTATATTAAGTGTTTTTAGACGGGGACATGGTGAACTATATTAAGTGTTTTTAGATGGGGACATGGTGAACTATATTAAGTGTTTCTACACGGGGACATGGTGAACTATATTAAGTGTTTCTAGATGGGGACATGGTGAACTATATTAAGTGTTTCTACACGGGGACATGGTGAACTATATTAAGTGTTTTTAGACGGGGACATGGTGAACTATATTAAGTGTTTTTAGACGGGGACATGGTGAACTACATTAAGTGTTTTTAGACGGGGACATGGTGAACTATATTAAGTGTTTCTAGACGGGGACATGGTGAACTATATTAAGTGTTTCTAGACGGGGACATGGTGAACTATATTAAGTGTTTTTAGACGGGGACATGGTGAACTATATTAAATGTTTGTAGACGGGGACATGGTGAACTATATTAAGTGTTTCTACACGGGGACATGGTGAACTATATTAAGTGTTTCTAGACGGGGACATGGTGAACTATATTAAGTGTTTTTAGACGGGGACATGGTGAACTATATTAAATGTTTGTAGACGGGGACATGGTGAACTATATTAAATGTTTGTAGACGGGGACATGGTGAACTATATTAAATGTTTGTAGACGGGGACATGGTGAAATATATTAAGTGTTTCTAGACGGGGATATGGTGAACTATATTAAATGTTTGTAGACGGGGACATGGTGAACTATATTAAATGTTTGTAGACGGGGACATGGTGAACTATATTAAGTGTTTGTAGACGGGGATATGGTGAACTATATTAAATGTTTGTAGACGGGGACATGGTGAACTATATTAAATGTTTGTAGACGGGGACATGGTGAACTATATTAAGTGTTTCTACACGGGGACATGGTGAACTATATTAAGTGTTTCTAGACGGGGACATGGTGAACTATATTAAGTGTTTCTAGACGGGGACATGGTGAACTATATTAAGTGTTTGTAGACGGGGACATGGTGAACTATATTAAGTGTTTGTAGACGGGGATATGGTGAACTATATTAAATGTTTGTAGACGGGGACATGGTGAACTATATTAAATGTTTGTAGACGGGGACATGGTGAACTATATTAAGTGTTTCTACACGGGGACATGGTGAACTATATTAAGTGTTTCTAGACGGGGACATGGTGAACTATATTAAGTGTTTTTAGACGGGGACATGGTGAACTATATTAAGTGTTTCTAGACGGGGACATGGTGAACTATATTAAGTGTTTCTAGACGGGGACATGGTGAACTATATTAAGTGTTTCTAGACGGGGACATGGTGAACTATATTAAGTGTTTGTAGACGGGGACATGGTGAACTATATTAAGTGTTTTTAGACGGGGACATGGTGAACTATATTAAATGTTTGTAGACGGGGACATGGTGAACTATATTAAGTGTTTTTAGACGGGGACATGGTGAACTATATTAAGTGTTTCTAGACGGGGACATGGTGAACTATATTAAGTGTTTTTAGACGGGGACATGGTGAACTATATTAAATGTTTCTAGACGGGGACATGGTGAACTATATTAAATGTTTTTAGACGGGGACATGGTGAACTATATTAAGTGTTTCTAGACGGGGACATGGTGAACTATATTAAGTGTTTTTAGACGGGGACATGGTGAACTATATTAAGTGTTTTTAGACGGGGACATGGTGAACTATATTAAGTGTTTCTAGACGGGGACATGGTGAACTATATTAAGTGTTTCTAGACGGGGACATGGTGAACTATATTAAGTGTTTCTAGACGGGGACATGGTGAACTATATTAAATGTTTTTAGACGGGGACATGGTGAACTATATTAAGTGTTTCTAGACGGGGACATGGTGAACTATATTAAGTGTTTCTAGACGGGGACATGGTGAACTATATTAAGTGTTTCTAGACGGGGACATGGTGAACTATATTAAGTGTTTTTAGACGGGGACATGGTGAACTATATTAAGTGTTTCTAGACGGGGACATGGTGAACTATATTAAGTGTTTCTAGACGGGGACATGGTGAACTATATTAAATGTTTGTAGACGGGGACATGGGGAAATATAAGTGCTGAACCCTATTTAAGTGCTGAACCCTTTTTCCTCATAGTGTGATGTATTCGCGGCAGGTACCCTAGTGGTTAGAGCGTTGGGCCGTTAAAAGTTGCTGGATCGAGTCCCCTAGCTGACAAGGTAAAAATCTGTCGTTCTGGCCCTGAGCAAGGCAGTTAACCAACTGTTCCCCGGGCCCCGAAGACGTGGATGTAGATTATTCAGAGGGGTTGGGTTAAATGCAGAAGACATGTTTCAGTTCAAGGCTTTCAGTTGTACATCTGACTAGGTATCCCCCTATTCACAGGACTTGGGGAAAAAGTGTGTTATCTTGAACATGATTGCTACATCTTGCACATGATCACATAGAGGTCATCGCAAGTAGACAAAGACTGACTAAATAGGTCAATGTGATATATGTACCATTCTCTTGATCAATTGTGGTTCCAGTCCATCTCACCTTGCTATCCAGTTAATGTGTTATTCATTGATAGTAGATTGCAACACAGTGGGATTCACATGTGTGAAATTGAAGATAACCTTTAAGGGTTTGCTAATAGTGCATAGCCTTCCATTTATATTGTAATTTCAACCAAGCTGACAATTATTGATGAGTCATGCACATGCTATCTTATGAAACTCTGTTTATAAGGGGATTGGTGAAATTAAACTATGTATTCACAAATGCTGTTATAATGTGTCATCTTCCAACTAAAAGTTTGACTCAACGGGGGAAGATATACAGTACATACACCAAAGACCAAACTATGTGGACATATGCCCATCAAACATCCTATAACAAAATAATGGACATTAATATTAAGTGGGGTCCCCTTTGCTGCTTCAACAGCCTCCACTCTGGGAAGGCTTTCCGCTAGAATGTTGGAACATTGCTGCGGGGATTTGCTTCCATTCAGCCACAAGAGCATTACTGAGGTTGGGCACTGATGTTGTGCGATTAGGCCTGGCTCGCAGTCAGCGTTCCAATTCATCCCAAAGGTGTTGAGGTCAGGGCTCTGTGCAGTCCAGTCATGTTCTTCCACACCAATCTTGATAAACCATTTCTTTATGGACCACGCTTTGTGCACAGGGGCATTGTGATGCTGAACAGGAAAGGGCCTTTAGCAAACTGTTGCCACAAAGTTGGAAGCAGAAAATCGTCCAGAATGTCATTGTATGCTGTAGTTTTAAGATTTTCCTTCAATGGAGGTAAGCGGCCTAGCACGAACCATGAAAAACAGTCCCAGACCATTATTCCTCATCCACCAAACTTTACAGTTGGCACTATGCATTGGGGCAAGTAGCATTTTCCTGGCATCCGCCAAACCTAGATCTGTCAGTCGGACTGCCAGATGGTGAAACGTGATTCATCACTCCAGAGAATGCGTTTTCGCTGCTCCAGAGTCCAATGGCCGCAAGCTTTACACCAACCCTGCCGACACTTGGCATTGCACATGGTGATCTTAGGCTTGTGTGTGAAATGGAAACCCATTTCATGAAGCTCCTGACGAACAGTTTTTGTGCTGACATTGCTTCCAGAGGTAGTTTGGAACTCCGTAAATGAGTGTTGCAACCGAGGACAGGCGATTTTTACGCGCTATGCACTTCAACACTCGGCTGTCCCATTCTGTGAGCTTGTGTGGCCTACCACTTTGCGGCTGAGCCGTTGTTGCTTCTAGACGTTTCCGCTTCACAATAACAGCACTTACAGTTGACCGGGGAATCTCTAGCAGGGCAGAAATTTAACTAACTGACTTGTTGGAAAAGTGGCAACCTATGACGGTGCCACTTTGAAAGTCATTGAGCTCTTCAGTAAGGCCATTTTACTGCCAATGTTTGTCTATGGAGATTGCATGGCTGTGTGCTCGATTTTATACACCTGTCAGCAATGGGTGTGGCTGAAAGAGCCGAATCCACTAATTTGAAGGAGTGTCCAACTACTTTTGTATAGATAGTGTACATGTCATGTGTGTAGATTTGAAATATCAAAGATCAGAACAAATAGACATCAATGCCCTCAGGATTTGAGGAATTTAAGACTTTATCCACCAATAATTTTCAAGGCCATTTTGTAATGCAAAAACGTGTCCTGCTTTAGTATGTCTCATTACTGAAATACAGTATACACATGAAGTCCATGTGTATATGCATTAATTTAAATGTGTCGTCCCACTCTGAAATCTCTTTTAGATTTGTGATACCAAAGATCACAACACATTTACATCAAAGCCCATCAAGACCTAACAGAAAACAATGTTTCACTTCAGAGAGCGTTTCAAAACAGCCACACTCTCGTCTCCTCCGATGAAGATTCCATGTCATGAAAGTTTAATGACCAAACAACAGAGTCCTCTGAAGATTCACAAATAAAAATAAATGTGACTTGAAAATCCCAAGAGGAGGAAGGAGGTGAAGAGATGAAATAATATAATATATTATTACAAATAATATATTCTTGGTTGAAATGAAATAAATGCTCAAACATTATATATTTTTACTAGATTTTTAAGAGAAAATGTGACAGTATTGGTTTGAACATCAGACATAAGACTCACACATATTGCTTTGTATTATGTTTTATGTACTGTATTTTCTCTATTACTGTAACGCTCAGGTGTATTACTGTAACGCTCAGGTGTATAAGAAAAATTGCGAGACTGATATATTAACTGAGTAAAATTGGCTACACACAAACTTGCCAAAGTTTTATTCTCTCTGCCTCTCTATTTTATTCTCTGTAAAACTTATCCAGCCAAATCTCTTTCAGCTCCAGCTTCACTTCTTGATGAGATTGGACCTTGGAAAACCTTTCTCAACTCTGTCTGAAGAGTTCAACGGCTTGGCTGCCGACATCCATACTGTAAATCAGCAACTTGTATCCTGGGCTGTCATTTAAACCTCACAAAAGAGACCAAATGAAGAGTGCACTGGGCTGAGCATAGAGAAAGAGAGAGCACAATCAGGCCCGTGCAGAACAGGGAGTAGAGAGGGAGGCGGGAGTGGAAGAGGAATATGGCGAATGGTGAGAAAAGAAAACGGCTCCAGTAAAGTTCCTGTGGATGAAATGTAAATTTGCTCAATCAGCTATTGAAGTTCATTGAAGACCTTATGAGAAGATCCAATACTACATTATGTTCACTATCACAGGGTCTAAAGCAGAAGGGCAGTGGAAAAGTGCTGATGGCAAGGTGCAGTGCATGGGTTGGTAAAGGCAACAGTCTTAAGTTAATATGCTTTTCATCTTTCAAGTGGTTGGGAAGTTGTTTGTCTGGAATCAGGCACGGCGACTACACCGGGGCTAGGGGGAGCTATAGCCAAGTCACAAATCTGCGTAGCCCCAGTTAAGCCCCCTCAAGCATTTTAGCATTGAAAAAAAATGTAAATAAAGAAATATGTAAAAGTTAATAACCAGCCATTCTGTTCCCAATCCGATCCTGGCTGCGTGTGCTCGTGCCGCACGTGCGTGAACCCTATGACATGTGTGTGTGTGTGTGTGTGTGTATTTGTGTGTGTGTTTGTGTGTGTGTGGGGGGGTCTGGTGTTAGGCTACGTTATGTGAGCTAACTTCTAGCTAGCTAGTCGCCCATCTCGCCCCGTTGCAATTGACCGTTTTCTGATCAAGAGAAGAGTGCGGGTAGAGAATTCAAATCCAGACCCAGACCATGTCTCCAAGGGGGCCAAAGAAGAAGAGTGAGATAAGAAAGATGAGTCGGAGAGAGAAACTCGTGAGCCACGACGTGAAGGAGCACAAGAGCAGTTCGTCGCTGCTAGCTGCTCCACAGTCACCATTAGCTGCACTGTTAGCACAGCCACCGCTCCCTCTAATTTAAGTCAGTCACCTGTTGAAGAACCAAGGTGCCCTCTTCTTCGGCGTTACCCAGCCACAAAAGTTGGACAGCAGAATCGCTACTTCAGGACCGTGCTTTCTGCTTCGCATGCCGCCACTTTCAACGTCCAGGAAACCATGGTCAAATCAAAGTTTATTTGTCACGTGCGCCGAATACAACAGGTGTAGACCTTACAGTGAAATGCTTACTTACAGGCTCTAACCAATAGTGCAAAAAAGGTATTAGGTGAACAATAGGTAAGTAAAGAAATAAAAACAACAGTTAAAAGACCATGAAAAATAACAGTAGCAAGGCTATAAAAGTAGCGAGGCTACATACAGACACTGGTTAGTCGGGCTGATTGAGGTAGTATGTACATGTAGATATGGTTAAAGTGACTATACATATATGATGGACAGAGAGTAGCAGTAGCGTAAAAGAGGGGTTCGTGGGTGGCGGGACACAATGCAGATAGCCCGGTTAGCCAATGTGCAGGAGCACTGGTTGGTCGGGCCAATTGAGGTAGTATGTACGCGAATGTATAGTTAAAGTGACTATGCATATATGATAAACAGAGAGTAGCAGCAGTGTAAAAGAGGTGTTGGGGGGGCACACAAAGCACGTAGTCCGGGAAGCATTTTGATTACCTCTTCAGGAATCTTATGGCTTGGGGGTAAAAACTGTTGAGATGCCTTTTTGTCCTTGACTTGGCACTCCGGTACCGCTTGCCATGCGGTAGTAGAGAGAACAGTCTATGACTGGGGTGGCTGGGGTCTTTGAACATTTTTAGGGCACCGCCTGGTGTAGAGGTCCTGGATGGCAGGCAGCTTAGCCCCAGTGATGTACTGGGCCGTACACATTACCCTCTGTAGTGCCTTGCGGATGGAGGCGTGAGCAATTGCCGTACCAGGCAGTGATGCAACCAGTCATGCTCTCGATGTTGCAGCTGTAGAACCTTTTGAGGATCTCAAGTATTCTTTGCAATAGAATTATAATCGCTAAGATTGTAATGATAGCCAGCTTGTTTTAGACCATGTGTGAACAGTTGACAGGAGTAAATGCACTTCTCATTGTGGCTGCACTGTAGATATTATTCCCTTAATTTCTGACGTTGTGATAGCCATTTCATCCGAAACATTATTACCAATGCACAGTTGTCTGATTATGAATATGGAATAAATGCACTTGTAAATTGTCATGAAAATCTACTATTTTCTTAGCACCCCAACGTATTGGTCAAGCCCCCCCTTAGCACCGGGAGAGAAGAAATCCTGGTGCCGTGCCTGTCTGGAATGTACAATTGTGTACCTTCATTTAGAATGTTATGTTACATTACGTTACGAATGGAATAATGGTCTGGTTACTTAAGATAGAAACGAAAGCAATGAGGTTGGCCGGGGAGGATGGGTGGGCGTATACTGTGACCGTCTACCAATCAAAAGGTTGCATGTTTGAGTCGCGTCCAGGAACAACTGTAGCATTTTAGCTAACCCTTCCCCTAACCCTTTTCCTAACCTTAACCTACACTGAGTGTACAAAACATTAAGGACACCTTTCTAATATTGAGTTGCACCAGCTCCTTTTGCCCTCAGAACAGTCTCAATCCGTCGGGGCATGGACTTTACACGGTGTCAAAAGCATTCCACAGAGATGCTGGCCCATGTTGATTCCAATGCTTCCCACAGTTGTGTCAAGTTGGCTGGATGTCCTTTGGGTGGTGGACCATCCTTGATACACACAGGGAACTGTTGAGCGTGAAAAACCCAGCAGTGTTGCAGTTCTTCACACAAACCGATGCACGTGGCACCTACTACCATACCCCGTTCAAAGGCGCTTAAATCTTGTGCTTTGCCCATTCACACTTTGAATGGCACACATACACAGTCCATGTTTCAATTGTGACCCACCACCTAGATGAGGTCCTATACAGCACTACTACATGATTTCATATGTGTTATTTCAGAGTTTTGAAGTCTTCACTATTATTCTACAATGTAGAAAATAGTAAAAAATAATAAGAAAAACCCTGGAATGAGTAGGTGTGTCCAAACTTTTGACTGGTACTGTATATAGAATTGAAAGAAAAATATCTCAAATGAATATGCAACCATTTAAACAACTGCATTAGCATGACAAGCAAAAATGTATTTTACATACTGATCTAAAAGTGGATCTTTTCCTTCCAAAAACATTTTTTCCATGCTGGAATCAAAACTGTGCTCACTCAAAGTCCTACCGTGCGCCCTGTTTGCCTTCCGCTTGAGAATGAACACTGTTGCACACAGCATGATGGCTGTTTGTCGTACAAAGGGTGATCACATACTGCTGTAAAGCCCAGCTCATTGGATATCTAGCTAGCTACATTTCAAAACGATACGTGGTCATTTGACCAAGACACTGCCAATTAAGTGAACACCGCTCGTCTCATTGGTGCGTAATGATGGCTGACCTTCATGGGCTAATTGACGTGTTGTGTAGCCAAAACGTAATGTAGAATGATGAAACATGGTTTGGTTGTTCTCTGTCTGAGGATTTCACAGAAACCAAACTTGACCGGGTTCCACAATGTTTTGCCGATTAGATTTCATAAATTGTTTTGTTGCAAGTTTAAAGAGTCAGAATTCATGCAAAACACTCTATACAACATGGATCGTGTTGGGTTATAAAAATTGATTTTATCAAACAAAACAATGCTACATTTTTATCTCTGGGACCCTCAGGTGACAAATCAAAGCAAGATTACTGAATGTAAGTACATTATTTACCGTCAGACATGAATGTATCAAACCAATTGCCCTGATAAAAGTGTTTTGTTGTTGTGCACTATCCTCAAACAATAGCATGGTATTTTTTCACTGTAATAGCTGCTGTAAATTGGACACTGCAGTTAGATTAAGCTTTCTGATGATATAAGACATGTCTATGTCCCTGAAAGTTGGCTGTTGTTTACAACGCCATTCTAGTCACATATCCTGTAGAGGTTAAATTGTGTTTTTTACATTGTATAAAAGTAAAGACTTAGAGCTAGAACATGGCATATCATACACTGCAGTTGAGTAACAATGGGAAAGTAATTCTGCTTTGAAAGTTGATTAACTTGTAACCCCACTTTTGAGAAAATGGCCCATGAATGTTTTGGTACACCTACTGGAGAGTTCTTCTTTGTCTACACCCATTCAGCATCCATCTCTTTAGGGATTTACATGTGCTGAAATGTCCTAAACAGAGTGAATAAGGTAGTGTAGTAAACAACCAAAGATTTCAAGACTAACAGGGGTGAAAGCAGTAGCAAAAAGTAGCAGTAAAAATACACATTATCTAGTCCTTGTCCTATATCCTAATCTGACTTTAGTGCAGGTTGTGTTGTTCTTCACATTACCGTCTCTGGTAAACACACACTATATCAAATAACATCTATGTTTATTTGTCATGTGCACATGATACAGAAGGTGTAAATGGTACAATGAAATGGTTACTTACATAGTGGAGTCTAGCTAGCAAGCTAAACAATGAACCATAATCCCAACTCATTCTACCATGCACCATGCATTAATCTGCAGATACAGTAGCTAAAGCTAATCAACTAGGTTCAATGTTAGCTAGCTAGATAATATTAGGCTATAACTAGCGATGCAAATGGCTTTCTGAGATACAAATAATATTATTATACAGATCATATACGAAACATTAGCTAGCATGTCAATCAGCTAACATTAGCTAGATAGCTAACAATATGCTTATCTTCCAATGAAAGTGACTTTCTGACTAAATTAGCAATGTATAATACCTTAAAATGTAGCTAAATGGCTGAATGCTTCTCCCTCTCGATTCTTCTGTGGCTAAACCAACTAGGCTTGTAATTTAACAATTGTATTCATATTTACAGATACAAGTTTGTTATTAAGGCACATGAAGGTTGACATGTTCCAGAAGGCATTTCTGCCCTCAAATATATTTTTGATACAAATAAAAAATAAAACGTTCAAATGCCTCTCCTGTGAAGTAATGATGTGCGACATACGCCTAGTTTCTAGAAACTTCTTGACGCTAGGGGTCAGATTATTATTATATATTTTTTTAAATAACGTTCCCAAGGTAAACGGACTATTTCTCAGGTCCAGATCGTAGAATATGCATATAAGGTACAGATTAGGATAGAAAAAACTCCAAAGTTTCCAAAACTGTCAAAATATTGTCTGTGAGTATAACAAAACAGATTTTGCAGGCGAAAACCTGAGGAAATCTAACCCGGACGTGATTTTCTTTTTTTTGTTTTGTTATAAAAGTAATATTTATCGAACAAAAAGAACATTTATTGTGTAACTGGGAGTCTCGTGAGTGCAAACATCCGAAGATTATCAAAGGTAAGCGATTCATTTTATTGCTTTTCTGACTTTCGTGACCATGCTAATTTGGGGCTAGCTGTTCTAGCATTGATTGATACACTCACAAAAGCTTGGATTGCTTTCGCTGTAAAGCATATTTTCAAAATCTGACATGATAGGTGGATTAACAACAAGCTAAACTGTGTTTTGGTATAGTTCACTTTTATTGCATGATTATAAATATTTTTAGTAATATTTTGCGCCCTGCAATTCAGCGGTTGTTTAGGAAAATAATCCCGCTAAAGGGATCCGTAGCGCAGAGAGGTTAAAAATCCTTCTTTAACCGGTCTCCTCTCCTTCATCTAGACTGATTAAGTGGTTTTAACAAGTGACATTAATAAGGGAGCATCTCTTTCACCTGGATTGAGCTGGGCAGTCTGTCATGTAATTCTCCTAACCTACTAGTTAAATTATCTTAAATTGTTGTTATCACAAAGGTTAACGACGCAACAAGCAACAAGCTTCAGAGCAAGTCGTATACTACTATACATTCTCCAAGACCTTTGATGCATTATGTCATCCATTCCATGTGAGATTGTATGACCGGGTAGGACTTATGATACTATACGTCCACCAATTTGTATGACATTGTACGACCACTATTCCATTCGTAACATAATGTAATATATCATACTACATTCCAAATACTACAAATTACCGTGAGGCCAGGTTGATCTTTGATACATCATTCGTTTTACCATCGCTAGCTGCAACACTGCTTGAATGTCCAAAGAAGTCTAATTAAAATAATCCACAGAGTGAGCTTCCCAATCCAGAATGAAATAATTCACACTCTAGATATTGACGGTTTTTGGGAGGTTTTCTGAGGTTTCTCACATGCACTTAGCTAAATTATAGATGAGCAGTCCGTACACCTAAAATAATTGCCTCCAAATGATAAAGCTTACTTCTCGCTATCAAACATGAAAGGTTGAAGCGTGTACATCATTTGCTCTCATATGTCATTTGAACAAATTGTTTTGATATGAAAGGATGAGAGCATTATTTATTCATGTGACAAAGTTATTGAATGCAGAGGGAGCCTCATTAAATGTGTCCTTTTTCTCTCTGAGTCATAAAAAGGCCAGATGAGCCCATCAGTAGCTGAGCTACCAGCAAGCCTGTGTGCCCCGTGTAAGCAAAGTCTGGCATCTCTCTGTGTGTGTGTGTTTTCATGCATGTATGCATGTGTGTATGCACGTGTGACAGTGAGAAACAAAAATAGAGAAAAGAGAGAGAGCAAAAGGAGACTTGTAGTGCAACAGCAAAACAGAATTCTCCTTCCCCTCCAACGTTAGAACTTGGACGAGTTGGCGGTCACACAAGTTCATTTCAATAAATCAGTGTACTGAGGCAGAGAGAGCCTGCCTGCCCTATCTGGATTCCCACACAGTGTACTGTGCCTGGCACCCTCCTCATCAGAAGGATTCTTCAGTGACACAACACAATAACATGGACGGTTAAAAACCCTGCTTCCGCTTTGCAAACACGGCATCTGTCCCCTGCAGCTGTCCTCACTCGTGTTCTCATCTGCGGAGGTCAGGCCACCCACGACCCCTGGACTGGCCAGGTGCCCTCGGGGCATGGTTGCTCTGCCAACTGCTCAGATGAACTGTCTTGGCTGCTTCCAGGCCTCGCTCAGGCTTTTGATCAATCTGCCCTGTTTTGTGAGAACAACAAGCACTCGTGCCACGGACAGTTTTGTTCAACACCAGGCATGCTCTGAAACGACGGCTGTTAACACTCCCCTAGGTATCAGGTAGAGGGAAGCCAGTGAGAACCTTGGGCAGAGTTGTATCAGTGGTTTCCAACACCCAAACTTTGAAATTGATTATTTTGCCATGTCCAAGTAAGAAATGGCTTGGACAATGTGATCAGTCTCCAATTGAATCATGACATTTTGATTTGATCTCTCTCTCTCATATATTTTGCAGATATATCTCGTGGTAGTAAAATATGTAATAATAGGAAGTGGTTGTGGTGGTCTGTTGTTCCTGTCAGCCTCAGATGGAGTTGGCAAGGTCCTTTATAGCAGCTGGGAAAAGGTAGCTGAATAGTGATCTACTGCTGGCATACTATACTGAACAAAAATATAAACATAACATGCAGCAATTTCAATGATTTTCCTGAGTTAAAGTTCATATAAATAATCAGTCAATTGAAATGAATCTACTAGGCCCTTATCTAAGGGATTTCCCATGACTGGGCAGGGGTGCAGCCATGGCTTGGCCTGGGAGGGCATAGGCCCACCCAATTGGGAGCCAGGCCCACCCACTGGGGAGTAAGGCCCAGCCAATCAGAATTAGTTTTTCCCCACAAAAGGGCTTTATTACAGACAGAAGAACTCCTCAGTTTCATCTGCTATCCGGGTGGCTGGTCTCATACGATCCCACAGGTGAAGAAGCCTGTGTGGAGATCCTGGGCTGGCGTGGTTACACGTGGTCTGCGGTTGTGAGGCCCAGTTGGACGTACCGCCAAATTCCCTAAAACGACGTTGGAGTCAATTTATGGTAGAGAAATGAACATTCAATTCTCTGGCAACAGTTCTGGTGGACATTCCTGCAGTCAGCATGCCAATTGCCCGCTCCCTCAAAACTTTAGACATCTGTGGCATTGTGTTGTGTGACAAAACTGTACATTTTAGAGTGGACTTTTATTGTCCCCAGTTGAAGGTGCACCTGTGTAATGATCGTGCTGTTTAATCAGGTTCTTGAAACGCCACACCTGTCAGGTGGATGGATTATTTTGGCAAAGGAGAAATGTTCACTAACAGGGATGTAAACTAATTTGTGCACAAAATGTGAGATAAATAAGCTTTTTGTGCATATGGAAAAAGTCTAGGATTTTATTTCAGCTCATAAAACATGGGACCAACACTTAGTTTATATTTTTGTTCAGTATAATTATAGTCTCTGATGCGCATATTGGCCTTCATGGCCTGCCAGTTTAGTGATGATGGAATTGAATTTGAAACCTACAACAAGTTTCATAACTCATATTGGATTTCCTTGGATACTGATATTAATTGTTCTACCTATTTAGGTTAGTGTAATGTAATTCCATCATTCCTTATTCAAACTGCACGTTAGATTGTACGAATGAGCAATGTACCCTTAATCATTGAAAAGCATTTATATTTTTCCTCCATTTGCTAAAATGCATCATATATATTCATTGCATATTATTGTGTGTCTAACCCTCACTAACAATTAATTTATCTTTACTCCTCTGACCATTTCATCTATCTACTTCATGCAAGCCATGAAACCGTGATAATGCTTTTCCATTCCAATCCATCCTTTGATTTCACTCAAATAGCCCACGTGGAATGGCAGTGGATTTATATTACGATGACCAGGTTTGAAATTACACAGACATAACAATTTGGACATATCTGGCTGTGGGGAATGCAAATCATTTACAATATCAAGATGAAAATGCCTGTCACAGCACAACATTATAAAGCTGCCACACTCAATATATTCATTTGTATAGGGGGACAAAAGTGTCAAAGAGAAAATAAGTGTGTGTGTGTTGGGATGATGGGGTTGTGAATCATCAAAGCCACTCAATTAGGTGATCATGAACGTAATTTACTTTTTTAATTAGATATTTTCAAGGCGCCACTATTTCTACAAATTTAAGTCAATATAACACAAATTAAATGTAATTGGTTAGTTGTCAAAATGCCATGCAGTCTGTTGCAGGCACATACTGAATATCCCATTATTGAGATATGCTGATTGGTGACTGTAAGCGGCGTATGATGGGCCTACGCACACCCACTCTATCTTCCTCTCTCACTCACATTAAGGCCTGTCTGTGCTGTTCGATAAGGGCCTTGAATTAACATTTTAATAAAGGGACTGTTCTAGTTGTCTGTCTTTGTCTTTTCTTGGAGAACAAGGAAATAAAACTTACCTTAGGCCAGTACAATATGTGTGCAACCCAAGATGGCCTACCAAAGAAAACAATGAATGTATGATTGGCAAGTACATTGATAGTGTTCATTTCAAACAAAAATGAAGTAATCTTCTGAGAATGCCAAAGAAATGGCATCCCAAAGTCCAACATCACTGCTAAATGTTAGAATGGCATCCCAGAGTCCAACATCACTGCCAAATGTTAGAATGGCATCCCAGAGTCCAATATCACTGCTAAATGTTAGAATGGCATCCCGGAGTCCAACATCACTGCTAAATGTTAGAATGGCATCCCAGAGTCCAACATCACTGCCAAATGTTAGAATGGCATCCCAGAGTCCAACATCACTGCTAAATGTTAGAATGGCATCCCAGAGTCCAACGTCACTGCCAAATGTTAGAATGGCATCCCAGAGTCCAACATCACTGCTAAATGTTAGAATGGCATCCCAGAGTCCAACATCACTGCTAAATGTTAGAATGGCATCCCAGAGTCCAACATCACTGCCAAATGTTAGAATGGCATCCCAGAGTCCAACATCACTGCTAAATGTTAGAATGGCACCCCAGAGTCCAACATCACTGCCAAATGTTAGAATGGCATCCCAGAGTCCAACATCACTGCTAAATGTTAGAATAGCATCCCAGAGTCCAACATCACTGCTAAATGTTAGATGTCTTTAGAGCAATAAAGATTGTAGAATATTCTTCCTTTTCTGTTTTGTGGTTCATTAAGTCTTTCCTC